>NC_142440.1:144535000-144877500 GCF_059453495.1 Arachis ipaensis
GTCACAAATACTTCTCTATCTATAAATCTATTAAGGGAAGCACATTTGACATCCATTTGGAACATTTTAAACCCTTTGTGGGCAGCATAGGCAAGAAGCAATCTAATTGCTTCCATTCTTGCTACTGGGGCAAAAGACTCATCAAAATCTATACCCTTCTCTTGATCGTAACCTTGAGCCACTAATCTAGCCTTGTTACGAACAACACTACTATCCTCACCCAATTTATTTTTAAAAATCCACTTAGTACCCGTTACCTTCTTACCATTTGGATTAGGTACAAGTGTCCAAATCTCATTCTTTTCAAATTGAGCAAGTTCCTCTTCCATGGTTTTGACCCAAGAGGGGTCTTTTAAGGCTTGCTTCATGTTTAGAGGCTCTAATTGGGACAAGAAAGCAACGTTGCTTTGATCAGCTTGCTTTTTGCTTGAGGATCTAGTGGTCACGCCTTGGGAAGGATCACCAATGATAAAATTATGGGGGTAACCCTTCATAAATTTTCATTCTCTTGGCCTTGGAGGTAAGGATCTGCCTTGATGAGCTTCATCATTCTGATCTGTTCCGGATTCTCTTACTGGCTCAGGAAACAAAATGAAAATGTCTCCTCCATCCTGATGAGACATTTCTGGGCGGACAGAATCTTCACTTGGGACAGTCTTGGGATTTTCTTCACTAACTTCCTGGTTCACCATATCCTCACAACCTGCATCATCTTCTACCACAACACTAGGAATTGAGTTAGTATCACAAAAAGAAACTTGTATGGATTCCTCTTTGGTTCTATGTTCTTTGAGGTAAATTCTATATACTTTGCTAGTGGTGGAGTATCCAATAAACATTCTCTCATAGGATTTTGGATCAAACTTTCCAATATTTTCTTTATTATTAAGCACAAAACATATGCATCCAAAAATGTGAAAGTACTTAAGATTAGGAGGGGTTTCTTTCCATAGTTCATAAGGAGTTTTCTTTAACCCTTTTCTAATGATAATCCTATTCAAAATATAACAAGCTATATTTACAGCTTCAGCCCATAGAAATTTTGGAACCTCATTTTCACAAAGCATAGCCCTAGTCATTTCTTGAAGGCTTCTATTCCTTCTTTCAACTACCCCATTTTGTTGAGGTGTTCTAGGACATGAAAAATTATAAGCAATTCCAAAATCATCACAAAAATTTTCAAAATCTTGGTTTTCAAATTCTTTTCCTTGATCACTTCTCAAGTGGGCAATTTTCAAATCCTTTTCATTTTGAATTCTTTTGCAAAGATTTGAAAAAGCATGGAAAGCATCATTCTTATGAGCTAGGAAAAGTATCCAACCGAATCTAGAGTAGTCATCCACCACCACCAATCAATAATGTTTACCTCCTAAACTTTGAGTTCTTGTTGGACCAAAAAGATCAATATGCAACATTTCTAATGGCCTCTTGGTGAAAATTCCATCTTTAGGTTTAAAAGAGGATTTTACTTGTTTGCCTAGTTGACAAGCATCACAAGTAATATCCTTATCAAATTTAATATTGGGAATTCCTCTCACCAAGTTCTTTTTAACAAGTTTAGAAATTTGGTACATGCTTGCATGACCTAATTTCTTATGCCATAACCATTTTTCAGATTCAAGTGAGGTAAAGCATGTTACTTTTGTTGCATCTTTTAGCTTCAAACAATATTTCACGAGATTTTTCACAAATAATTAAGCAATCCAATTTTCTAAAAATAACCTAATACACAAGATCAAATAATTGGCTAATGCTTAGTAAATTGTGCTTCAAACCATCAACAAGAAGAACATCATTTATAAAAGAAGAAAAATTTTTACCAACTTTTTCAATGCCCACTATTTTTCCTTTTCCATTATCACCGAATGTGACAAACCCTCCATCATATTCATAAAGTTTTATGAAGAAGGTTGCCTTTCCGGTCATATGCCTAGAGCATCCACTATCCATGTACCACATATTGTCCTTTCGCTTGGATGCTAGGCAAACCTACAAAATAAGCTCAAGTAACCTTAGGTATCCAAATCTTTTTGGATCCTTTCACGTTAAACCACCTTCTTTGTCCCAATCCATTGTAATCACAAACAATTTTACAAACTTTATTTCCAATCATTCTTTCACTAAAGAAACATTGAATATGATAATGACCATTCCGATTGCAAAATCTGCAAAATCTATGAGTTGCTGTTTTCACAAAGCTTGTTGGGTTTTGAAATCTTACATCATTTGAAGATGAAGCTATGTTTGCAAAATAAGGTTTTTCAACAGATTTTATAACTTCATGAAAATCCAAACCAGCTTTATCATAAAGAGGTTTTTGACTAGCCAAGAGTTAATTTAAATTTTCTGAACTTTGTGCAAAGTTGGCTAAGTCTTCCTTAAGTCTTTTTATCTCTTTATGCAGCCACTCATTTTCTTCAAAATAATTCAGATTTGCTGTTACAGAATGGTGGTATTCACAACTTTTAAGTTGAGCTTTTAACTGCTTGTTTTCTTCAATAAGTTTAACAACAATTTCAGCCTCCCTTAATTTATCCTTGAGAAAACCATTTTTAGCTTTTAAAATTTCAATTTGAGACTCAAGATCTTGGTTTTCACTTAGGAAACATTTGATTTTTTCAGAAAGATGGTCAATCATGAGATGAAGATCTTCAGTGTCAGGGTTATAAAAAACTACCTGCTCTACGTGATCGGCCATGAGGCAGGTTTGAGACTTGGTTTCTGATTCTTCATCTTCTTTAGAGTCATTTTCCAAGTCTTCCCAAGAAGCCATGAGTCATTTCCTCTTTCCCTTTTTCGGCTTCTTCTCCTTCTTTAGCTTAGGACAATCAGATTTGAAGTGCCCAGCTTCTTTGCAGTTGTAGCAAATCACTTTGCTGGAATCTTTTCTTGGTTTCCTTGAACCGCTTCCTTTTCTCCTTTCCTTGAGCTTCACAATTTTCTTGAATTTTTTTGCAAACAAAACAAATTTATTTTCAGAAGAATAATCACTGGATTCATCATCCAGGGGGTCAGTAACAGATTTGAGGGCTATTCCTTTTCTTTTAGTATCTTTTTTCAAATAAGTATTTTCAAATGCAAGTAAGTTTCCTCTCAAATCATCATAAGTCATGGAATTAAGACCACTACTCTCAGATATCACTATTGCCTTAGTTTTTCACTCTTTTGTGAGACTTCTCAAAATTCTCCTCACAAGCACAGATTCAGGATACGTTATTCCCATAGCATCCAAGCCATTGATGATAATGTCGAATCTTTCGAACAGATCATCAATTGATTCTCATTCCTTCATTGTGAACATCTCATATTCTCTGTTTAGCAAGTCAATTCTGGTCTTCTTCACTAGGGTTGTGCCTTCATGAGTGACTTGTAATTTGTCCCAGATTTTCTTTGCCGTTGTGCATCTTGATACCCGTCGGTATTTCTCGAAACTGATAGCACAGTTAAGCAAGTTGATAGTTTTGGCATTGAGCTCTACCTTTTTTCTGTCTTCTTCGGTCCAGCTGGCTTCACCCTTGAGAGAGACCACACCATCAGCTCCTGTGGTGGTTGGGAATTGAGGACCTTCTAAGATTATTTTCCAGAGTCTGTAATCTACTGATTGGATAAAAATCTTCAATCTTTCCTTCCAATAAGTGTAGTTCTTCCCATTAAAGAGAGGAGGTCTGTTGCTTGACTGCCCTTCCTATAAGTGAGTTTATTGCTTCCTGATTCATGGATGATTAAGGTAATCTTATAATTATGTTTCCAGAGGCAGCTTTTTGGGCTAAGCTTTATGTTCTCAAGGAATGTGACCCTATTGAAGTTGCACAATCACAAGAGAGAGTGAAGAAAATCGATATGCTTGCATTGCAAGAATAAGGTAGAGTTTGTTACAACACAATGGGAAATAAAAACAGAATAAAATCTGCATGGCATGTTTTCAGCTATATATGTCAGCTGAAGGACACTCTTCTATATTTCTATTGCTTCTAATTTTGTTATCTATCATAACTAACTCGCTCGTTCGATTCTAGCATGCATGGATACAAGGGATAATAATATGCATAATCTCTAATAATGACCACGATTCCCTCCGGTAATTGTTTTTCAATCTTCTTGTCAGAATAAAGTGAAAGTTCAATTTAGGGAGTAGACTATGGATTAGGGAAAACTAAGTAGATTGTAGTTTGTGAATAGTCAAAAAAATTAAATGAAGATGATTTGTATTGAAGTTGATGCATCACGCTCCAACGAAATTCTATTCCTTTTTGGTCTTAGCAAAGTGTTATCTTAGATTCATGTAGGATATGAATCAGTTGGCACTTGGGGACAATTTTGTTTCTCTCTTTTATTGATCCATCAAACATTCAGTCTCTGTCCACGAATCATAATCTTTAAGTCTATTTAATGTTCGTGTCATCTTTTTAGAACCAATCACAACTAATGTGTGGGAAGAGCAGAAGCAAAAGCATAACAAGTAGTAACACTCATAGCATTGCAAAGCCAATTATTTTATTATTATTATTTCCTTCCCTTTAATGTGAAAATTTCAAAAATAACATTCTTGCTCAAGGCAGCGAGATCAACGTATCTTAGTGAATGCACACAAGAACCAATGTTTGCATGGTGCTCAATGACAAAGTGTTGAATATAATGCGATGTACTAATTTAACAAAGTAGAAGATTCTGAAATTGATCTTACAGGAGAAGACAGAGCAGGTCTTGGTGGCATTTTTATGGAATCTATGCTGCCTTCTAACATTTCTACAACTTTGCTCATTGTAGGTCTATCATTTGGAACTGTTTGAATACACCATAAACCCACAATCGTCATTTTCTTAACCAATTCATTTTCCTCTATTGCCACCACTCCATCTTCAGGTCCTAATTGAGTGCCTTGCTCAAGCTTTTTGTATATCCAATCAGGAAAATATATCTCACTTGTTTGACTCCCTTCTACATTAATGTTCTTCTTTCCTCCCACTATATCAAGAAGCATCATTCCGTAACTATAAACATCAGATTTATTAGAAGCTTTGCCGAAATGTCTACTCCAAACTTCTGGAGCTATATACCCAATTGTTCCTCTAGCATCCGACATGGAAATAAGACTTTCCTTCCCTGGACAAAGTTTTGCTAGTCCAAAATCTGATATCTTAGGACAAAAATTTTCATCCAAAAGAATATTATGTGGCTTTATGTCAAAATGTAAAATTTGAGTGTTGCATCCTCTATGTAAGTACTCTAACCCCCTAGCTATCCCTTTGGCAATTTGATACAGCTTATCCCAACTCAACAATGTAGTAGTTTCAACTCCTTCTTTTCTGTAAATAAACTTGTCAAGGGAACCATTTGATATAAATTCATAAATAAGAACTTTCTTGCGACCTTCAAAGCAGAATCCAAAAAGGGTGACAACATTAACATGAGAAGTTCTACTAATGCTAGCTACCTCATTGATAAACTCTTTACCATTTCCTTTGGATGGATTCAACATTTTGACTGCCACATTAGAACCATCGGATAACTTTCCCTTGTATACAACACCAAAACCACCTTGTCCTAGTTTAACTTTGAAGGAGTTGGTCATTTTCTTCACATCAGAAAATTTATATCTTTTTATAGTTAACACTCCATGATCTTTTAAAAAAGTTTCAATATCTTGGTTACCCTTTGTTGGAAAGCAGTATTTTTCTCGCCATCTTGGTAACATGTAGATAAAATAACAAATACTCAACAATCCTGCAATTACTGCAGCTGCTGTAGCACCTGTTAATTAGCAAAAAATTAAAGAATAAGAGGGAAAGTTATGATGTTTGGTTTGTAATTGACAAAAACCATTTCATGGTTAATGTGAACAATTGAAAAACAGTTGAAGTGGACAGATGCCGTAGTAAAAATGTAAAATATAAATGTTCGGATCATGAAAGAGTCATTGTCTATTCCCATGCATATTGAAGGCTAAGCAATAATCCCAAAGTAACTGATATTTGATTTTGCTTGTTATTTCCAATTTAAGATAACAGTGTTGTAAAGGATATAAAAATGTAAATTTTTTTCATACCTAACAAAAGAAGAAAAATGTTCTTAAACCTTAGCACTTGTTTATCCATTGAATAAACACACGATTATTCAGTGAAGAGTTAATGATTTCTATATATTCTGGCCAATATAATACGAAACATCATGAAAGAAAAATATGAAAGGAAACCTTTGGATGTATTACCAATAATGACCTTCTTTTGCCGGGTCCAGCCATTACCTGCAACAATAACAGTGAGACCAAGAGCAGAATTAAGTTCAATACCCAAAGCAAAACATTCTGCACATATAATCACCTATACTTTTAGTCCACACAAGTACACAACGCCTTCCTGAGTCCATAAATATATGTATATCACTGGAATGAAGGCTACTAAGTAATTTCTTTCCGTGGCAGCTTCATTCTTAGCCCGTGCCAAGAAATTTTGTTTATAATATTTAGATAATATTATCCTTTTCCTATTTTTTCTACTCCTTGTAATTATATACTTTCTCTTTATCAAAAACGACACAATAAATATAAGGTATACCAATTAAATTTATTCATATGGGAACAATGTAATTTTATTTGTTTCTGATATTTTCTATCCATACCAAAATATATTATTTATTGAAAAGTTGTTATGAAATTAAAGGAGTAATGGTTAGTTCAACGAAATCTTGAACTGATATGGTACCATTTAAAGTATTTATAAGAGTAAATGATAAATAAGTTCTTGCTTTTTTATTTCGAAAATAAATAAGTCATCGATTAATTAAAAATTACAAAAGCATCTTTTACTTTTTAAAATGCGAGACATCTAAATCTCTTTGGACGATCGATTTGTTTTTATATATTTTGGATGGAGA
This sequence comes from Arachis ipaensis, assembly GCF_059453495.1. Taxonomy (NCBI): domain Eukaryota; kingdom Viridiplantae; phylum Streptophyta; class Magnoliopsida; order Fabales; family Fabaceae; genus Arachis; species Arachis ipaensis. The sequence continues at coordinate 144,541,874 of NC_142440.1, forward strand.
GAATTAAATATCTTATATTTTTTAAATTAGAAACGATTTTGTATTTTTAATTAGTAAAAGATTTATATATGTTCAAATTAAAAAGTTAGAGACCTATTTATTTATTTTTTCTATTTATAATTATATGTCTAGTAAATGACACTGTATGTATTATTATTTTCTTTTAGATTGTTAGGAATAGATTCTCAAGTATCTCTAACTGTCTAATTCGTAATCTTGTCTGATGAGTTCACCTTTTAATGCGTAGGAAATTAGTCATGAGCTATATTGTATATGCATTACCCTGAAAGTTATGGTATATTAGAAAAAAATTGATATTTTAAGTGAAATTGAATTTTTGATCTATAAGATTTAGGTAAAAAAAATTTATTTGTTATTAATTTTTTCTACATTTAAATTTTTTTCTAAAATTTAACTTAATTTTAAAATTATTTTTTAGACAATTATACTCTCTGTAGGGCCTAAAAAAAAAACTACAGATGAGCCAAGCCCATAAACTTCTCTTTCTTTCCTTCACTTCCAATGACACGCACACTTTGAGAATCATCTTACACACAATGTGCCAACATTTTACCCTTCCTTACCGCCAAGATACGTTTCCCTCTTCTTTCTCACGTCATTTTTTCAACAATAATTTTATATATTTTTATTTCAATTAATTTCATTACTTTTCTTTTACTCTAATTCTATTACACCTATCAAATATGCCCTCTTATGTTGATATTATTCCAAAACTCCATTAAAATAGCCTAAGCTTAAAGAAAAAGAAAATAACTTTTAATTCAAGTATCTATAGTTAAATTTTAACATTGTATTATTTTATAATTATAATAAATAATTTTATAATTTATTATTTAATTATTTACTAGCTTATTTTTTGTCAATATGATGTTTATGTTAAATAATTTATAAAATAAAATCCCACTTGAGACATAGTATTTTGTGTTGAAATTAATTTTGTCATTTGAAAAATTAAATTATAATATAGATATTATCCTACATATACACTTTGAATGTATATTTGGTATTGAAATAGGATAAAGTTATTACATGAATTATTACTATTGAATTGATGATGCACTTATTGATTTGTTTGACAACTTTTAGCTTGATAAGAATTTGTATGTCAAAATATTTTGGAGGGTTTTATGACAGAAACTACAGCTAGCGACAGTAAGTGCTAGACTTAGTGCACCTTGTCAGTATATAATTATATTTTTTAGGATCATATAAGATGAAATGGTTCATGTTTATTTCATGTCCACAAAATTAGTGGAACATGTCTATTTCAGAACTCACACGAAAAAAATAACCTAAGTGTGATTTCTGTCTGTTACTTTGACTTTTCTGGATTAGATAACGTTCCGCGTATATTGTTATAAATAAAGAAGTTTAAATGTTTGATATTTATAATTAATTATCATTGTGTTTGAGTATAATTCTGTCACTATTATTAAGGTGGATTTATTTAACTAAGAGTTTACTAATTATACAACTGTCTCTTGTGGGACTATAGATGCTTTGCTTATTCACTGAGTTACAAAACTCATTCTGTTATTCATTCATTTTTTTTAGGTATGGGTATTGATCATAATCCAACTTCATCAGTTTCACTCTAGTTTTGTTTGTGTTGGTGAGCCCTTTACTGCTTAAGGGCTTGATATTTTGTGTAAATAGCTTTCAAATTCTTTAGACTTGTTAAACTGCTCCATGTGACATAGGCAAGATCCGACATTAGTGACTTGAGTATGTTGCTTGTAAATATCCTAGGATATAAAACTAATAGACTATGTTTTGCTATAAATATTTAAGTCGAATTTTATATAAATATGCTGAGTATGTTTTAAATATGAGATTGAGAATGTGTTGTCTCTTGGTGTAATTGGAAATTCTATTTGTTTTGTTTTCTGTAATATCGATTTCTAAGGCTTGCTTGGGAAGATTCTCCTAAGCATAGTCACGGTCAAATTGGGTCGTGACAAATTGGTATCAGAACTCAGGGTTTCCTGTGTAATATGGAGCCGTTCTCCTATAGTAAGATCATGATTGTGTAAATGGAAGTCGACCCATTTTCACAAATTGTGATGTTATTAAGGACTTGTAGGAATGTTCGTAAAATAAGGTTGTTGATGTTGATGCAGTGAGGATTGAAGTTGTAGCTACTATCCCGGTCCAAATTTCGTACTCTTTCATTCTATTCTACTTCAACTTTCCTCACCTTTCATCTTGGCACTCTGGTTTAGTCTCTTCGATCTCTTGGGACCAATTTGTGAGTAGACTTTACATTTATAATTGTTTGATTGTGCATCTATAATTATTTTGACATATATCTATTATAATCTTTAAATTATACTCACTATATTTACCTTGAACGATTTTAAATTAATCAGAATAATTGATTTATTAGAATTAAATAATTCGTTGTTATGAAGTTTATATTTTTTGAACTATACATGAGATCATATATATTTTTTATGAAGCTTTGCATTATTCTAAAATGTTTGATTTTACTTGAATATCTGTTTTTGAAGTATTGAGGTATTTGTTGGTACTCAATTACTTTAAAGATTGTGAAATATGTTTGAAATTTCTTATGATCGAAAAAAAGTATGATTGGAAAAGATTTCTGATGAAAAAGTATTGTCTGATTTGATTTGATTGGATACCGGATGTATTTGAAAGATCAAAGATTTGTTGTATTTGAAATTATATGTTTTGAATTGGTTTCGGAGGCTCGTATTAGAAAACCGTAGTTAACGGCGGTTATGGCGTTAACCTAGATGCATCTGGCTCAGACCTCAGCTAGCAGGGGTGTTGCTAGCCTAACGTGTAGGCCACACGTTGGATCTGTTATTCCGTATGGACACACGAGAAGAAAGGACTACTCTTAGAGGTGGAGCCACCTAAGTGTGGATTATTTTATTTGCTTTCTGTATTAGAATTTTCTTATTGATTTACTCATTCATATAAATTATTATATTCTAACTAAAATTATTTTTATAATAATATTTATATGATTTCATATAAATTATAAATGTACTGTCTAGTCAATGGGTTGCAAAAACTCACTCCGTTTTTTTCTAAAAATAATTTTTTCAGGAATAAATATTTGATTATGTGAACCTTCTATTCAAGATTAATGATCTGCAAGGACTTGGGCAAGTATCTTGGAGTTACCCTTAACCATTCTAGAGTGATCCGTTCAGCTTTCAATGGTGTCTTGGATAAGATTCGGAGTAGACTAGCAAGCTAGAAAGGAAGTTTACTCAATCAGGCTGGTGGATTCTGCTTGGTTAATTCTGTTGCAGCCGCTATTCCTACGTATCAGATGCAGGTCTCTATTTTTCCCAAAGGAATCATTAGTAAATTGGAGTCTATGATGAGGAATTTTCTTTGGAAATGACAAGTTGATGGAAGAGGATTGAATTTTGTTAGTTGGAAGGTGCTGGTTACTCCAAAAAATATGGAGGTTTGGGGATTAGAGATCCTTATTGTGTAAATATTGCTCTTCTTGGGAAGCTAGTTTGAACTTTTTTCTAGCAGCCAAACAAGTTATGGGTCCAATTGTTAGATGCCAAATACCGATCATCTCTATATGACTGTTTTACTTGCCCTAAGAACAAGGACTCTCCCATTTAGAGGAGTCTTTGCAAGGCCTGGAAAGTGTTGAAGGATGGGTTTGCTTGGTGTATTGGGGATTTGAACCAAAATTTTTGGTTTTCTAGCTGGAGGAGAGAAGGAAAGTTATCTAATGAGATGGATTATGTTCACATTTCTTATTCGAATCTCCGGATACAGGATATTCGGTCGGTTGGTAGGTGGCATTTGGATACTCTTTATTCTCCTTTATCTCAAAATGTGAAAGGTAATATTCTCTCTTACAATCCAGATGTGCAAGCAGGTCCGGAAGTGGGTTGGTATTGGTTTGGGTCTACAGCCAAAGTCTATGACTCACGCAATGGTTACTTGTGGTTGTGTAAGCAGCTGTTTGGTTGGGAGGAGCGGGAGAATTGGCTTTGGTTTTGGCGCCACCTTGTTCCGAAAAAGCACAAGTTTTTGGCTTGGTTGTGTCTTAAGGAGGCTCTTCCTACTGCAAGTTTTCGCTTCAGAAGATGGATGTCATCATCGGATAGGTGCCCAAGATGTCTTTCTAGCCAGGAATCGATTTTACATTATATTCGGGATTGTCCAAAAGCTCAGCTTGTATGGCTTAGGTTGGATATTTCTTGTCATCCTTTGGATTTGAAGAACTAGTTCTTGTATCATAGCAGGGAGCATCCGTTCAAGTTCTTTTCGGGACTTTGGTGGATATGGCGAGTAAGGAATAATGACCTCTTTAATTCTCAGAAAACTTAGCCTCCAAAAAAAGTGATTTGTCTGGCTTTAACTTCAGAAAAGGAGCTTAGGAATATTTTTGAATTACAATGTATGTCCCTTCCCTCTACTCTAGCTGATTTTTGGAATCCCCCATCCATTGGTACTTTCAAGATTAATTGTGATGCTAGTTATCTTGGTTCGGATGATAGTGTTGGTTTTGCTTGTGTTATTAGAGATTGTAATGGGAGTTGGCAAAATGGGTGTTTGGGAATGATTGAGAGTAATAGTATTCTTTAAGGAAAATTATTTTCTATTTGGAGAGGATACCTCTTAGCTTGGAATGTGGGTCAATGAGATGTTATTTGTGAGGCGGATTGTGTGGAAGCGTTTAACCTTGTTACTGATCACCAAGATGGTTTTGGGTTTATTGATCCATTGGTGCTCAAAATAAGAGATATCATGCATTGGAATTGGCGTGTTGACTTTCGTTTGATTATGAGAGATGCAAATACGGTGATAGACACTATGGCAAAAATGACAATGAAGTTACAACTTTCTCATGTGGAGCTTCTTTCACCTTGGGAGAAATTTAAGAGTAGTCTCAAACGGGACTGTCCCTCTATTTAAGCAGTTCCTTTGTTTTGTTTCTTTATTTAATTTATTTCAGTCACCAAAAAAATGATCTGCAAAGATATTTACTCTTTGTTAAATTTTTAGGTATTATCTGCTTCATATATCACAGACAGAATTTATCTATATTTTATTTTTATTAAAAATATGTAATTATTTATTCTTAAAATTGTAAATTTATTAAAAATATTTATAACTTTCTTATTTATCTTATATTCAAATTTATTAGACTTATTGGGAGACTATTTCTCTTAGCGCTAATCATAGCTCATTTTAGGCTGTCACAATATATATGCTAATTGTACTTACCATTATGCTGACTCATTCTAACTATTATCAAAATAGAAAAGATTTTTTTTTTTTAAATAAGGCCTACTAGCTGTAGCAAATAAATAGCAAATAAAGGTGTGGCTATGCTATCATCTAAAAATTAGAACGTGAAAGACCAAATCGATGTAAGTCGTGAACGGTCCCTTTGAGGAATATGGACAAACCTGGTTGTGAATAACAGCTCTCTGAATCAATTCTATCAGGACAATAGCACCTGAAAGTATATTCTTCTTCATCGAACCCACACCTTCCACCACTGCTCGAGCACTCGCTGCAATTTTTGGCCGTCCAATTCATCAAAAACCCTCTTCTCAGCGCCTCTTCAACCCCTCCTTTCTCATCTTCCACCCTCGTTACGCTCACCGTCCCCCTGTAATTCTTCGTCGCCAACTTCAAATTCTCAACGTCATCCCCATAAAGCGCCACAACCGATCTCGTTCTGTTTTCAGCTGAACACCCAATACTATGCTCTTGCATGTTTTCACAGCCATAAAACAGCAACACTTGCTTCTGCTTGGAAGCAACAATGAACCTTTTGCTGTGGCCGGTGAAGTTTCTCAGTGGGGCAATACATTCCGTGGTTCTTAACCCCGAGAGCGCAGGGATAGACACTCGAAGTGATTGGTTGTTGTAGAAAATGTTTTGGACAGTGTATAGAGCTCCTGATATATTGACGATTGGGAAGCCATCGTGAGAGCAGGTGAGACCGAAATCAGGGACACCACAGTAGGAGTTTTGTTTTGATATGATGTAGAAGGGAAAGCTTATGTTTTGATGATTAGTATCACCACCACAAGTTTTGGGCTCACATGCTTGGAACTTTGGATTCACAGAACACAGAGTGATTCTTGTTAGAAGAAGGAAGAAGATTATTATGTACGAGCGAATAACAAGGGGAAAAGAATAAAAGGAACTGAAGGTGGGTAAGAGTGTTCTTTGTTTCATTTGGAATGGTTCAAGTTAAAGGCTGAGAGACGGTGGAGTTTGGAGAGGAAAGGTGAAGTTATCATGACATCTTTTTTTTTCTTTCGAGCTTAAGCTTTCAATTGCAGTCTACTATTGTTTGAAGACTTTGACTATATCTTTATGTATGGTTAAAATGTATTCGGCTATGGATTATGGAAGCTAGACGCGCATGACCGGGACAATTGAGTTCTTAGGAAAACAATGGCCACGGTTCCCATTACTCTCTTTCATTTTTCATTTTTTTCAGTTGGGGAGGTATTGAATATTGACCACGGCCATGGAAAAGTATACTATAGGTCATGAGTCATCCACAAACAAAGTGGGCTGCATGTTTTCACGACCAATTAGGCACAGTCAGTCAACCCTGAAACTGCCACACACTTTCCTAATCCTATCTCTTTCTTCACTCATTTTCGTCTTTTTATTTTTAGTTCATGTTTTAGCGATAAGTAACTACGTAGTTGTGGAATTATTTACTGCTTTCCATACTGCTGCGCCATCTCTTACTTTATATGAGAATTGAACTTGTGGATTCGCTGATTGCTCATACAAAATCAGTTATAAGAAATATACAAAATTTTGATTCAACTATTATTTTTATAGAAAAGAGTGTTATGTAGTTTTATGTTAAAATGCAAAATTCCAGTGGTATCATCTATGCAACTCCAAATCTCTTGCCATATCCCTATACCAATTTCATAAAAATTTTCCCAAATCGACGGGATTGTTTACAATAATCGGATGGTGGCAAAGTGGTTAATAACAAGAAATAGAAATATGCATATAATTATGGTGGTGATCCATTTATTGAGTAAATTCTGGTCCCTAGAATTCATGCCATTATCCAATTTGGTCTTCCAGATTCCAATTTCACTATATTGGTCCCTAAATGGAACCCAAGGAGCAGTCACTAGCGAATCTTTTTATGAGTTTTCCGGTTCCCTGTTGAAATTTCTGGTGTTGCTAACTTCTTGAGTTTTACCTCTATCCATGGTGCAGGTTTTGGGGGTAGGCTTGGCTATTCTGGATAAAATTGATTCTGGATTGGATGTTGATGCACTTAGGGGGTGTGTGGTTGGAGGAATATTAGAGCAATAGAGCATTCCCAGGAATGTTTAGATGAGAATATCTTATTCTCATGTTTGTTTCAAAGTTTTAAAATATATTCCCAGGTAAGTTTTATTCCTTGGAATCAAAATCCTCCTGATTTAATTCCCATCTACCCCATGGTTATCTTTGATTCCAATGAGAAGGGAATGTGTATAACAAAGTAAAAAGACTAAAATACCCTTGTTAATTTCACTCCAACCCTTCTTTTCAGATTTTTTCCAATTCATTTCAAACAAAATGAAACCCTAGCAGAGAGCCCCTCCTCCATGAAAACCAATCCCTAACGAGGCTTTTCTTCAAATTCACGGAGGTTCCACCGGCGTCGGCGCCGCCTCGCCGCCGATTTGGATTTGCATGGCCACCACGCTTCTTATTCTAGAAGGAAATCGTTCTCGTTTGTGTTCGTCATCACAGCTCATCTCGGTTCACCGCCACTGCGTTTTCGCCGCCATCATCGCGACTCTGTTCAGATCCTCTGCGTTGTGTGGTTGTGCGTGGCCTCTCTCCTCCGTCTGAGCTCGGTTGCTCGCGCGTCTCTCGCCTCTGCGTCTGCTCGAGTTGTGCTTCGTGTTCGTGTTGTCTCCCTCGCCTCTCTCCCTCCTCGCATCTTCCTGTTCCTGTTCATCTTTTTCAAGAACAGGTTTGTTCTAGGTTTGAAATATTATTAACTTAATTTGTTTGGAATTGGAATGTGATTTCAGTTTCAGTTCTGAGCTCATTGATTATAGTATTTAATAGTGATTATTATCTGCATCTTATAAGCCAAGTAGCTGTCTGATCTATGTTTTTGCTTCACATTTGAAAAGATTCAGATACTGTTCTTATGGTTTTATATCACAGTGTATTACACTGGTAGATCCACTGTCTGCTCATAATGCTTTTGCTGATATCACTCTGTGAAAATGTGAGAAGGACACACAAACAGGACTTCATGCTTTTCTACTTCTCAAACAATTAAATCAAGTGAAGTATATCAAATTTGAGGGTTCTGAGGTAGGCTTCTTCTCAAAAACCTCTTTTAACTTAGTGTTGACAACTTGACATGAAGGTCATATTGCATGTTATATAGTATATCTTTGTAGTTTCTTTTGTAAAATATTGTTTTGTTTGGAATTGATTTTGTGAACATGCGCTGGAGCAAAAGCTTGTTTTGTATTAGATTTTATGTTAAGAAACTTGCAATTGATTTTGGTTAATAAGTATCATGCATTTGAAACTTACTATAAAACTAGTTTTCCAAAATAGAGCTACATTTTATGGCCTCTTTACACTTCTCAAGCAGGGGTTTAGATGCAAATGTTTTAATTGAAATTAATCAAAACAAAATTAGTTTAAGAATCATGTCACCTACTCTAAATGGGAGTTTATGATTGATACCATAAAACCAAACAAGCAATAAAATATGCTTCAATTGAGAACTTCCTGATATCAAATTGTAGTTTCCTATACCAATTGTATTAGATACTAGATAGTAACACTTTACTGTATTAGCTGAACAGCATTCTCATTGATGTTGAGTGCCACTGTCCTGTTGTCGATAGAAAATAGAAAAAGTAATTATAAAATTCACACTACAAATATAAAAATGGATTGAGAGAAACTTATCTGTCTATCTTGAATTCTCGATCTGGTTTTTAATCCACTGAAAAATATTTCTGTGAAAATTTGGATAAAACTCATTACTAATTTTATGACTAGTTTTTACTATTTACGATGGGAACGAACAAATGCCATTCAAGTGAGGGTTGGTTTGTTGCAATATATCTCATAGTTGTGTGATTCCTTGCTTCAAGATGATGAAAATGGGATTGCAGTGATTCTGTGATTGGCCTTTACTTACTGTTCTTTTCATACTTGTGTGATTCCTTGCTTCAAGTTTATAAAAATTGATAAAACAGCTTTACTTTTTCTGAATACCATGGCATTTAGCACATGGATTGTTATTATTGCGATTGTTTCCCTATAGCTTAGCTTATAGCTATATGGCATAATGTGTATGCTTTTTGATGTGTAGGAGTCACTAATCGTTAAGAAAGTAGGGTTCTGTTTTTTACTTCATTACTCAGGTTTCAATATTGAATTGTTAAAAAATTGTTAACATTATCTTTCTTGATATATATTATGAATTTTAATCAAAATTCATTTCCTTTATTTTTAAATTACCTCGTACTCGTATACTAAATTATAAATTCAATAGACCTCAACTTAAGCTTTTAACTTACAATTCTTTTTGGGTATTTCTGGAAATTCAATATAAAAGTTTTTCCTTTTTTATTGGATTAAACATGCTAAATTTAAAATATTCAAAAATGCATTGTTCTGATGTTTCAGTTTATTCTCAATATCTTCATTGCACAAATTCAAATAGTTACTGTTGTAGTTATTTCTTAGGCAGAACATATTTTCTTGTGTGAACTTTATTAATATGTATGTGAACTTTATACGAGTATACAAAAATGCTAGGCCTATGATGACATGGGAGTTCAATGAGGTTATGGTTATTATTTGAGTGGGTTCATTAGACTAGTATTAGTAGTATACCAGTGCCTCTGGCTGCTTATGTTTTGGATTAGAATTGAAGTTCTCTAATTTGTATAAAGCATGGTTAAGACCGGGTTCTCTTTTTTGTATCAATGTAAAAAGTAAGATATTTATCTTTTTGTGTCTTACTACAAGAGTTGCTGGTACTTCTTCATTACTCACATAGATTGAGCATGGTTTTCTTATGTAGCTTGTGTGCACCATCTGTTTGGACAAAATTAAACTTTGAAATAAAAAATATTTATATATATCATATTCTTATATTATATATATATTCCTAAACTTGTCTTTTCTTGTTGTTTCCTACTGCATTGACATTGCTACCAGAAAGAAAAGAAAAGAAAAGTTATTTATATTCCTAAACTGGCCTTGCTTGATTTTTTTTTGCAGAATGGATTCCAAACAGAAGATGAAAGTTATTGCCTGCTTGATTTTACATTTCGAATTAATGAATGACCTTATGATTAAGTTGTTGATAATTTGCTATGTTTTGATTATATTGCAATGGAAAAAAAAGAAAAGAAAATGGAATGATAGTTATAGTAGGCAAGTAATAAGAGATGTTAGTGTTGATAGGATTATTTATTTTAGTGATCTAGCATGTATAGAAAACACAAGAATGGATAGATGTGCCTTTCATGCATTGTGTAACATGCTTAAAAGGGTTGGAAGGTTAGAACCAAGTAGGAATATGGGTGTGGAAGAAATGGTTGCCATGTTTTTACATATTATAGCACATGACGTCAAAATTAGAGTAATAAAGAGACAATTTGTGAGATCTGAAGAAACAATTAGTAGGCGGTTTAATGATGTATTGCTTGCTATTTTGAGATGTCATAATCTCTTACTGAAGAAACCTCAACCATTTAGCCAGGATAAAATGGATGAACGATGGAAATGGTTTAAGGTAATTTATTTTGCTAATGTTGTTAAATCTCATATGGTTGGTGTTCTTTAGAATTGAGTTAATTGATCTTTGTTTTGGATTTTAGGATTGCCTAGGAGCCTTAGATGGTACTCATATCAAAGTCAATGTCCTTGAGGCTGATAAGCCTAGATATCGAAACAGAAAAGGTGACATAACAACCAATGTGCTTGGAGTGGTTGCTCCCGATATGCAATTTATCTACGTACTGGCGGGTTGGGAAGGTTCAGCTGCGGATTCTAGGGTATTGCGAGATGCACTATTTCGCAATGGGTTTAGTGTTCCCCAAGGTATTTTATTGAGACTTTAATATGTTATCAAAGTAACCATTTGATCTTTCATTAATTTTGTTCAATTGTGTATGTCACACTAGGTCATTATTACTTATGTGATGCTGGATATATGAATTGTGAAGGATTTTTGGCACCTTATAGAGGACAAAAATATCATTTGAGTGAGTTTAATCCACATAATCAACCCAGTACAGCTCAAGAGTTTTTTAATATGAAACACTCACAAGCTAGGAATGTCATTGAAAGGGCATTTGGAGTATTGAAAGCAAGATGGGGAATTTTAAGGGGAAGATCATTTTATCCTATTAAGACTCAAGGAAGAATTATAACTGCTTGTTGCCTTTTGCATAATCATATTAGAAGAGTGATGGTTGTGGATCCTATTGATGAGATAGAAGATCAAAATATACTTGGAGTAGATGGTGAGACGATCCACCATATTGAAACGAGTGATGCTTGGGGTAGATGGAGAGATCAACTTGCACAAGAAATGTGGAACCAATGGAGGAGAAGACATCACGCTCGATAATTGTAATAATTTTTCTATGTGTGAGGTTGTCTATCGTAACATTGATTTCATTTTGTTTATGTGTTTGTGTTCTTGTATAAGAGTTGTGCATGTATGCTTATTAGTGCAAGTAATTTTTTACTTTTGAGACTTCTTTGTAACTTTCATTTGGATAATAGTAATATTTTTTTAGTGAATTTAATTGTGATAATGTTAATTTTAATTAAATATATTTGTTATTAGGGGTATTTTAGTAAATTTGAAAAGATTAGAATCGATAATAATTTTAATTAAACATATTTTTATTAAGGGTATTTTAGTAAATTTTTTATTAGAAGTATTTTTGTAAATTCAAAATGTAAAAAAAGTAATAATTTTAATTAAACATATTATTAAGTGAAATTTAGAATCAATAATAATTTAAGTAAAGATATTTGATATTGGGGGTATTTTGATAAATTTAAAAAAAATAGAATCAATAATAATTTTAGTTAAACATATTTGATATTGGAGGTATTTAAGTAAATTTAAAAAAATAGAATCAATAATAATTTTATTTGAACATATTTAATATTAAGGGTATTTTAGTAAATTTAAAAAAATTAGAATCAATAAACAATTTAGCTAAAGGTATTTGATATTCGGGGTATTTTAGTAAATTCTAAAAAAAATTAGAATCAATAATAATTTTAGCTAAACATATTTATTATTAGGGGTATTTTAGTAAATTTATTATTAGAAATATTTTGTAAATTAAAAAAAATAATGTAAAAAAATAATATTTAATTAGCTTTATATTTAATTTTTAGTCATTAATAATTTAATTTGAATGAGTAAGGGTAATTTTGACATATTACATAATATGACTAAGAAATTTAAACTCAACCAAACAAAAATTTATTTATTCCTAGGATTATTACATAACATTCCAAGACATTAAATTTTATAAACAAACATAGGTATCTTCTATTCCAAGTAATCTTATTCCTAGGTATTATATTCTTAAAAATAACATTCCTAGTAATAAAATTTAATCTTTGAACCACACACACCCTTAGAGATTTTGCAAGTGCAGTCAATCGTATACTGACCCCAAAGAATTCTTTGATGAATTGATAACTCACTATCGAAGAATACTAGATCTTTTAAATCCCACACATGTCTATGTTATCGTAAGTTACGACTAATCTTACACTCTATTATAAGTTTTGAACTTAAAGAGAATGGGTAAGATTCAGAGTGAAGATAGACAAGATTCCTTCTCCCTATTTTCTAATGAAGTTTTGAGGAAAATGTATCTTAGGTGATGACACTCATATGAATGCATTCATATGTTGTGCTTGTTTCTGTTTAAATTCACTTCTTATTCGTCTTGTATTATAGATGTTTGCCTGAGTTTCTCTTTTAGGAGCATTCTTGGAAATAGACAATATATAATTAGGAGCAGTGATTAACCATACTCTGTTAAGAGTAATATTTTTAGCCCTCACAAAAAGTACTCATCTAGAGCTTTCATTTCAATCTGATATCTTTATACATGAGACTTTCTTCAAGAACATTTTAATTTGGAAAACTTAGTCCCACAGCTGAAAGATATACTTGAATTTTGTCTTATTTGGTATCTGTTCATTTTGATTATTAAATGTAAACAAACAACCTTAAAGCTACAAATGTTCCTGAGCACACACGATTTCATAATTCCTTATGTGAAAGAACATCGGTTGGAGACCCTTGACATAATAAAGCAGGTGTTATTTAATATAAATGAAGTCATCCTTGGTGTCTAACTAATCTATTAGGGTAAAGATTACAATGTGTATATATATATATATATCCTTGGGGGCTTATGTCTTAGCTTCATTTCATACACACAAGGAGAAGGAGCAACTGAGAAGTGGAAAGAAAAACACAAACCCTTACCACTATTCATCATCTTCTTTGGATCATAACTTTTTATCCGTCTCGATTGGCATGCCGTTTGTGGCCATGCGTTCATCTCGCGGAGCTCTTTAATTCATCTAAACAAAATAGTAAGAAACACGAATTTTTTGCTTCAGTTTTCTGTTCTAATACAAATTCAAGTTTTGATTTTGGAAAATTGAGAATTTCATGATTTTGGTTGTTTAGATGTTATCTAGCTTGAGTAATTGTTGGATTCCATCCAAAAATCAATGAATAAGGTAAGAAAACCCTAAACTCTTGTGATTTATTGAATTTGTAAACTCTAGTATTGATTATGGTGAATTGTATGAAATTAGATTAAAATTCATGTTGAATTGGAGTTGAATTGGTAATTTAGAGCGATTGAAGTTGAGCTTTTGGTAGCTGAGCCTTGTTGATTTGGTTTGGAGGCTTGGAAGCTTTTGAGGAAGAGGTTTTGTGGTGTTGAGTTTGGGAGAAATCGGCCAAAGTATGGTTTTAATTTTCTTTAAGTAATATATAATATTGTGTGAAACTCAGGTTAGTTGCCTTAAGATAGGTTTGAATTGTATGAATTGGTTAATGGAATATGTGTGACTAATTGGATGAAGTTTTGATATTAGCATGTGATTGAAATTGATGTGTAATGATTGTGATGATGAGTATTGGTGAAATTTGGGTCGGAGGCCGTGACCAGATAAGTCTGGATAAGTATGATTGAGCTTTATTATGGTGCTATGATATGATGATGATTATGGATTTTTGATGATGATTGATGATATTTGTGAGTATGTCATTTAATATGGAAAAATGTTGTTGAATTGGAAAATTGTAGATTGAATAGATTGATAGATTGATAAATTGAATTATTTAGGTGTTGTGATGATTGAGGAGGTTTTGATATGTGTAGAAGTGTTAGCATTGAGATTGGTATGGTATATATTGAAATTAGTATGGTATATATTGAGATTGGTTTGAGAGTTTTGAAAACTAGAGGCTTTTGATAAATTTGGTAAAAATTTATTTTTAACCAACTTCAACGGGCTATAACTTGATTTTCGGACCCTCAAATTTTCTAAAACTAGTCTTAAATGAAAGCTGGATCCGTGTAGTTTATAACATTCGAAAAACAGACGAAAAATAATTTTTAACGAAAAAGTTATGCACGTTTAAAGTTTTGTGTAAAAAACTAAATTTTCTACACTTTGCAACTTTTTGGAAAAATTTATATTCATGCGTATGCAGAGGCCATGCGTACGCGAGAAAATGGCTCTGTCCAGTACTCATGCATACGCAGAGGGCATGTGTACGCAGAAATAAAAAATTTTACATCATGTACACGCGATATTTTCATGAGTAAGCGAGCAATTGGTTCGGTCAAGTGCTCTCTCGTATGCAAACAAGGACTGCGTACGCGACTTCCCAGATTTTTGAAATCATGCGTACGCGGCAGGGTATGCATATGCATGACCACCCTGTTTTGCTGGAATTGTATTTTTGAGTTTTTAAACATTCCTCTAGCTTTCTAAACCTCTGTAACACTTATTTAAGATTCTCTAGCTAGTGTTTAGGTTTTGGGACGAAAGAGAGTATATTAGGTGAATTAAAAAGGTTATTTTCTATTACGAGTCTAGAGATGGTGACTTAGGTTTGTAACATATAGTGGATGGAATAACTAGAGTGAATTGGTGGAGTGGTATGTTGAGGATAAATTGAGAAAAAGAAAGTTAATGATGAATTATGAAAGACTGAGGTTGGTGAGCCTGCTGAATATAAAAAGTGATCACTGAGATGAGGAACATATTATGATGTATTATTATTGATAATTCATTATGCACCTGACAAGGACGATTGTTAACTCGCTTGTCGAGGTTGCGGCACCGATGTAGGGGCGATGGCAGTCCCCCGCCTACGTTCAGATGTGAGGACTGAGGCAGTCTCCCGCTCACATATCCTTTCATGCCACAAGAGGGAACTCATACACTATATCTTGAAAAAGTGGGCCGGGCACTATATCCAAAGATGTATAAAAGTGGTCCGAACACTATATCCCAAGGGTGCATAAAAGTGGGTCGGGCACTATATTTCAGGAACGTGGTAGAAAGGCGACATCCCAAGTGGATGTGTCGGGTTGGCAGTTGAACTGACAAGTGATATCACAACCAATAGGACAGGCATTCATCATACGCATTTTCTATGTGTTTGTTTGCTTTGATTAATTGCATTATGCCTAAATGAATAACATACCTAATTGCTAATTGAATTACTTGCCATATATGAACTCTTCTTGTGTTTTATACTTGTCTGTGTTACTTCTATTTTCTTCTAGGATTGAGGAGATTTAGTAGGCAGTGGCGATGGGATTGGATGGAAGATAAGTTGGCGAAGACTATGGGACAATGTTATTTGTTAGAGTAGCAATCCCTTAAGTTAGATAATCTTTATGGAATTAATAATGTATTATAAGTTTGAACTATTATGCTTTGGGAAGTTTTAAGATTGTCTTTGGCTTCCCGAAACTTTATATCTTATTTATTGGGCATTGTTATCATACTGAGAACCTCCGATTCTTATATCATATATTGTTGTTATTTTTTAGATGCAGGTCACAACCCACCTTGGTGAGTTTACGGACGTGGTGACAGAGCGGAGGATGGCTCATCTTTGCTTTAGCTTTGTTTTGTTGTAGTCTCTTACTTTTGTATATTTTGTGCCTTAAAGGTTTTATTTCTAAAAATTTTGAGAGATAGGGTGTTAGCTATTTTATTATCAAAACTCTGATGTATCTTTTGTTTAAACTAGTTGGCCTAAACTCCGCGAGTTGTAGCTAGTCCCCTTTTAGATATTGTATATATATAACTTGCATTGTTTCCTTTATTTACTACCTTGTGTATCCTAGAGCTGTTTGCAAGGTTTATATACTACGCTTTGTTTCTTTTCGTGCCAACGCACCTTAGTTATCGTGTGTGAATGCTTTGTACTTTATATTTCTATTTTATATGTCTTTATCTTCTATTCCTTCATCGGGATTCTAGTTTTATTATTTCTTAATTATATATTATTGTATGAGTTTTAGAACTGTCATGATACTTTATCGCCTTTACTTTATGGCTATAGGGTAAAGTTTAGTGTAATAGGGTGTTATACTAGATACATACGTCGGAAAACTTCACTTTAAAACAAAACAATATGTTCACTTAAGTTACATATTATATGAATAAAATTCATATGATGGTGGGCCCATCAAAAATACCCAACATAACATTAATATTTAGTCTTTGGACAGAAATATTAATTTATAAGCAGTATTTTAATATAGTAATTAAACATTGATAATAAATCTTGCCAAACAATAAATCTATCTTTGGACAAACTTATTGTTCACATAGAATTAAATAAGTATCACATGTTTATTACCACAAATGTGTATTTAATTTGGCCAAGTACAGAGCTTCCGTGACCCGATTTGTGCTCGCATAAACTACGCACACATAAATTCATTTAGTGCGGCTTACCAAATATTTTCAACAAAATTCTATCAAACAATAAGCCTATCTTTGGATTAACTCATTGTTCACATGAAAACTTGCTTGAGAATTATACCTATTTATTATCGCATATATTTTCTATCAATTGGCCAAACATCAACATTCTTTGGACCAATTAGTGATTGTATAATTAAATAGAAAATAAACACAAATTTTATTGTTAATTATTTGGCCAAACAATAAACTTCCTTTAGGCCGATTATTGTACACATAAATAATAAACATTGATTTAAGTTTAACTAGTTACTCAAGTACATAGTTATCATCAATATGTGTATGTAATTCGGCCAAATATAGACCTTCTTTTGGGTTGATCAATATTCGCATGAATTACATATCACCATATTCCTAATGTTTCAAAATAAATCAATTTTCATAAAAGAGACTACTTTAATAGCATAATATTCAACTAATTTATTCTAAAACTAAATTTTATAAAATAAATAGGTACAATCATTCAAATTGTTACTTATTTCCTTACATAATAAATCTAAGACGCTTACATAACACAAAAATTAATAAGCAAACAATAAGCCACAATATATGAGACCCACATAATATCAGGTGTCCTTATTAATTAATTGTTTATTTATTTATTTAACATAAAATTAAATCCATGACAAAAATATTCAAATAATAAAGAAGACAAACAATTCTTTTGTGTAGTAAATTTTTATGCTGACTCTAATAAAAAAATAATCACATTTTTTTAACAAATTAAAATCAAATAAGAAAAAAGAATAAATAAATTTTTCTTCGCCAAAAAATAAATTCACGGTGAATTTATAAAGTCAAAATAAAAAATCAAAAGTGCACTATTAATAATAGCACACAGAAGATTATCGCACAAAAAGCCAAAAAAAAATAATATAATCATTTTAATCAAAAGAACGATTCAATATTCAAATTAATTTTTTTAAGGATTCAAGCATGAAAAAGTTCTAATACCACTTATTGAAAATTCTAAGATTTCTTTAACTCCAAGATTATCCATGTTAAATCATTAAAAAAGAAATACTTGAAAGCGAAAGCGTACTTGAATTCATAAGTGTAATTGAGAAAGGTTTGGTTCTTTGCTCTTTCTCAACCAAAGTCTTTTGTTGTATCTCTAATAGGGTTGAATCACAATTTATCTAATGGAAAAAGAATTATGGAGACGGATTTGATGTGTTAGAGACCAAAATTCTGAAGTCACTATTTATATTTGAGTATGTCACTCATTAAACCCTAAAACCCAAATAAAATAGTATCTTTGGTTTTATTTTTATTTAATTACAAATCAAAAGTAATAATAACTTTTTCAATTCGACATTTATGATAATAAATAAAATCACCATGATATAAGTTTTTTAGTATGAAATAATTTATTTTGTGATTATAATTATTATATGTATTATTTAAAATTAAATTAAAAAATTAATAATTTCCTAACATTTAGAACGAATAAAAAGGAAAGAGAGAAAACAAGAGGTATGAGTCCCACAACTTTTATTATTAATTTATTTATTTATTTAATTTATTTTTTTTTTAATTTATGTGGTTATTAGAGTTACGAACTAACTTGATGTAATTTTTTTAGTTTCAGAGATTATTATAGTGCAATTGGCATCTCATTGGATATCAATTTTCTGCAAACGGCAAATCTAAAAGATCAATTTAAGATTTAACTCGTGAGTGAAGTATTCGTTTATTTATATATATAATTTTTTTTAGGTGAATATCTGTATATATTTATTCAACATGTTAGGTGTGCACACTAAAATCTATCATCAAAATTAATTATTAGCATTAAATATATATTGAAATATAGAAAACACACTAAAAATGAATTAAACATATATATTTCTTACACAAATAATACATAATGACTAATTTTGATGGCTGATATTAATATACAAATAGTATTTTTTATATTTATTTAAAAATAATAATTAAAAAATATTTGATAATTTAATATATTTAATTAAATTATTTAATATGATATATACATCTTCATATAAAAATATCTTCACATGAAATATTATTAAGATATAAATCTTTTCCCTCTAAAATTTCTTGTAAAAGGTCATTGTTGTATACCAAGTAATCTCTAATTCTACATACACATCACTAGGATTCGAACCTTTCGTTAAGAAACTCAGTTAAGTGATATATGCATATTTATATAGGTGATGTCTGCGGTGGTCAAGGCAAAGTAGTGACCAAGACGGCCAAGGATGACTCTCCAATAAAATTCTTACTCATGGTTAGGGCTGGCAATTCATACCCTACCCGCGGGTACCCAATCCGGTCCAACCCGTTCGGGTAGGGTAGGTTACCCTACCCGCTACGGGTAGGGTAGGGTATGGTCCGGGTATGCCTGCGGGTACGGTAGGGTACGGGTTTAGGGTGTACCCTACCCTACCCTACCCGCACCTCAAATATATAACACATATTTTATAAAAATTTGGTATATAGTGAAAGAAGTGAGAGTTGAACCTACAACCTCTCTTATGTAATAACTTACAATAAGTGAACAACCAATAAACTAGTTAGTTAATTTAGTAATTTAGAGTATTAGTTTGTTATTTTTTATGTTATTAATATGTATAAAATTTGAAATGATTGAATTTTATATTTACTTTGAAAAAATTTGATATATCTACGGGTAGGGTAGGGTTTAGAACTTTAGGGTGCGGGTAGGGTTAGGGTTGAGAGATTCTCAACTCGCGGGTAGGGTAGGGTAGAGTTTTAATAGAATTTTCAACCCGCGAGTAGGGTTAGGGTAGAGTCCAAACCCTACCCTACCCTACCCATTACCAACCCTACTCATGGTAGTTTTGGAGAGCAAAATAAAACCAGCAACACTGACTATGCCAAGAATGGTGAATTTTTAATTAAGGCTGGGTAAATATTTTCCATATGTAATAGAAATTAATTAAGAAGCTAATCATGGATGTTGGAATGTTCGGACTCCAAAGCATGTCCGAACCGGGAGAACACTCGACTTGGCAAAAAACGCAAGACGATGCCTTTCTTTTTCTTCTTTATTTATAATCGTCGCTGTGCTACGAATAAGACCACTCCTCGAGCACCTTCACTTCCAGCTTCTTTCTCTATCACCGTCAGCTGTTGATATTCGCCATTGCCAATCGATTGTGAGACGAGATTTCTCGAAGAGGACTTGATGATGCTGCTGAGATTCTCTCCTGGATGCAATCTCAAAGGCATCACTGCTATTGATGACTGAAAGCCTGGTAACCATGGCTGTTATTGCTCAAAGTTAATGTCCGGATTAGATTTTTGTCGGAGATTGTTGACATTAATTTTTTCCATCACTGCAATTTTTTTTTTTGGTATGGAGTTAAATTGTAACATCCTACCACACACAGCTCTACGCTTAAGTCGTAAAACAGAGGTGGTGGGGTATTACGACCTCTAAAATAAAATGAGTACATATAATAGCAGAAAGAATATAACAAACTAGGAGCCTTGAAAAACAGGAGAAATAAAAATCGCGGAATAAAAGCGTAATGTCCGGAAAATGAGTTAACTTGCGTACAAAGAAAACTGTAGCTATGAAGCATAAGATGACAAAAAGTAGGAATAGAGGACCAAAGATACAAAATAACAAGCTCCTAACTCAGCCCGCGAAGTCAAGCTGGCCAGAGAATATAACATATATATATATATATATACATATTCAAAACCCAAATTTACATAAACAAAATCCTATCTCTCCATAAGCCTCTAAGAGGATCAAAAGAAACAAGTCATGCGGAGAGAATACTAGGTACACACATATATACGACTATACAATCCAAAAAGTAACCCGATAACCACTTCGCTTCAGGAGCTCAGACGCCTAAGGAGGTGCCTCTCGACCTGCATCTGAAAAACAACAACATAGTATGGGGTGAGAACTAAAGGTTCTCAGCATGGTAAATGTGCCACACATATAAGATATAAGGTCCTGGGAATGCCAGAGGCAATCCTAGAACGCTGACACTCAGATTATACAGCTTAAAGTATTAAACATAAGCCATAAAAGGTGGTTCTCTAAGAGTAGCTAAGCCTATTTTAACTTAATCTTGAATCTAAGTCCCATTGCCTTTCCTCCATACCTCCATCTCCGACAACTTATCACAGACAAATAAGTAGATAAAGGCAAACACAAGAAGGTTACAAATACTGCAGATAGAAAATATACATTTAACATAGAAAATACACTTAGGCACACCCAGTTAATGCACAAAAAAGTAATTCAAGTAATATGCACATGATGCATGCCTGTCCTATGGCTGATGAGTCTCATCTGTCGGTTATCAAGCCAACCCGACAAGTCCGGTTTGCTAAACCTTTGGACTGTCCCCCGACGCGCATCCCCATGAGTCTATGCATAGCTTTTTCTCATATATATATCAAATCGCTCAATGGGAGTACCATTCCCGGGAATTTATTAGTGCCCAGTCACCCTTACATCGTAGGGTCAACAGAGTATTGAGTTTTCGACCTGGTACACGTGGTGGCAAGCTACGGTACTTTACCCAGGGAATCTCATATCTCAGATCATTTTATTATTCAAGCCAAGTATCATACATGATCATTCATTTGATTATCAAGCCAAGTATCATACATGATCATCCGTTACATTTCATAATCAATTCATCACTTTTCAGCTTTACTTCACCTCTAAGTTATCCCCATTTCCTAACTTCATCTGATTATCAGGTTTAATACTATTATTTATGACTAAAGGAATGAAAATATTGGTTTAGAAGTTTGAATAGAGTTTAAAACTCAGAAAAATCATGTTTGCTGAAAAAGGGCCACGCGTGAGCCACGTGAAAGTGTAAAAATGCAGCTCGCACGCGCGTCCCTTATCATGCGTACGCATAAGGCTACTCGCGTACGCACAGTTAAAAATTTCATGCCACGCGTACGCGTGGACGTACATTTTCCAAAAAAACCTAATTCAGTTTAAAACTGCAGAATTGCCTGTTTCCAAACCAAAATTTTCGTTGAGCATAACTTAATCATTTTAAATCGTTTTTCATCCGTTCTTCGAATGGCATAAACTTCATGAACCCAATTTTCATTTAAAATAAATTGAAAACAAATTGAGGGTCCGAAAGCCAAGTTATAGCTCGCCGAAATTCGGCCCAAAACCAAGTTTTGCAAAACTCCCCAAACCTCATTTTCATTTCAAAAGTTCCATTTTATTCACTACCAAACCTGCCAATTCAACCCAACATACCATTCCTCATCACCATAACAATCACCTCAATAATTATACTTCAAATCGTCAACAAATTCATCAAATCACCACTAATCATCAAACATCATCAACCATAAATTTACATCCTCAAATCTTTAATCAACAAACTTATCAATTCACCAATTAGTTAATAAACACCAAACCAAAACCAACTAGTTAACAAGATACTAAGCAATAATTATATACACATACATTCCAACCTATTCTATGGTCATCTAGCCTAAGTTTTCACAAAACATTATATATTAAATGCAAGAAACCTAAACCATACATTGGCCGGTTTCCTCGTAGTGATTAAGGAAACTCACTAAACAAACACAGCCCCCAAAAATTCAATAAACTCTAGGCTCAGCTTCCTCCAAGTTCCAATATCCACAATTTCAAGCTCCAATTATTTATTCACAACCTAATACACATTCATAACACATATATACCCAATTTAATACCCAAAGCTCAAATTCAGTAAAATTAAAATGGAATTATGATATCCTCACCTTACCCAAGCTTCATATAAGGAAGAGTGAACGTTTTTCTCAAGCTAATTAGATCCAAAAACATCAAAAAGTAAAGAAATTCAACAGCCCTACAATATTTTCAAAAATTGGGGGAAAGGAGTGGCTGAGAGTAATTAATGGCTTACCTATGAAATTGTTCTAGTATAAATGTAGAGCTTGACGCGGTAGTCACGTGGCCACAAACGGTGCGGCGATCGGAACTCGGACGGAAGAGTTACGACGTTTTGAAATTACCGTAAGGGTCGAGGGTTTCTTTTCTTCTTCTCCCCTGTTTAATTGCTTTCAGCGTTCTTGCTGTAATGGGAGAAGAAAGAAACAGTGCCTCATTTAAGTGTGCTGGGCCGGTGGGCCCACGGGCCCGATTTGGATCCGGTTCAACTGGTTTGGTCCGTTCGATCCAATTTTAGGCTAAATTCTCGTTTTGATGAGTTTTATCATAATTTAATATAATATTCATATTTCTAATTTTTTTTATTAAAAACTAATTAATTGACTAATTATTTACTAATTTAATGGGGTTTACGTAAATACAAT
Organism: Arachis ipaensis; assembly: GCF_059453495.1. Classification (NCBI taxonomy): domain Eukaryota; kingdom Viridiplantae; phylum Streptophyta; class Magnoliopsida; order Fabales; family Fabaceae; genus Arachis; species Arachis ipaensis. The sequence goes on from NC_142440.1 coordinate 144,565,268, forward strand.
TCATTTTTAAAACCCATAATAATTCATTGAACCATTTTTTTGGATAACTATTTTTTTTCTTCGTGTGGATTTCGGTCCACCTACACTAAGGCTCACGTCACACAAAGAGTTTTTAGACTGCAAAATTTCCAAACTACCAACATTGTAAACAAGAGAGAGTTACTGTGTTTATCACTAACACGCTGCAACGAACCTACCTTAACTCACTGTTCTTCAAAGTTCAAACTTCTTCCTTGTCACACTACCACATTTTTCATCTATTGCAACATATTTTCAAGACAACATTTTAAAAGAGTTGTCTAAAATAAAAATAGACAACACTTTATACTAATTGCTAGTAAATAGATTTATTACAACATATTTTTAATCAACATATTATAAGTGATGTCTTAGATAAATTAAAAGACACTTAACAAGTGTTGCTCTATCAAATATATAAGACAATTATTATAAAGTCAATATGTTACATTTTATAAGTGTTGTCTTTAAATTTATTTCAAACTTCGTCTCCTAAGTGTTGCCTAAAATTTTTAATACCTCTCTTGGAAATAAATCTTATAATTGGTACATAATTTAGCTTTGCTTCCCAGTTTCCAGTTTTCCACCAATTTTGAAATAAAACGAATCCAACTTATCAGAAAATAATAGAAGTATTTCTCAAACGAGAACGAGCAAGGAAAGGGGCTAGGTCTAGGGTTCTACATTGTGCTAAAAAAAGTGAACACGGTGATGGGGAGGGACATGGAGAATGACGAAGAGAACGAGAGAAAGGGAGATCCGCCATCGAAGGAGGAAGAAGAGAATGATGGAGAAGGCGACAATGGAGAGAGAAGTCGCCACCGCCGCTTCCTGCACCTCTAGAGCTATCTCTGCCTTGTGCTGCTGTTGCCGTTTCTACCTTACGCTGCCGGATCCGTGATGAGCGGATAATTTATACGCTTTTTGGCATTTGTTTTTAGTATGTTTTAGTTAGTTTTTATTACATTTTTATTGGTTTTTAAATAAAAATCATATTTCTGGACTTTACTATGATTTTGTGTGTTTTTCTATGATTTTAGGTATTTTCTGGCTGAAATTGAGGGACCTGAGCAAAAATCTTATTCAAAGGCTGAAAAAGGACTGCAGATGTTGTTGGATTCTGACCTTCCTGCACTCAAAGTGGATTTTCTGGAGCTACAGAAGCCCAATTGGTGTGCTTTCAATTGAGTTGGAAAGTAGACATCTTGGGCTTTCCAGAAATATATAATAGTCCATACTTTGCCCGAGATTTGATGGTCCAAACTGGCGTTTCAATTCAGCATAAAAATTCTGGCGTCAAAACGCCAGAACTGGCATAAAAGCTGGAGTTAAACGCCCAAACTGGCACAAAAGTTGGCGTTTAACTCCAAGAAAAGTCTCTACATGTGAAAGCTTCAGTGCTCAGCCCAAGCACACACCAAGTGGGCTCGGAAGAAGATTTCTGCATTAATTACTTGATTCTGTAACCTTAGGCTACTAGTTTTCTATAAATAGGACCTTTTACTATTGTATTTTCATCCTTGAATCATCTTTTAATCATGTTTTGATGATTGAACCCTCTTTGGGGAGGCTGGCCATTCGGCCATGCCTGGACCTCCATTATCACTTTTGTATTTTCAACGGTGGAGTTTCTACACACCATAGATTAAGGTGTGGAGCTCTGCTGTTCTTCATGAATTAATGCAAAGTACTATTGTTTTTCTATTCAATTCAAGCTTATTCTTATTCCAAGATATTCACTCGCACTTCAACCTGATGAATGTGATGATCCGTGACACTCATCACCATTCTCAACCTATGAACGCATGCCTGACAACCACCTCCGTTCTACCTTCGATTGAGTGTGTATCTCTTAGCCTCCTGGTTCACGATGCATGGTTGCCTCGCCTGACAACCGAGCCTTCCATTCCATGAGATCAGAGTCTTTGTGTTATAGGCTAGAATTATTGGCGGCCATTCCTGAGATCCGAAAAGTCTAAACCTTGTCTGTGGTATTCCGAGTAGGATCTGGGAAGGGATGACTGTGATGAGCTTCAAGCTCGCGAGTGCTGGGCGTAGTGACAGACGCAAAAGGATCAATGGATCCTATTCCAACATGATCGAGAACCGACAGATGATTAGTCGTGCGGTGACAGCGCATTTGGACCATTTTCACTGAGAGAACGGGAGGTAGCCATTGACAACGGTGAAACCCAACATAAGCTTGCCATGGAAAGGAGTATGAATGATTGGAAGAAGGTAATAGGAAAGCAGAAGTTTAGGAGGAACAAAGCATCTTCATACGCTTATCTGAAATTCTCACCAATGAATTACATAAGTATCTCTATCTTATTTTATGTTTTATTTATCTTTTAATTATCTTAAACTCCATAACCATTTGAATCCGCCTGACTGAGATTTACAAGATGACCATAGCGTGCTTCAAGCTGACAATCTCCATGGGATCGACCCTTATTCACGTGAGGTTTATTACTTAGACGACCCAATGCACTTGCTGGTTAGTTGTGCGGAGTTGTGACAAAGAGTTGAGATTACAATTGTGCGTACCAAGTTGTTGGCGCTATTGATGATCACAATTTCGTGCACCAAGTTTTTGGCGCCGTTGCCGGGGATTGTTCGAGTTCGGACAACTGACGGTTCATCTTGTTGCTTAGATTAGGTAATTTTAATTTATGTTTAAGCTTTTTGCTTTTTATTTTTTCGAAAAAAAAATTCAAAAAAAATTGTATTTCTATATTGTTCTTCAGAACTTTTAAGAATGAATTCTAGAGTTTCATGATGATTTGTTAAAGTCTGGCTGGTTGTGAAACCATGTCTAAACTTTTGGACCGAGGTTTCAACTTATCATCACAAGAGCTTGTTGATTTCTATCAATCTTGCTGTTGAAAGTAATGATCTGCTAAAGCTTGGCTGGCCATTGGCCATGTCTAGTATTTTGGACCGAAGCTTTCGTTGAAAGCTTGGCTGGCTAGTAAGCCATGTCTAATTCCTGGACCGGAGTTTTAGACTAACATTGCATAATTCCTGGAATTCTCATTAAGAATTTTGAAGTCCTTATTTTTTTTCCACCTAATTTTTGAAAAAAAAATTACAAATTTTTTTTTTATAAAATCATAAAACCAAAAACATTTTTTGTTTCTTGTTTGAGTCTAGTGTCTAAACTTAAGTTTGGTGTCAATTGCATTCTACTAATTTTTGAAAATTACATGCATTATGTTCTTCATTGATCTTCAAGTTGTTCTTGATGATTTCCTTACTCTGATCTTTAAATTCTCTTGTTTTGTGTCTTTTGTTGTTTCTCATATGCATTTTCAAATTGTTATAGTCCTTAGTATACAAACTTCTAATTTTGATGTCCTGCATGCATTATTTGTTTAATCTTAGTTTTCCAACCATGTCTTTTCAAGTCAATAATACAGAGAATTGAAGATTTAGAATATGCAGCAGAGGAATTACAGAGAAAAAGCTGGGCGTTCAAAACGCCCAGTGAGGAAGAAAAACTGGCGTTAAACACCAGAATGGATGCCATTCTGGGCGTTTAACACCAGGAGGACACTAGAGGGAAGATTTTATTTTTAATTCAAATCTTTTTCAAATATTCATAATTTTTCAAAATCAAATCTTTTTCAAATCATATATCTTCAATCATATCTTTTCAAAATCAATTTCTTTCCATTTTTTTTAAATCCTTGCTACAATTAATGATTTAATTCAAAAATTTCAAGTTGTTACTTGCCTATTAAGAAAGGATCAAATTTTAATTCTAGAATCATATCTTTTAATTTCCTGTTAGTCAAGTAATCAACTTTAATTTAAAAAAAAAATTTCTCTTTTTAATTTGATTCTCAATCATATCTTCTCAATCATATCTTTTCAATCACATCTTTTTCAAAATTAATTTTCAATCATATCTTTTTGATTTCTAATTTCAAAATCTTTTCCAAAAATCACTTAATTTCTTTCCCAATCTTAGTTTTCGAAAATCATTTACCAAATTTTCAAAATTTCTTTTAATTATTTCAAAATATTTTTACTTTAATTTTGAAAATTCTTCCCCTCTTCTCAAATCCTTCTATTTAAAGGACTAACACTTCTCCATTATCAGCAATTCAAACTCTGTCCCTCTTGATAAGTTCGAATTCTCTCTTCTCTACCTCATCCTTCTATTTTTATTTTCCTCTGACACCTCAAGGAATCTCTATACTGTGACATAGAGAATTCCATATTTTCTTCTCCTCTCTTTTCATATGAGCAGGAGCAAGGACATAGGCATTCTTGTTGAAGCTGATCCTGAACCTAAAAGGACCTTGAAGAGAAAGCTAAAAGAAGCTAAAGTACAACTCTCTATAGAGGACCTAATAGAAACTTTCAAACAAGAAGAAGCCATGGCAGCCGAAAACAACAACAATGCCAACAATGCAAGGAAGGTGCTTGGTGACTTTACTGCACCTACTCCCGACTTCTATGGGAGAAGCATCTCAATCCTTGCCATTGGAGCAAACAACTTTGAGCTTAAGCCTCAATTAGTTTCTCTAATGCAACAGAATTGCAAGTTTCATGGACTTCCATTGGAAGATCCTCATTAGTTCTTAGCTGAATTCTTACAAATCTGTAACACTGTCAAGACCAATGGGGTTGATCCCGAGGTCTATAGACTTATGCTTTTTCCCTTTGCTGTAAGAGACAGAGCTAGAACATGGTTGGATTCACAACCTAAAGAAAGCCTGAACTCTTGGGAAAAGCTAGTCAATGCCTTCTTGGCAAAGTTCTTTCCACCTCAAAAATTGAGCAAGCTTAGAGTGGAAGTCCAAACCTTCAAACAGAAGGCAGGTGAATCCCTCTATGAAGCTTGGGAAAGATACAAGCAATTGATCAGAAGGTGTCCATCTGACATGCTTTCAGAATGGAGCATCATAGGTATCTTCTATGATGGTCTGTCTGAACTGTCCAAGATGTCATTGGACAGCTCTGCTGGAGGATCTCTTCATCTGAAGAAGACACCTGCAGAAGCTCAGGAACTCATTGAAATGGTTGTAAATAACCAATTCATGTACACCTCTGAAAGGAATCTTGTGAATAATGGGACAAGTCAGAAGAAAGGAGTTCTTGAGATTGATACTCTGAATGCCATATTGGCTCAGAACAAAATATTGACTCAGCAAGTAAATATGATTTCTCAGAGTCTGTCTGGAATGCAAGCAGCAACAGTCAGTACCAAAGAAGCTTCATCTGAAGAAGAAGCTTATGATCCTGAGAACCCAGCAATGGAAGAGGTGAATTACATGGGAGAATCCTATGGAAACACCTATAATCCTTCATGGAGAAATCATCCAAACCTCTCATGGAAGGATCAACAGAGGCCTCAACAAGGCTTCAACAACAATAATGGTGGAAGAAATAGGTTTAGTAATGGCAAACCTTTTCCATCATCTTCTCAGCAACAAACAGAGAATTCCAAACAGAACCACTCTGAATTACCAACTGTAGTCTCTGATTTAATTAAAACCACTCAAAGTTTCATGACTGAAACAAGGTCTTCCATTAGAAATTTGGAAGCACAAGTGGGTCAGCTGAGTAAGAAAGTTACTGAACTCCCTCCTAGTACTCTTCCAAGCAATACAGAAGAGAATCCAAAAGGAGAGTGCAAGGCCATCAACATAACCCACACGGCCGAACCTGGAGAGGAGGAAGAGGCAGTGATCTCCACTGAGGAAGACCTCAATGGATGTCCACTGGTCTCCAAGGAGTTCCCTAATGAGGAACCATGGGAATCTGAGGCTCACACTGAGACTATAGAGATTCCATTGAATTTACTTTTGCCATTCATGAGCTCTGATGAGTATTCTTCCTCTGAAGAGGATGAAGATGTTACTGAAGAACAAGTTGCTAAGTACCTTGGAGCAATCATGAAGCTAAATGCCAAGCTATTTGGTAATGAGACTTGGGAGGATGAACCCCCCTTGCTCACCAAAGAACTGGATGACTTGACTAGGCAGAAATTACCTCTGAAGAGACAAGATCCTGAAAAGTTCTCAATACCTTGTACCATAGGCACCATAACCTTTGAGAAGGCTCTGTGTGACCTAGGGTCAATCATAAACCTCATGCCTCTCTCTGTAATGGAGAAGCTAGGGATCCTTGAGGTACAAGCTGCAAGAATCTCACTAGAGATGGCAGACAATTCAAGGAAACAGGCTTATGGACTTGTGGAGGATGTCTTGGTAAAGGTTGAAGACCACTACATTCTTGCTTATTTCATAATCCTAGATACTGGGAAGTGTATGGATGAATCCATCATCCTTGACAGACCCTTCCTAGCCACAGCAAAAGCTGTGATTGATGTTGACAGAGGAGAATTGGTCCTTCAAGTGAATGAGGACTCCCTTGTGTTTAAAGCTCAAGGATCTCCCTCTGTAGTCATGGAGAAGAAGCATGAAAAGCTTCTCTCAATACAGATTCAAACAAAACCCCCATATTCAAACTCTAAGTTTGGTGTTGGGAGGCCACAACCAAACTCTAAGTTTGGTATTAAGAGGCCATCATCATGCTCTGAGTATCTGTGAGGCTCCATGAGAGCCCACTGTCAAGCTACTGACATTAAAGAAGCGCTTGTTGGGAGGCAACCCAATTTTACTTATCTATGTTAAATTTCTATTTTCCATTGTTATTTTATATTTTCTGTAGGTTGATGATCATGTGAAGTCACAAAAACAATTAAAAAAGCAAAACCAAACTGAAAAATAGAATGAAAAACAGCACACCTTAGAGGAGAAGCCTACTGGCATTTAAACGCCAGAAAAGGGCAAGAAGCTGGTGTTTAACGCTAGAAATGGGCACCAGACTGGCGTTTAACGCCAGAAAAGGGCAAGAAGCTGGCGTTAAACGCCAGAAATAGGCAGCAACCTAGCGTTTAACGCCAGGATTGGCATTAAAGGGCGTTTTGCAAGCCTAATTGGTGCAGGGATGAGAAATCCTTGACACCTCAGGATCTGTGGACCCCACAGGATCCCACCAACCTCAACTCACTCTCTCTCTTCTTCACACCTTTTCATAATACTCTTCCCCAAATACCCTTCACCAATCACCTCAATACCTCTTCCCCAAAAACCCCTCACCTATCAAATCCTACCCTCTTCTCCATAAACCCTTTACCAATCCACATCCATCCATCATAAACCCCACCTACCTCACCATTCAAATTCAAACCACTTTTCCTCCCAAACCCACCCATACATGGCCGAACCTTACCCTCTCCCCACTCTTATATAAACCCATCTTCACCCCTTCATTTTCACACATCTTACACACTACTTACCCCCATTGGCCGAACCACTAAGCCCCCTCCATCTCCTCTATTTCCTCCTTTTCTACTCTTTTCTTTCTTCTTTTGCTCGAGGACGAGCAAACCTTCTAAGTTTGGTGTGGTAAAAGCGTTTCTTTTTATTTTTCTATAACCATTTATGGCACCAAAGACCGAAGAAATCTCTAGAAAGAGGAAAGGGAAGGCAAAAGCTTCCACCTCCGAGTCATGGGAGATGGAAAGATTCATCTCAAGGGTGCATCAAGACCACTTCTATGAAGTTGTGGCCAAGAAGAAGGTGATCCCCGAGGTCCCTTTCAAGCTCAAAAAAGGTGAATATCCGAAGATCTGACATGAGATTTGAAGAATAGGTTGGGAAATTCTCACCAACCCCATTCGATAAGTCGGGATCTTAATGGTTCAAGAGTTTTATGCCAATGCATGGATCACCAAGAACCATGATCAAAGTGTGAACCCGGACCCAAAGAATTGGCTTACAATGGTTCGGGGGAAATGCTTAGATTTCAATCCAGAAAATGTAAGGTTAGCATTCAACTTGCCCATGATGCAAGGAGATGCACGCCCCTACACTAGAAGGGTCAACTTTGATCAAAGGTTGGACCAAGTCCTCATAGACATTTGTGAAGAGGGCACTCAATGGAAGAGAGATTCAAGAGGGAAGCCGGTTCAACTAAAGAGGCATGACCTCAAGCCCGTGGCTAGGGGATAGTTGGAGTTCATCCAACGCTCAATCATTCCTACTAGCAACCGGTCTAAAGTTACTATAGACCGGGCTATCATGATCCATAGCATCATGATTGGAGAGGAAGTAGAAGTTCATGAGGTTATATCCCTAGAACTCTACAAGGTGGCAGACAAGTCCTCTACTTTGGCAAGGTTAGCCTTCCCTCATCTCATTTGTCACCTCTGCAATTCAGCTGGAATTGACATAGAGGAAGACATCCTCATTGATGAGGACAAGTCCATCACTAAGAAAAGGATGGAGCAAACAAGAGAACCCACTCATGGACAAGAGCATGAGGAAATTCCTCATCATGAAATCCCTGAGATGCCTCAAGGGATGCATTTTCCTCCACAAAACTATTGGGAGCAAATCAACACCTCCCTAGGAGAATTAAGTTCCAATATGGGACAACTAAGGGTGGAGCACCAAAAGCATTCCATCCTCCTCCATGAAATTAGAGAAGAACAAAGAGTCATGAGGGAGGAGCAACAAAGGCAAGGAAGAGACATTGAGGAGCTCAAGCACTCCACATAAGATCTTCAAGAGGAAGAACAAGCCGCCATCACTAAGGTGGACCCGTTCTTTAATTTCCTTGTTCTTTATTTTTTCTGTTTTTCGTTTCCTATACTTTATGTTCTATCTATGTTTGTGTCTTTATCACATGATCATTAGTGTCTTAGTGTCTATGCCTTAAAGCTATGAATGTCCTATGAATCCATCACCTTTCTTAAATGAAAAATATTTTTAATTGAAAAAGAAAAAGAAGTACATGAATTTCGAATTTTAAAATAGTTTAATTATTTTGATGTGGTGGCAATACTTTTTATTTTCTGAATGAATGCTTGAACAGTGCATATTTTTGAATTTGTTGTCTATGAATGTTAAAATTATTGGCTCTTGAAAGAATAATGAAAAAGGAGAAATGTTATTGATAATCTGAAAAATCATAAAAATGATTCTTGAAGCAAGAAAAAGCAGTGAAAAGCTTGCAGAAAAAAATATATGCGAAAAAAAGAGGCAAAAAATAAAGAAAAAAAGAAAAAGAAAAAAAAAAGAGAAAGAAAAAGCAAGCAGAAAAAGCCAATAGCCCTTTAAACCAAAAGGCAAGGGTAAAATAAAAAGGATCTAAGGCTTTGAGCATCAGTGGATAGGAGGGCCCACAGGAATAAAATCCTGGCCTAAGCGGCTAAACCAAGATGTCCCTAACCATGTGCTTGTGGCGTGAAGGTGTCAAGTGAAAACTTGAGACTGAGCAGTTAAAGTCGTGGTCTAAAGCAAAAAGAGTGTGCTTAAGAGCTCTGGACATCTCTAATTGGGGACTCTAGGAAAGCTGAGTCACAATCTGAAAAGGTTCACCCAGTTATGTGTTTGTGGCATTTGTGTATCTGGTGGTAATACTGGAAAACAAAATGCTTAGGGTCACGGCCAAGACTCATAAAGTAATTGTGTTCAAGAATCAACATACTGAACTAGGAGAATCAATAACACTATCTGAATTCTGAGTTCCTATAGATGCCAATCATTCTGAATTTCAAAGGATAAAGTGAGATCCCAAAATTGTTCAGAAGCAAAAAGCTAAAAGCCCCGCTCATCTAATTAAAACTGATCCTCATAGATGTTTTTGGAATTCATTGTATATTCTATTCTTTTTATCCTACTTTGTTTTTAGTTGCTTGGGAACAAGCAACAATTTAAGTTTGGTGTTGTGATGAGCGGATAATTTATATGCTTTTTGGCATTATTTTTAGTATGTTTTTAGTATGTTTTAGTTAGTTTTTATTACATTTTTATTAGTTTTTAAATAAAAATTATATTTCTGGACTTTACTATGATTTTGTGTATTTTTCTATGATTTCAGGTATTTTCTAGCTAAAATTGAGGGACCTGAGCAAAAATCTTATTCAGAGGCTGAAAAAGGACTACAGATGCTGTTGGATTCTGACCTCCCTGCACTCGAAGTGAATTTTCTGGAGCTACAAAAGCTCAATAAGCGCGATCTCAATTGCGTTAGAAAGTAGACATCCTGGGCTTTCCAGAAATATATAATAGTCCATACTTTGCCCGAGATTTGATGGCCCAAACCGGCGTTTTAAGTCAGCATAAAAATTCTGGCGTCAAAACGCCAGAACTGGCATAAAAGCTGGAGTTAAACGCCCAAACTGGCACAAAAGCTGGCGTTTAACTCCAAGAAAAGTCTCTACATGTGAAAGCTTCAGTGATCAGCCTAAGCACACACCAAGTGGGCCCGGAAGAAGATTTCTACATTAATTACTTGATTCTGTAACCTTAGGCTACTAGTTTTCTATAAATACGACCTTTTGCTATTGTATTTTCATCCTTGAATCATATTTTAATCATGTTTTGATGATTGAAACCTCTTTGGGGAGGCTGGCCATTCGGCCATGCCTGGACCTCCATTATCACTTTTGTATTTTCAACGGTGGAGTTTCTACACACCATAGATTAAGGTGTGGAGCTCTGCTGTTCTTCATGAATTAATGCAAAGTACTATTGTTTTTCTATTCAATTCAAGCTTATTCTTATTCCAAGATATTCACTCGCACTTCAACCTGATGAATGTCATGATCCGTGACACTCATCACCATTCTCAACCTATGAATGCGTGCCTCACAACCACCTCCGTTCTACCTTCGATTAAGTGTGTATCTCTTAGCCTCCTGATTCATGATGCATGGTTTCCTCGCCTGACAACCGAGCCTTCCATTCCATGAGATCAGAGTCTTTGTGGTATAGGCTAAAATTATTGGCGGCCATTCCTGAGATCCGAAAAGTCTAAACCTTGTCTGTGGTATTCCGAGTAGGATCTGGGAAGGGATGACTGTGACGAGCTTCAAACTCGCGAGTGCTGGGCGTAGTGACAGACGCAAAAGGATCAATGGATCCTATTCCAACATGATCGAGAACCGACAGATGATTAGCCGTGCGGTGACAGCGCATTTGGACCATTTTCACTGAGAGGACGGGAGGTAGCCATTGACAACGGTGAAACCCAACATAAGCTTGCCATGGAAAGGAGTATGAATGATTGGAAGAAGGCAATAGGAAAGCAGAAGTTTAGGAGGAACAAAGCATCTTCATACGCTTATCTGAAATTCTCACCAATGAATTACATAAGTATCTCTATCTTATTTTATGTTTTATTTATCTTTTAATTATCTTAAACTCCATAACCATTTGAATCCGCCTGACTGAGATTTACAAGATGACCATAGCGTGCTTCAAGCCGACAATCTCCGTGGGATCGACCCTTACTCACGTAAGGTTTATTACTTGGACGACCCAGTGCACTTGCTGGTTAGATGTGCGGAGTTGTGACAAAGAGTTGAGATTTCAATTGTGCGTACCAAGTTGTTGGTGCCATTGATGATCACAATTTCGTGCACCAATCCGCCACTGCTGTAATCCCTCTTCTCTGCCTTGCACAGCCTGAGCCGTCTCTGGTCGTCGTCGCTGCTCAATGGTCGTCGTCGGCTCGTCAATGCCTCACGTCCTCGCTGCTCTGCCTGAGCCGTCTCTGCTGTAATCCTCACTGCTCGCTACAATCATGTCTCAAGTTAGGATTTTTTCTCCTCCGTAATCTTAGGAAGCTAATTCTATTCTCAGATTGGGAAAATTGAGGAATGTGTTTATTGTCTAATCATGTCTCAGGTTAGGGTTGCTCTTATGATACTGATGGCTTACCTTTCATACATGCTTGTTGAGGTGAGAATCTCCTTTTAATTTTAATGGAGGTATTTTTCCATGTCTATTCATTACTGATGCAATTAATTCCAATACTAATAATTTTATTTTCAAGAGTCACAACCAAGTACGTCAAAAATTTCAACATGTTTGATTTATTATGAGATTGCTGATCTGAATTAACCTATTGCAGGCATGTTTTTGCAACATTGTCATTCATTGCTGAGATATTTATATTCCTTTATGTTGGGATGGATGCACTGGACATAGAGAAGTGGCGATTCATAAGCCAAAGGTAATACTAACATTTCTAGATTAATAAACTTTGTAAAACGTGAAAATTTTAATTAACATTTTTGCTCTCTTGATTCATTAGTCCTGGAAAATCAGTTGGGATCAGTTCAGTGCTTCTAGGATTTATCCTAGTTGGAAGAGCAACATTTGTTTTTCCCTCTCTCATTCTTATCCAATTTGCTTCAGAAATCCCCACATGTGAAAATTGACATGAAGCAACAAGTATGTGTTTTCTTTCCCTGTTTAAATTTCTTTTCAGAGCCTTCCTTGGTACATGACTCCTGTCTCCTATGATCTTGTTTCACAGGTCACAATCTAGTGGTCTGGTCTTATGCAAGGTGCTGTTTCTATAGCACTTGCTTACAACCAGGTGAAGTAATCAAACTTCATGGCTAGCTTTCAATACTAACTAAATCTGTGTCTGGTTTAGTAATAAACTGAATCTTTGACATGCAGTTTACAAGGCTAGGCCACACTACGTTGCGTGAGAATGCCATCATGATCACTAGTACCATTTCTGTTGTTCTCTTCAGCACAGTGGTTAGACACTAATCTTTTCTTGACCAACTTGGTTTGTAAGTAATAAAACAAGTGTTTGATTGAAAATATTGAACTAAAAGTCAACACTAAAAGGAAAAAGGGGGACTTTGGTGGATTTGAAAAACAATAGTGTCAATGCATCATTTTCTCATACATGTGATGTGATCCCAACATGTAATAATGTTTATCTTATTTTTCTTCTTGTTTCGGTTATTACAATTACTGGTTTCTAAGTAGTGCTTGTCCTTATGTGTATTCACCTCAACATCTTCCTTTTTCTTTTTCTGTTCCAGTATTCCTTTAGTTTTCGTTTTCATGTCTGTAGTATTGGAGTTTGTATCACCTTCTGAGAAACCTAAGCATAATTCTCCACGTTATGGGTAGGTTACTGTAGAACAACAATATCTCAGGTCAAATTCTGCCAGAGCTTGGAACCCTTCCAAAGCTTCAGACATTGGATCTTTCCAATAATTGATTCTCTGGGGTGATTCCTTCCACTCTCGGCCAATTAGATAGTCTCCAATACCTGTGAGTAGTTTCTTATTTTCTGGTCACTTTCTCAAGTATCCAAGTGATGCAGATAAGCATCTCTTGGCGTGGCAAACTGGCCTCTCCAGAAATCAGGTTCCCCCTCCCTCCCCCTTCCTCCTCTTTATTAACTTTCATTTATTGCTTTGCTTTCGTTCATATTCACAAATTACAAATACAAAATCCTTATCTTATATTTATATCTTGCATCACACATCCACTAATCATTACCAGTTATATATAAATCTCTTACAATAAATAATGACTTTTAAAATTTTACTATAAAATAAAAATAGGACAAATTAAATAGGTATATATGTGTGATTTACTAGGCTTTTTTGTGTGATTTGATTAATTACATGCATAGCCTACCTTGACATGACTAAGTAATGATGAAAAAGTTTCGTTCATATGCTAAAATTAATCATAATCTGTTAGAAAATACTATCTAATGTAGAAGAAAATGTGAAAAAGCTTAGTATAATCATAAAATTAATCGAAGATATCCAGGAAAAACCATGTTGATAAGAAAATTATGAAAATCCATTCTTAGAATTGGTGTACTGTCACACTCAGAATCCCTTAACATTCCTGAGGCGCCACTGCACCCTTGGCTGCTAACTACACTGTGTGCACCACACTTGTAAAATATGAATAAGTATATAGCTGAAATCTTGCTTATTTATCTATTTATTTGTTTTGACATCTCAAATTATTGCTTTGTTGAATAGCTGAAGAGGCAGGAGAATTATTCTTACATGGTGGTTATATCTACTAATTCTTCTCCTTCCTATATAAGGGTTCAGATCAATATTTCTTTTGGGGGTTTTATAAAAAGCAGGTTTTACTTTCATACTTTTTCTTCACCTAATTTATTTACTTATTTTCCTATGCATATTTAGAATTGGTCTAAATTATTAGAGTTAAAATATGCAATATCTATAGGTTTTAGCACATGATTAATTATAGTTTCCCAATGAAGACGAACGAACACTTCAACCTTCTCTTTCACTTCTTCCGACTCCATTCCCATTACTCCCAACAACATTCAATTATGTACTCCTTCTCTTTCCATTTTTCACTTTCCCTCCTTCTTCTAATCTCTTCCAATTTTGATTCTGAAAACCTGAGTCTATTAGTGTAACGAAGAATCTTGATTCTGCAACGAAGCAGAATATCTTTCATTTCGATTTTTAGGTGAGTGAATCAATGTAGCTTAGCTTAGCTTCCGATTTTCATCCATTGTTTTGGTTTCATTTGTTTATGTCGGAATACAGCTGGATTTTGACTTGGTTTTTTAATTCTTAGTGTAATTTGTGCAAAATTCTAATTGTTGTAACCGTGATGAACAGCTATTTCAGTTATTTTTTAAAATTCTTTTTAAGTTCTGATTATTTGTATGTACTATGTAGTAATGAAAAGTTAAATTATGGAGGAAAATTTTGATGTGAAAATGTTTTTCAGGTGAGAAAATTGGGTGTGTGTGAATTGTGAAGTCTGATTCCAATTTCATAGCAAAATGGGGTTGGGGGTTATGTCTAGGCGGGTTGTGCCTGCTTGTGGCAATCTATGTTGTATAATGTAATCATGACGAATTATGGCAGTTTAGCTAGCTATTCTCTTTAGTCTTTAATAGTTGTTAGTCTTGATATTTAATATGCTAATGTGGTGGAACGATATCTGAGATCATTGATCAAGTCTGAAGTTATTAGTTTGGGGGTCAGAATATTGTACTTGCTTCAATCTAAGTTTCTCTATTATATCTTTGCAGATAACTGAGAATTTGGAGCAAAGATGTTATAAGGATTTGCGTAATGAAATGTTTGAGCAGATGTAAGTTTAGTAGCACATATATAGTAATTAAACTAATTGTCATTATTCTGATTCCCTCCTAACGAGTGCTTTTACTTTTTTAGTTTGCCAAATGTTTTGAACCAGTCTCAGACAGCCAATTTTCACTGTACTATACAGCTTTGGTTCATTTGATTTTGATTGTTGGATTGCCACTTCATTCTATTTCAAATAATCATAATATGTAATAGTATGCAAGTGATACTCCTATTTTGCAGGCCACTATATGCCTGTAGTTTATTAGCGATAATTCGGACTCTTCTGGAACAGTCTCGAATAGATGAAATCAGGATATTAGGCTGCAACACTCTTGATGATTTTATAGAATGCCAGGTATTTGGTTATTAAACCTTTCTTAGAGTTAACATCACTGTATGATTGGTTCCATGGATACTATGCAGCTATCTGCAATTCCTTTGAAAAGTATCTGTGTGGAAGTTAATTTGGTGGTAAAAGTGGGTACCCCTTAGCTCAAAAAAGAAAAACCAGAGTTCTTTCTATAGATATTGCATGTTTTAGCCCTATGTATATATATTTGCTTTCTTTTCTATGAATGACTCAAATCTTTTCCCCTTTTGTCCTCCTTTTGATTTCTTCCTTTTCTGATATCTGACTCCAGCAATTTCTAAATTACCCTTCTCTTTTGTTTTTGACAATATTATACTGTTGTTCTTGCTTTCATATTCGTGTATAGCCTGAGGAAATTTTCAGGATTTTGATAGTTAAGTGTTCGACACAAAATAATACATGAAAACATTGTTGCTTTTTATATCACTTGCTGTTCAAGCTTTCTGCATTTTTGGATGCAACTTTTTGTATCAACATAACATATATTTATATGCAGATCCTGGAGCCAAACATGAGGCTGGATACGATGCCATCTTTGCCCAAATATGTAGAGGTCAATATCTGTAGTATTTAATATAATAAAGAAATTTCTATTATTATAATTTTTCAGTTTTAATGATAAATTGCTTATTTTTTGTTGTGTATTATTTTGTTGAGAATTAATGATAAATATGTATTTGAAATACTAATTGAACCTTTTAATATCTATTTTCATTAGAAATTTATTATTAGTTATTTTGTCTCTTTTATAAATCTTTTCTATTGTGCACAAATTTATTTATTAATTAACATAATTACACATGTATGAACAAAAAATTTTATTGTTTTTTGTATTTTTATTACAAAAGTAACTTTTATTTTTGCCAAAAAGCAACCCTTCTATTAGTTGCATATTTTGAATATTGGACAACACTTGTATGGTTGCATATCTAAAAGAAAAGGCAACACTTGTATAGGTTACATATCCAAAAGAAAAGGCAATGCTTTAAAAGGTTGCATATTCATAACTAATAGACAACACTTTAAAGTATTGTGAATTCAAACTTATAAGCAACATGTAAAAGAGTTACATTTTATTGTAAATAGGCAACACTTTTTAGTAGTGGCCAAAATATAAGAGAAAAAAGACAACACTGAAAAAGTGTTATCTCAAACACACCTTTGAAGTGTTGTTGTTTTTCAACCAAAGGCAACACTTACTAAGTGTTGTTCTCAAAAGCGTTGCTTTTGAAACAAAAAAGTGTTGCCTTGATCTAAGGCAACGGCTGCATATGCAACACCGCCCAAAAACATTGCCTTAGGTCCAAAAGTGTTGCCATAGATCAAAAGCAACCTTTTGTCAGCCTTTAGACAACACTTTTTAAATGTTGCCTCAACCTAAAAATGTTGTAGTCACATGTTACAATACCATTAGTTAGTCAAACCTTAACCATACTTAACCACGATATCTCATGCCACCACAAAACTCACCATTTATATATAGTGTGAAAGAAATACACTTTTTTTTAGTATGATATTTTTGTTCTAATAACAGTTGTTCATATAAAAAAAATATATTTAAAAATATAAATATTAAAATAATTTAAGTATATCATTTTACTAGATTATTGCCATATATAACATACATTTAATGCTCGTTAATTATTTTTTGAACTATTTTCTCCACTACTCATTAATTAATAATAGATATATAATTAAAAAATTAATAATATGTAACTGTTCTCAAATAAAATGATAAATAGCATAATACAACACAATGCACTAAAGAAAATCAAACAATTACATTGATCCAGCATAGTTGAAGTTCATTGTATCACTCTGATCTAACTGGAGAAGACATAACAGGTTTTGGAGGGATTCCTATGGTATCAATATTGCCTTCCAACATATCTAACACTTTATTCATTGTCGGTCTATCACTTGGAATAGTTTGAATGCACCATAGACCTACCATAGTCATTCTTCTAATGATCACATTTTCTTCTGTGGCTACCTCCCCATGAGTTACTTCCTTAAGCCTTCTATATACCCAGTCTGGAAAATATTCACTACTTGAGACTTCTGCATTGTCGCTCTTCTTCCTTCCTCCAACTATTTCTAGTAGCATCATTCCGTAGCTATAAACATCAGATTTGTAAGAAATTCCACCAAAATTTTTATTCCACACTTCTGGAGCTATATATCCTATTGTTCCTCGAGCATCTGATATAGAAATAATACTTTCTTTCTTGAGGCACAATTTTGATAATCCAAAATCTGATATCTTAGGACAAAAATTCTCGTCTAAAAGAATATTATGTGGCTTTATGTCAAGATGTAAGATTCGAGTATTGCATCCTTTGTGTAAGTACTCTAACCCTCTCGCTACTCCTATTGCAATTTGATACAATTTGCTCCAACTTAACGATGGAGCAATTGGTATTCTATTATTACTGCAAATAAACTTTTCTAAAGAACCATTAAACATAAATTCATAGATGAGAGCCTTTTTGTAACCTTCCAAACAAAATCCAAGAAGAGTGACAACGTTAACATGAGAAGTTTTACTGATGCTAGCTACCTCGTTAATAAATTCTTCATTGTTTCCTTTGGATGGGTTCAAAATCTTTATAGCCACTGGACATCCGTTGGGTAACAATCCTTTGTATACAACACCAAAACCTCCTTTTCCCAATTTACATTTGAAGGAGTTGGTGAGTTTCTTCAATGCTGAGAATTTATATCTCTTTAACGTTAGAACTCCATGATGACTTTTTAAGAAGGCCTCAATATCTTGGTTCCTATTAGTCCTTAACCAAAATCTTTCTTGCCATCTAGATGACTTGAATAATTTCAACAAGCACCAAATAGTGATGCATATTAATATTAGTCCAGCCACACTACCCGTAACACCTGTTATGTACATTAAGAGAGATAATATATAAGTAAGGAATTAATTATTGAGGCAGGAGAAGCAAATTTCAAATACAAAAACTATTATTGTGGAATATATCTTATAAAAGTTGCGATGAATGCATGGTCATTATTCATAGAAACTATTCATAATCCCCAACTACACAACGAAACTAAAAATATGAGGATGCTTGAAAAAGTTGAAGTGATGATGAAACTAAGTCTTAAAAAGAGAAAATTAGTGAAATTTCAACTATTGAAAAGTCTTTAAAATAAAATCATTTTTGTTTGGGTGCTGAATTATACTAAGCTTTTTCTATACATCAAATAATTGAAAAGTTGTTTTAAATTGAAGTTTAGGCATGCACTTATTATTAATTGAAAAGTCAACTAGATCGGGACATGTCTTGTCTATTTAGTTAAACAGTCACGCTAAATAATGGCAGGAATAAGTCAGCAAGCAGATATCTAACTTGTTATAAGTTCTAACCCAATTGGCAGCGGATAGAATTTTGAGTACCAAGTCAATTTTATTTGTCCAATTTGCATTTTTAATATATAATAATAATATGCATGTTTATATATGTATGATAAATGAGTAGATATTTGAATTAAATTTTTTTTTACAAATATTTATTGTTATCAAATTAGTCAATTTGCTAATGATATATAAATATTTAATATTATAAAATGTAAAAAAATTAAATTTTTTTGAGTAAAAATAATATTCTTTTTTGCAATAATTTAAATCACTAAACTTTCTCAAGCAATAATTTGAATCATTATTAAAAAAAAGGGAGAAAGAAGTTATTTTGTTTTGGTACAATATTTTATACTCCAAAATACACTAATTCTTATAAGAGTTTTGTTTATGAGATATTATTCAAGAGAAAATGATGATATCCTTTACCAATGATAACTGGCATTTTCCCGTGCAACGCATTACCTGCGATAGGAGTCAATTAAGAGTTCTGGTGAATAAAACTTGTTGAAGTGATTCAAGGGCCAATTTCTGCTTATATATATGCACTCACGTAATATATTGAAAGAAAATGATAAAATTTCACGGGAAATTGAGGAACATTATGCAATGATGCAAAATCATTTTGGTAACTAAGTTAATTAAATTCGGAGTTAATATTTAATTTAATTTTTAAATTTATATATAAGTCTTAATTTATTTTTTAAAATTTAAATTATCTTTATTTAGTCTCTAAAATTTACAAATACAATTCACATTAGTCCTGAAATAATTTTTGGCACATAAATGTTAACATAAACAGCTAAATATCATGATGGAACGTTATTTTGGTTTTGGCGCTTAAATAGTCCAAAATCAATGCCATATCACTTGATTTGGGAAGAAAAGTTTCAATAAACATCACTTACGAGGTTGTTTTTTAAGTTATTTGAGTGCCAAAATAAAAAAAACATCATTTTACAGCGTCTAACATGCCATCTAGTTGTTTATGTTAGTGTTTTGTTAACCTCTATTTATCGAAAATTGTTCCAAGAACTAACAAAAGTTACACTCGTAAAACTTAAGAACTAAATAAAGGCAATTGAAATTTTAAATACTAAATGGAGAGTCAGATACAAAATTAGACGTCAAATTGAATATTATATAACAAATTAGTCTAATAATTTAATGATATATTAAAAATCAATTAAAAAAAACACATAAAAATAATAAAAAATTAATTAAATTTGATAAAAAAAAGTTGGTCTAATGTGTTTTTATTTCACAAAATGTTAATTCGGATGGTGTATATGAATTGAAGTGGGAACATACTTTTGCGATGAGAGCAGATGAAATGATCATCATCAAATCTGCCGCAAACACCATCAGTTGCGAGGCATGTCATACACTCCTTAGAAACCACATAGTTGACCTGAAACCCCACCTCTAAAGCTGCATACAGAGCATTCACACCACCATCAGGGGAAGGAGCGCTCTCGTCCGCCGGAACTTGCTTTCGCCGCCGGCATTTCCGTAGCTCTACATTCTGTTGCAACAACTCATCTTCCCCACCAACATAGTATACACCATCAGTCTGATTATTCTCCGCTCCGCAGGTAAAGTTGTTCACAGAAGAAACTACCTCCGAGGGACAATCGTAGAATATGGTGATGTTGTGGACAGTTTTGGCGTACCAGAAGAGGGGACTGAGGGAAAAGTCCAAGCGGGGAGAGCAAACATCATACTCTTTCGGCACCATTGTCATGATGTGAGCTTGGGTGTCAATGTCCACCACTTCGAATTGTTGTGACCCCATTGAAATGAATGTGTGGTCGGAGTTGTAGCAGGTTAGGTTGAATTGGTGGCCGCCGCCACAGTAAGAGGGCCGGGTATTTCCCCAAAATGGGTAGTATAGGTCAGGCAGTCCTCTGCACTTGTATGGCTGCTGGCTACAAAGTTGAGACAGGCATGGCGGCAAAGCTGTTAGCAATAACATCCACAAAGAGATGGTAAGCAGCGTATATATATGCCGCTTATGCATATTAATCAGATCAATTCTTATAACCAAAACTTGGGTATGCAACAGCGGCAACGATTAGGTTTTTGCCTTTTGGACCGAGATATATCGGACTGGGATATGGTGAGAAATCGAATAAAATACTATTTAGTATTTACGTACTAAAATTAAATATAATGTATTTGTCTATAATTTATTTTAGTGATTGATTTTAATGGATATATAACATGAATATTTTTAGATACATCGAATTAGAGGCAATAATTAGAAAAAAGCAAGATAGAGTCGGTGTGGCTCATTTATTTTCCAAGTCTTTGCTCAGAAATGTCTTTGTTGGTCCCCGCTGAGATTTGCCTTATTAGTAATAACTTCATTTTGATTTGGACCAACAACTTAACCATTCATCACACCGATATATGTTGAACGAGTCTAACTATATCTTTTCCCATTGTGAAATCTCACAGGCTAAGGCTTAAGAGACAAATGGGTAGATGGAGTCATGGAGAGACCAATACATATATTAGAGTAACAAACATGAGAAATTTCTTGTTTAATAAAAGTAAAAATATAAAGAGATCGACAGTAAAATTGTAAAACTAGAAAGGACAAAAGTGGAATTATAGAATTGAAAAATAGTGATCAAAAGTTTATTTCTGTCTTTATATTTTGTCTATTATTATGTAGAGATAATCAAAGTCAAATAAACTCTTAGCGTACAAAATACTATGAGTATCAACAGAACGGTACCAAAATTGATGTGAAAAATCATCAGTGAAATCAGCAAACAAAATTGTGTATGCAATGATAATTATGATATCGTGTAGGTAAACAATATCATACGTATAAATAGTACTGTATAGGCAAATAGTGATGTATATGAATTATTTCAGAAATAGAATTACATTCAATATTTAACACAAAAAAATCCTAAAATTATCGAAAAAAATCACGGATCAAAACTCTAAGAATATATATCTCCACAAAAAAAAAAAAAAAAAAAAAAAAAAAAAAAAAACAGTTTGTTTCATTAACGACTTTTTTAGATGAACAATTTTGCACCTTCATCAGTTTTGTATTATAGAATAGGACAATTATGAGGTGTGCAAGTTTGCTTTTGAGATAGCCAGTCAACTTATAAGGAAATCAGGTTGATCATCTCTCACTATAAGAAAATCAGCTTTCTGCCACGTTTTTAAAACGTGCCAAAAAGTGCAAAAAAGCATGACGATAACTTTTTGTCACGCTTTTGAAAGGGTCACATCTACAAACGTATCGGTTGCTCTATCACCACACTTTTGTCAATTTATTAGCACACTTTAGTTTTTGCCAGGCTTTCATATATTGCCACGCTTTAAAAGCATACCAAAAAGTGGATACACAGCCATGCTTTTAGAAGAGTGCCCATAGGGTTGGTTTTGGCTACGCTTCGAAAGCGTGCCGATAGTGAAGATATGGCTACGCTTAATAAACATGAATGTTGATGACTACAAGAAGATATAGCTACGCTTAATAAACGTGGCTGTTGATGACTACAAGAAGATATGGCTATGCTTAAAAAGTGTGTCAATAGCCACATAAACCCTTCACTAGGCCACTCCATACTACTTTCAACATTGTAGAAGCCAACATAATCAACATTAAATAACTAATCAATATGCAAAAACTAAATCATGTTATTAAAATAAACTTTATATAAAAATACAAATGTAAACTGGCATAGAAAAATTGAAAAAAAAAGAAAAGAAAATAATTTCACTACAAAGTCATCACTTTATAAAATAAAGTTTCAACATCTAAAACACACTACTTAGCTGAGTGTACAACTTCATCTAAGACTTCATGATTCCATATCTAACAGAATATTTGAAGTGGTTATTATATTCACTATTTGTCAATATGACAATCTGCAAATGGTTCTCTTTGTTCCCATAAAACTTGGGAAAGATTCAACTAATTTTCATAAAGAAATCCAAAAGTAGATAAAGATACATTATTTTGGAGGCTGCTGAGAAGCATCTTTTTTTTTTTTTCTTGTTTTGATTCTGCCACAATTGTGGTTCCTGCTAGTGGCCTGTTTTCATTGCAGCCGCAGCTGCGCCCATTTTTACACCATCTGTGGCCTTCATTGCACTGGCTATTTTAGCGAATGCTACATCCCCTCTAACAAGTATAACCCTTAATACAATTGTTGGTTTTATTGCCATATTCTACCTGCGAAAGAGCAAATAAGATTGATACTAAGCAAGTTTATTACATATTATATAGGGGTGTCCATGGATCGGATCGTATCCGCAGATCCGCGGTAAATATCTGCATCTGATCCGAAAATTGCGGATACGATCCGATCCGCAAATTGATCGGATTCGATCCGCACCCTTTGCGGATCGGATCGCAGATATCTGCTCTACATCTGCGTATCCGATCTGCGGATCCGCAGATCCGCACTTAATAATTAAAAAATAAATAAATATATATATGTTTGGTATTATATTTACTTGTTTGTATGTTTTAATTAGTAATTATTATTCATATATTGTATTATTTTATTTTTGTTATTTAGAGAGAGTTTGATTAAAAATATTTTAGGAATAAATAAGTTTAAAAGTATGAAAGAAATATTTTTATCGAATTCTTTTACATAGAAATATGATTAAAAAGAGAATGTTCAATTATGCGGATATATCCGATATCCGATCCAATTCGCAAATGTGCGGATCGGATCAGATCGGATCCGGCACTAAAAAGTGCAAATATCATATCCGATCCAATCCAATCCGATGGAAATTGTGCGGATCGGATCGAATTTTCGGCCATATCTGATCCGATCCGATCTGCGGACACCCCTAATATTATATTAGCAACATCAGTGTAAATTCATGCCAACGATAAACCATGAACTTTCAAGGATTGTTGTTTAACCCTCTAAAAATGAAAAGCCTTTCTCATACATAAAATGTGTACAATAGCAATGATGAAATTATTTTCAAGCGCAATACAAGTTTTCACAAAACTTAGTAACTCGCTTAATAGAGTACATGAAAGAAAAGGGAAATAAGAAAATAGACATAGAATTAAGGAAGAGTACGGGTGCACATTTGTAACCAAGTGTGTTGAGTTGGAAATGGCACCGGAGTGAGGTTGTTAGAATTTAGAATATATAGGGTGTGGGAGAGACAAAGAGTGTTGTTAGAAAGCTAAAAGAGAATCAGATTTAGGAGAAAGACTCAATATCTAACAAGCTAGCTACCACTATTATACACATTTTCTGTTTTTGTAGTGAATAATACATACCACGAAGAGGATGAAATTGTCTCTT
Organism: Arachis ipaensis; assembly: GCF_059453495.1. Lineage (NCBI taxonomy): Eukaryota > Viridiplantae > Streptophyta > Magnoliopsida > Fabales > Fabaceae > Arachis > Arachis ipaensis. Next base: position 144,589,279 of record NC_142440.1, read on the forward strand.
TTGCTCAAGTCATAGAGATTTACTAATCTAATATTTGTTGATTCTCCTATAAAAGCACCTGTTCTTACAAAACAACTCCAATTAGAGAATTATGGAGCATTACTTTTGATTGTATGTATTCTATCCAAAAATTTTAAATTATGATCAAATTTGGTTTACAGAATCATCTGACAAATGGTAGGTATAAACAATATAAAACGTCATAAAAGACTTATCCCTTTCAGAAGTTAATGGTCTTAAAAACATTACTAGAATTGAGCCATTGACATCAGTTTAAAACCATATTTCATCTTCCTTCGAATGTTGGCCTTTTCAAAGATCTCTCAATAGCATCTAATGGTATAGAGCCAATTTCTCTATGTATAGGTAAACAGTGACTCATTTCCTCACTCACTGATTTGTTACTTCAGCATACAAATATAAACTATAAACGTCCAGCAACAAAAATAATGTTTAGTTTCACTCATAGACTAAAGTTGGAGAGCAGCAACTAGGATTAAAGACTTAAAGTTGCTCATATTTTGAAAATTAAGTCAAATTAAAAGTATAGACTAAAATTAAGATATTCAACTAGCACTGCAGAACATAAATCCAGCACTAGAAAAAAAAATCTGTATCGCAGCAACAGTAGCAGCATCGCAGCGAAAGAAAAACAAGAGAGGTGGCAGCGGCAACAGCAGCAAAAAAACAACTACCAAAAGCCTGAAATAAAGTAAACATAGACTTAAAAAAATACTCATTGATTACAATGTATCTCACCATATTTCCAAATATGAATCAATATTGGTAAATGAAATTAAGGTCAAATAATGTCCACTGGATACATTAACTAACCCAATGCAGCATACTACCACACATACTCTTTTTCATTGAAACACCAAATGAATAAAAAATTTAAAGGAAAAAAAAATCAAAACACATCCACTATTTATTTCCCATGATAATAAATTCATCAAAAGCATCAAAATTAGTATTCTAAAATTCAAACAAGAGTAAAACTCCCATGTAATGAACATTTGCTTTACTTCAATTTCACATCACTGCAACATCGAGCAACAGTGAAACGACGAGGGAACCAAAATAATGAACCTTATCACATAAGAATAGAAAAATAGCGAGGGAATAAATACGTACCTTGTAGTGTTTGTGGAGAGGGTTAAGCGCCGATTGAGGGAGAGGCAGTGATGAGAGAGAGAGAGAGAGAGAGAGAGAGAGAGAGAGAGCAAAGACAGTGGTAGGGCTTGCGAGAGAGAGTGACCACCAAGGGAGGGCACATCGACGGAGGCAGCATCGATGGAGGGTTGCGAGAGAGGGTGCGAGGGTTGCAAATCTGAGGAGGAGGCTTGCAATAGAGGGTCCAAGGATTGTGATAGAGAAGAGGGTTGTAATAGAGGGTGTGATAGAGGGCTGGGAGAGAGGGATACAAAGGTTCTTAGTGATGAAGGTTCTCAGGGATGAAGGGTTCTCAGTGATGAATTTTTAGAGATAAAGGTGTTCGAGGGTTCTCACATACAGCGTGAGTGAAAGGGTTCTCACTTCTCAGTAGGGTTATCTTCTGAAAACAAAAAGTTAAAGGGTTTGGAAAAAAATTGGTAGAAAATTAAAATTTTGTGGGAACTCTATTGCTATACTTTTTTTGGGTGTCCAAATAATTAGAGGATATGGGCACGTTTTAAAAATGTGACAGTACAGTAGGACAAAAACTAGTCATGCTTTAAAAGCGTGTCTGTTTTTCTTTGGCCACGCTTTTAAAGCGTGGAAAAAAGCTTGGCCAAATTACGAATCAGTTGCCACTTTCATAAAAGGGTGCTTGTTTTTTTCTATGGCCACGCTTTTAAAGCATGACAAGTGTAACACCCCGTTACCCTAAGCCTTACCTTTAGCCGTAAAAAGAAGGATAACAAAGTGCAACGACAGTTCTAAAGCTTATAATATATAATATATATCCAAGAATTTATATAACTAGAAGGCAGAAGAAGGAATAAAACTCAAAGTTGCAAAAAGCGGAATTACAAAGCGTGAAGTGTTCAAACGATTGACTAAGCGTAGGTACGAACAGAACAAGACATAATACATATAAAACTTTGTAGATAGCTCTAAGATACACAAGGTAATAATTAAATTAACAAGATATATATACCAAAAAGAGGACTAGTCACAGCCTGTGGAGTTTAGGCCGGCTAGTCAAACTGAAATACAAAAGAGTTTTGGAAGTTTAAAATAGCTTATACAACTTATCTCTCAAATCAAGCCTCTAAGGCCATAAAGTCTAAAATAAAAAGTTGAGAGAAAGCACTACAACAAATAATAAAAATACAAAAGAGAGCATAAGATCCTCCACTCCGTCACCATCTCGCAACTCACCGAAGTGGGTTACGACATGCATATGAAAAAAAACAACAACATATGGTATAAGAACCGGAGGTTCTCAATATAGTAACAGTACCCAATATGTAAGATATAAGGTTCCGGGACGCCAAAGGCAATCCTAGAACTTCACATCGAATACAGATATTCAAGCTTAACGAAATAAATAAATTAAACGATAAACCATAAATAGGTTATCTAAACTTAGGGGATTTCTAACTAATACCAATCACACCGCTGTATCCCATAGCCTTTGCCAACCTAACCTCCGTGCGATCCCATCGCCACCGCCTTCCGATCCTCCTTAACGCCAGTAAAACACATTTAATGCAAACAAGTAAAGCACAAATAGTACTCATGTATAACAGGTAAATCAACTAGCATTTAGACATATTATTCAAATAGGCATAACTCAAGTAATTAAAGCAAACAAGCATATAAAAGATGCATATGATGAATATCTATCCTATTTGGCTCGTGATATCACTTGTTGGTTCAAAATGCCAACCTGACACATCTCCGGGTATGTCGCCTCTCTGCGATGCCAGGGATATAGTGCCTGCACACTATTGACCCGTGGATATAGTGTCCGATACACTCTGTCGAGTAATAGTGCCCAAGTTCACTCTTGCGGCAGAAAGGTTATGTGAGTGGGAGACTGCCTCAGTCCTCACATCTCAACGTAGGCGGGAGACTGCCTCGACCCCTACGCCAGCACCGCTACCTCGACAAGCGGGAGACTGCCACAGTCCTTTCCCGAGGCGCATAGCGACTTACCAAAATAATGCATGTCATGTGAGCAAAAGATTGCCATAGCCCTCACATCCGAACGTAGGCAGGAGACTGCCACAGTCCCTACGACGGAGAACAATACATATCACAATCATATGATCAATCTCATCATCCAGCCTCAATATCACAAGTTCCTAATCAACTTGGCTCCCCATCAATTCACATGACAACTCCATCCAACTGACATACTAGGCCTAAGTCACCGTCTTCTAAACTCATGTATAAATTACCAATTTAGTTCACTAACCCATCTCTATTAGTCTTAAAGCCTAATTACTAGTTATCAATATTAAACAGTAGATAAAGAAGTTTAGAAAGCTAGAGAACCCATTGAAAACGAAAAAAAATGTTTTTCAGCAAAACAGGGCTTGTACGCACGGCAGACCGTGCGTACGCACATGTTAAAAAAATGTGTGTCTGCGTACGCGGCACCTGCTCGCGTACATGAGTGTTCCAACCTAAAGGAAATGCCCACGTTGTGTGTATTGGGTCGCGTACGCATGCTGTAATAAACTTAGAAAAATCTTAAAGCTGTAGAAATCAAGCCAAACTAAACCAACTCAAAACTTCAAAATCAAACCAACTCAAAACATACTCAAAACAACCCAAAATCCACAATAGACACTCCCCAATCATTTATCAATTACCTAACTATCAAAATCATTTAATACTCACCTCATCAAACTTCAAGTTCAACCTAAATTCACACCAAAGTTCCTCAATAACATACCATCATTCAACATTTCTAACAATCATCAATGTTACATATATCAAATCTTTCATCCAATTAGTCCCATTATCATCAATCAATTCATCAATTCTTCTCAATCATTTGTTTTCAACATGAACCACAATAACCAATAATCAATATCATCATCAACATTCATCTTCAAACATCAACACCCAGCATTATAAGTCATCAAAGTCATCATACTCATCAATAATCATCATTTACCAACATATATATATATATATATATATATCACATGCAACCTCATTCAACCTCCATCCAAACCATCATCAAGCATAACATGCACATACAAATAATTATACAACCACATCATTCAAACCTATCTTAAAGGCCGCTAGCCTAAGTGTCCAGAAACATTACATATTACATAAAGGAAACCAAAACCATACCTTGGCCGATTTTCACGCAACTCAAAATGTTCAATCTCAAAGCTCCAAAACCATCAAGCTCACTCCAACAAACACCAAACCTCAATCTAACATCATATAACATACAAAAACATTACTAGGGCTAACCCAAAACATCAAACTACAAGAGATTGAAGAGATTTACCTTACCCAAAGATAGTAGGGGAAAAACTCAACAATATTCCACTGCTAGATCACCCCTAAACAACTAAAACCACAAATCTACTCAAAAATAAAACCTAAAAATGCACATCTGTTAAGGATGGAAACTGAAGCATAGATTTCGAAAATCTTACCACTTTGTTTAAGTAGAAATGAAGAGCTTGACGAGAGTTTCGCGTGGCCGCAAATGGCTCGTCAATCAGAGCACCGTAACTCAAGTTATGGTCACCGGAAGTGATACATGAATAGTGACCAAACCCTCACCTCTGTTCTCTCTCAAATCAGCTCCCCTTTTCTTTGTGTGTGCTGAAAATGAGCAAAAAGCTCATTAAAATTTGCTTTTATATGTTGGGCTTTGGTCCAACTTGGGTCTGGTCCAACCCATTAGCGTTTTAGGTCTGTTTGACCCAATTTCGGGTCAAACCTTTATAATTAGTGTTCGATTTTCGATTCTAAATTATTTTTGTCTTTCCAAAACAATAAAAGTCAATTTTTTAAAAATCTTATTTTTTCTCAATACGCGGCACCGGACAGACGAGAGCCGATACTGCCGGGTTAAGTACCAGTACGTATTTTTACAGAAATTTTCTGCAAAAGATACATTTTTCCACTCAGAAAAATTCATTGAATTCAAATTTCACCTATTTATTTTCAAAATATCATTTCTATATTTTCGAACCTATTCCAGACAGTTAAATTATTATTTTATTAAAGGGGTTATTCCGCTTCTTACAACAAGAAAAATTATGGTCAAATCTCTAATCAATCGCCATCCTTGTAAAAGCATGGCCGTTAACCATTTTTGGCTATGCTTTTAAAGCATGGCAAGAAAAAGGTGTGCCGGCAGGCCTTTTTTCTTGTAGTTTATATCTACTTTGATTCAAAGTTGTTCTTTTTCAAGTTTCAACTTCCACATATTTAGAAGTTACCTATTTTGCTTATAATACTTAAGGAGAAATTTCTTAGTTCATTGACACATAAGAGAAAACGTTAGGTAGTATAATAATGGATTTTTAAATTATATATGGTCTTATATTCATCATTAAAACTCATTTTGAGACATTTTAGAGCTAACACTTTCTTCTTAAGATCTATGAGTCATTCTAGTTTACTCATGTAGATTGTTATTTTCTCTAACTCCCAAGTCAGAATAATATTTTAATTATATCAAGATGTTTGAGGTCTAGATCAAACGTAATTACAGTAGCTAACAAGACTTGAATAAAACTATGCTTTGCAATAAGAGAGAATATTTCATAAAGTCAAAACCTTCCTTCTAAGTATTATCTTTTGCTATTAGTCTTGCCTTGAACTGCTAGGAGATTCAATACCATAAATTCTTTTCTTTCTTTTGAAGAAAAACTTGCATTTAATAACTTTTTTTCCCTTAAAAGTTCGATTAGCTCCCCATTTGATTATTGTGAAGAGATTAATATCCTCATATATTGTAGCTAGCGACTGCTTTGACTCCTTTCTATTAATTGCTTCATGATATGAGCATGGTTCATCTCCTGCCACATCGTCTATCATGACTAGTGCAAATGCTATAAGATTTATTTCTGCTTGAAAAAATGCACAAAACATAATTCATATGCCTTTGAGATTTCTGGTGCGCGGAATTACACTTCGCACAACTTAACCGGCAAGTGCATTGGGTCGTCCAAGTAATACCTGAGTGAGTCAGGGTCGATCCCACGAGGATTGTGATTTGAAACAAGCTATGGTTATCTTGTAGATTTTAGTCAGGTGGATAGAAAAGTTGGTTGGTGGTTTAAAACGCATAAAAGTAAAATAAAGATAACGTTACTCAATTAATGGTGAATGCAATGATAAGAAGATAGGTAAAGTTTCAGAGATGTTTTGCTCTTCTGAATCAATTCGGTCTTACTATCTACTCCAACTGTGAATGACTTCTTCTATGGTAGGCTATATGTGATCAATGCCTTTCTTGAGAGGTCGCCGATTCTCCTCCAGTGCTGAACCCTAGGGTTAGTGTGGATCCAATCTGATTGAGGGTGAAGCTCCTGCAGTTCATTCCCCTTGATGATCCTACTCAAAATGCCACAGACAAGGTCGAATCTTCCGGATCAGAGAATGTTGCGCCTTTGGTTCTAGCCTCTACCACAAAGACTCTAATCTCCCCATACCTCGGCTGAACTGATGTCTCAAGAAGTCCCAACGAAGTCATGGATTAGCTGTCTAAGAGATGTATAATCAAGCTAGTGGTTCATCATTGTCCGATGAAAGACTCACTCTGAACCCATGTAGAATGAGATAACCTTGTGCCAGTTCAACACATTCATGATGATGAAGAATGAAGATACATCTTAGAATAGATAATCAAACCCGGAATGAAGATTGAACAGTAATACTTTTATTAATCCATAAAACTCAGCAGAGCTCTTAGCCTTAACCTAGGAGGTTTAGAGACTCATACTGATAGAAAATACAATGTAAAACATGTAAAGTGTCAAAAAGGTTTTTGAAAAGTATGAAAGTTCTCAAATAAATACTAGACTAATAACTAAGGATTACATAAGAAGAGTAAAACAGTCTTTTAGTGCGAAAATCCACTTTTGGGACCCACTTGGTGAGTGTTTGGGCTGAGCGAAAGAGTAAGCCACGTGATAGGAGGGTCCTAAGGCATTGAACACTGGCTAGGGGCACGTTCTTGGGCGTTGGACACTGGCCTCTCCTCCCTTGGGCGTTGGACTCCAGAATAGGGCAGATGTCTAGCGTTGGATGCCAGTTTTGGGCCTTTAATTCTGAAGCAAAGTATAGATTATTATATATTGCCAGAAAGCCCTAGATGTTAGCTTTTCATAGCCATTGAGAACGCTCCATTTGAACTTCTGTAGCTCCAGAAAAGCTCTTTCGAGTGCAAGGAGGTCAGATCCTGACAGTATCTGTAGTGCTTTCTCTGCTTCTAAATCAGACTTTTGCTCCAACTCCTCAATTTCAACCAGAAAATACCTGAAATTGTATAAAAATACACAAAATCAAAGTAGAATCCAAAAATGTGAATTTTTTACTAAAACCTATGAAAAATTCATAAAACTTAAACAAAACATACTAAAAACTATATGAAAATGATGGCAAAAAGCGTATAAAATATCCGCTCATCACAACACCAAACTTAAACTGTTGCTTGTCCCCAAGCAACTAAAAACAAAGTAGGATAAAAAGAAGAGTAAGATACAATAAATCTCAGAGTTTCTAATGAACCTCAGTTTCAATTAGATGAGCGAAATTTAGTAGCTTTTTGCTTTTGAATAGTTTTGGCATCTCACTATCCATTGAAACTCAGAAGTGTTGGCATCTTTAGGAACTTAGAATCCAGATGATATTATTGACTCTCCTAGTTTAGTTCTTCTTCATTCTTGAACACATCTTTTTAGAGTCTTGGCCGTGACCCTAAGCAATTTGTTTTCCAGTATTACCACCGGATACATAAATGCCACAGACACTTAACTGGGTAAACCCCTTAGGATTGTGATTCAGCTTTGCTAGAATCCCCAGGTAGATGTGTCCAGAGTTCTTAAACACACTCTTTGGATCTTTGGATCCTTGCTCTTGCCTTTTGGTTTAAAGAGCTATTGGCTTTTTCTGCTTTTTATCTCCCTTTATATATATATATATATATATATATATATATATATATATATATATATATATATATATATATATATATATATATATATATTATACTTTTTTTCTTTTATTACAACATGCTTTTTCTTTTTCCTGTTTCATACATTCAGAAAACAAAAGCAATGCCACCACATCAAAATAATTGACTATTCTTATTATAGAACTCGAAATTCATGTATCTCTCAATTCTTTTCAAATAAAATTTTCTTTTAAGTAAGGTGAGAGATATATGGAACATTTTATAACTTTAAGACATAGATGATCATGCAACAAGAATAAGAGAACAGACAATAAAATATAACAGAAAACAGAAAAATAACATAAGAGAAGGGGACTAAGAGAACGAATCCACCTTAGTGATGGCGGCTACTACTCCTTCTTGAGGATCCAATGTAGTGCTTGATCTCTTCAATGTCACGCCTTTGTCTCTGTTGTTCTTCCCTCATAGCCCTTTGATCTTCTCTTATTTCATTGAGGGTGGTGGAATGCTCTTGATGCTCCAACCTCAACTGCTCCATATTAGTGTTCAATTCTCCAAGAGAATTATGCAATTGGTCCCAATAGCTTTGAGGAGAAAAATACATCCCTTGAGGCATCTCAGGGATCTCATGTTGAGACGGCTCCACATGCTCATGTTGTGGTTCATGTGCTGGCTCTCTAGTATGCTCCATCCTTCTTTTAGTGATGGGCTTGTCCTTCTCATGAAGATATCTCCCTCTATGACAATTCCAGCAAAATTGCATAGGTAACAAATGAGGTGAGGGAATGCCAACCATGCTTTGGTGGAAGGCTTTTTAGCTATCTTGTACAATTCTTGAGGTATCACCTCATGTACTTCCACCTCACTCCCAATCATGATGCAATGAATCATGATGGCTCTGTTAATGGTCACTTCTGACCGATTGCTAGTAGGGATGATAGAGCGTTGGATGAATTCCAACCATCCTCTAGCTACAGGCTTTAGGTCAAGCCTTCTTAGTTGAGTAGGCTTGCATTGGGAATCCCTTTTTCCATTGTGCTCCTTCCACACAGATGTCTGAAAGCACTTGATCCAGTCTTTGATCAAAGTTGACTCTTCTAGTGTAAGGATGTGGGTCTCCTTGCATCAAAGGCAAGTTAAATGCCAACCTCACACTTTTCATACTAAAGTCCAAGATTCTCCCTCAGACCATGGTGCTCCCATTCTTGGGATTTGGGTTCACACATGTCATGGTTTTTCATGACACATGCATTAGCATAGAACTCTTGCACCATTAAGATCCCAACCTTTTGGATGGAATTAGTTAGGACTTCCCAACCTCTTCTCCGGATCTCTCTTCGGATTTCTGGATACTCATTCTTCTTAAGCCTAAAAGGGACCTCAGGGATCACCTTCTTCTCTACCACTACTTCATAGAAGTGGTCTTGGTGGGCTTTGGTGATGAATCTCTTCATCTCCCAAGATTTAGAGGTGGTGGCTACGGCCTTTTCTTTCCTCCTTTTAGAGGGTTCTCCAACCTTGGGTGCCATAAGTGGTAATGGAAAGCAAAAAGCAATGCTTTTTCCACACCAAACTTAAAATCTTTGCTCGTCCCCGAGCAAAAATAAATAAAAGAGAAGAATGGAGTAGAAAAAGAAGAAAATAGATGGAGATAGAAGGAGAGAAGGAATTCGGCCAAGGGGGCTTTAGGGTGTATAAAGTGTGTGTATGAAGGGTTAGTGATATGGGGTATTTATAGGAGTGGGCTAGGTTAGGGTTCAGTCATGGGTGGGGTAAATGGGAGGGAAATTTGATTTTGAAGTGGGTGGGGGTTAGTGGGAGTTATGATGGTTTTGGGGAAGTAATATGGATGTGATTGGGCTAGGGTTTATAGGGAAGAGTGTTTGGGAAAGTGTGAAAAAGAAGAGGAAAGAAGTGGGTAGGTAAAGATGTTGTGGGACCCACTGGTCCTGAAAATCTAGGGAATTCAGATTCCCTGCTCTTCTTCATGGGCGTTGAACTCCCAGCACTATGCTCTTGGCTGGCGTTCAACGCCAGCTATGCTGCCAATTGGGGCGTTGAACGCCCAGCCAGTGCTCCCTGCCTGGCGTTCAACGCCAGCAAGACACTCTATTCAGAGTGTTCTATTTTCATTGCTGAACCTTTCTGTCTCTGTTCTGACTGCTGCACATGATCATGAACCTAAAGAAATAACTTAAAGAAAATAAACTTAAGAAATTAAAATAAATAGAAGTTACTAAATAGGATTGGGTTGCCTCCCAACAAGCGCTTATTTAACGTCATTAGCTTGATGGTTAGCTCCTTGTGGAGATTTATATAGGCTCAAAATTTCGCCTCTTACAGTGAACTTTCTTCCTGTTTTCTCATGGATGAGCTCCACATACTCTAGAGACAGGACACGACTCACTGTATGTGGTATGACTGGCTTCTTGGTGAAGACAACTCTCATGCCAAGTGAGAGGTCTTCAGTGGGGACTTCCTTGTCCCTCCAGCCTTTAGGTACTCTCTTCTTAGTACCTTTGTTCTCAGTGCTTGTTGATGGCTGCCCAACACCAAACTTAGAATTGGTGTTTGGGGGCTTAGTAAAGCTCTGCACTGAAAGAGATGGTTGGAATACTAAGTGTTGTACAGTTATCTCGCTTTCTTCAGAGGGAGAGTTGGGGTGAGGCATCTTGAACAGAATGTGATCCTCCCCTAGTTGTAAAATTGGTTCTCCCTTAGCTACATCAATGATAGCATTGGCAGTGGCTAAGAAAGGTCTTCCAAGGATGATGGATTCATCCTCATCTTTCCCAGTATCTAAGATTATGAAGTTTGCAGGGATGTAAAGGTCTTCAACCTTTACCAACACATCATCTACTAAGCCATATGCTTTTTTCATTGATTTGTCTGCCATCTCTAGTGAGATGTTTGCAGCTTGTACCTCAAAGATTTCCAGCTTCTCCATTACGGAGAGTGGCATGAGGTTTATACTGGACCCTAGGTCACACAGAGCCATCTCAAAGGTCATGGTGCCTATGGTGCAAGGAATTAGGAAGCGTCTGGGACCCAAAATCTTCTGAGGTAGCTTCTGCTGTACCAAAGCATTGAGTTCTTTGGTAAGCACTGGAGGTTCTTCCTCCAAAGGTTTTGTGCCAAACAGCTTGGCATTCAGCTTCATGAGAGCTCCTAGGTACCGAGCAACTTGCTCTTCCCTAGCGTCTTCATCCTCATTAGAGGATGAGTATTTATCAGAACTCATGTACTGTAGGAGTGCATGCAAGGGAACCTCTATGGTCTCTACATAAGCCTTGGCTTCCTTTAATTCTTGGATAGGTATTTATTTAGTGGGTGTTAAACACTCAGTAGGTATGCCACTACTAGTGTTCAACGCCAGTTCTGGTGGTTCTTTGGGCATTGAACGCCCATCATGCATCCCTTCACTGGCGTTCAACGCCAGTTCCTTTGCCAAGTTGGGCGTTGAACGCCCAGAAGGGACCTCCTTCCTGGCGTTCAACGCCAGATTCCCTGCCAGTTTGGGCGTTGAATGCCCAGTGAGGGCTTCCTCACTGGCGTTCAATGCCAGCTTTGATAATTGTTTAGGCGTTGAACGCCCAGTGATGTCTTCCTCACTAGCGTTCAATGCCATCTCAATTTCTCCAGATTTGGCATCATTCTCAGTGGTGATGGCCTTGCACTCTTCTCTTGGGTTTACTTCAGTATTACTAGGAAGAGTGTCAGGAAGAGTCTCAGGGATTGTCTTGCTCAGTTGACCAACTTGTACCTCCAAATTTTTTATGGAGGATCTTGTTTCAGTAATGAAACTATAAGTGGTCTTAGAAAGGTTGGAAACTATAGTAACTAAGTCAGAAAGGCTCTGCTTAGGGGTCTCCATATGTTCCTGAGAAGATGGAAATGGTGGTCTGTTGTTAAACCTGTTCTGGGTTCTTCCACCTTGATTATTGTTGAAGCCTTGCTGAGGCTTCTGTTGATCCTTCCATGAAAGGTTAGGATGATTCCTCCATGAGGGATTGTAGGTGTTTCAATAGGGTTCTCCCATATAATTCACCTCTTCTATAGTGGGTTGGTTAGGATCATAAGCTTCTACTTTAAATGAAGCTTCTTAAGTGCTGCCAGCTGTAGCTTGCATTCCAGTCAAATACTGAGAGATCATATTGACCTCTTAGGTCAATATCTTATTTTGAGCCAATATGACATTCAGAATGTCAACTTCAGGAACACCTTTCTTCTGAGGGACCCCATTGTTTACAGAATTTCTGTCAGAGGTGTACATGAATTGGTTGTTTGCAACCATCTCAATGAGTTCTTTTGCCTCTTCAGGCATTTTCTTCAAGTGGAGTGATCCACCAGCAGAACTGTCCAATGATATTTTGGACATCTCAAAAAGACCATCATAGAAGGTACATAGGATAGACCATTCTGAGAGCATGTCAGGAGGATACCTTCTGATTAGTTGCTTGTATCTTTCCCAAGCTTCATAGAGGGATTCACCTTCTTTTTGTCTGAAGGTTTTAACTTCCACTCTGATTTTGATCATCTTCTGAGGAGGAAAGAATTTGGCCAAGAAAGCATTGACTAACTTCTCCCAAGAGTCTAGGCTTTCTTTAGGTTGAGAGTCCAACCATATCCTAGCCCTGTCTCTAACCGCAAAGGGAAAGAGCATAAGTTTGTAGACCTTAGGATTCACTCCATTGGTCTTAATAGTGTCACAAATTTGCAAGAATTCCAACAAGAATTGGTGTGGATCTTCCAGTAAAAGTCCATGGAACTTGCAATTCTGTTGCAGAAGAGAGACTAACTGAGGCTTAAGCTCAAAGTTATTTGCTCCAATGGCAGGTATAGAGATACTTCTGCCATAGAAGTCAGAGGTAGGTATGGTGTAGTCACCAAGAACCTTTCTTGCATCTCCTCCAAGCATTGGCTGCCATGTCTTCAGCTTCTTGTTCGAAATTTTCTGAAAGGTTTCTTCCGAAATGTTGTACTTTAGCTTGTTGCAAATGCCTCCTTAGAGTTTTCTCAGGTTCAGGATCAGGTTTAAAAAAAGGCTCTTTATCTCTGTTCCTGGTTATAAATAAGAAAAAAAAAGACAAGAAAGAAGAAGAATGGGAGCTCTATGGTCAAGAACAGAGGACTCTTTGTGAGATCTGAAGAAGAAAAGAAATGAAGAATGTAAATAGAAGAAGAGAGAAGAAGAATTCGAATAAAGAGATGAGGAATTCGAAAATTAAGAAGCAAGAAGAGAAACGAGAATTAAAATATTTTTGTTTTTATTTTATTTATTTATTGAATTTGAAATTAAAGGTAATTAACTAAAAAGATTTGAAAATAAATTGTTGAATTTCAAAAAAGAAGATAGAGAAAGAAGCAAGAAGTTTTCGAAAATTAGAAGAGAGAGGAATTAGTTAGGAGTTTTGAAAAAGAAGAGAGAGAGAAAACAAATAACTAATTAAAGAAGATTTGAAAATAAAATAAGATAGAAGATTAAAAAAGATTTGATTTTAAAAATTTTTGAAAAAATCAACAAGATAGGATAAGATTTGAAAAGATTTTAAAATTAAAATTTCAGAGAAGATAAGATAGAAAAGGTTTTAAATTGAAAAGAAGATAAGTTAGGTAAGCAAGATAAGATAAGGAAGTTCAGAAAAGATAAGTTTTAAATAAAAAAGATAAGTTTTTAATTTAAAAAGATTTGAAAGTTAAATTTTAAAAGAAAGATAAGATAGTCAATAATCAAATTTTAAAAGAAAAGATTTGAAAAGATTTTAAAATATATGATTTTAAAATTTAAATCTTGACTTGACTAACAAGAAAGCACCTAATTTAAAAATTTTGAATTTAAATGTGCAAGATTTTCGAAAATTAATGCAAGATAAGAAAAGATATTTTATTTTTTTTATTTTTGAATTTAATGAAAAAATAGAAAAACAACAAAAAGACACCAAACTTAAAATTTTTAGATCTAAGACACCTAGAATTTGAAAATTGCAAAGAAAAACACAAAGGGATACCAAACTTAAAAATTTTAAGATCAAAACAAGAAGAAAAATAAGAACACTTTGAAGATCAAGAAGAACACTAAGAACAAAACTCAAAGAATTAAAAGAAAATAAGAACATGCAAAGGACACCAAACTTAAAAATTTTTAAAACCAAAGATACCAATTTCGAAAATTTTTAAAAGAAAAGACACAAGAAGACACCAAACTTAAAGATTAACACAAGATTCAAATAAAAGACACGGTTTTTGAAAATTTTAAGAAAAAAGATTCAAACAAGAACAAGAACAAAGATTCAAACAAAAGATAAAGATTGATAAAGAAAAGTAAAGGTTTTTGAAAAAGTTTTGTTTTTTTTTTAAATTTGATTTTTTCGAAAAAGAAGAAGAAAATAAAAGACTTAAAAATTAATGATAATACCTAATCTAAGCAACATGATAATCCGTTAGTTGTCCAAACTCAAACAATCTTCGGCAACGGCCCCAAAAACTTGGTGCGCGGAATTACACTTTGCACAACTGAACCAGCAAGTGCACTGGGTCGTCCAAGTAATACCTGAGTGAGTCAGGGTCAATCCACGAGGATTGTGATTTGAAGTAAGCTATGGTTATCTTGTAGATCTTAGTCAGGCGGATAGAAAAGTTGGTTGGTTGTTTAAAATGCATAAAAGTAAAATAAAGATAACGTTACTCAATTGATGGTGAATGCAATGATAAGAAGATAGGTAAGGTTTCAGAGACGCTTTGCTCTTCTGAATCAATTCGGTCATACTGTCTACTCCAACTATGAATGACTTCTTCTATGGCAGGCTATATGTGATCAACACCTTTCTTGAGAGGTCGCCGATTCTCCTCCAGTGTTGAACCCCAGGGTTAGTGCGGATCCAGTCTGATTGAGGGTGAAGCTCCTGCAGTTCATTCCCCTTGATGATCCTACTCAAAATGCCACAGACAAGGTCGAATCTTCCGGATTAGAGAATGCTGCACCTTTGATTCTAGCCTCTACCACAAAGACTCTAATCTTCCTATACCTCGGCTGAACTGATGTCTTGAGAAGTCCCAACGAAGTCATGGATTAGCCGTCTAAGAGATGTATAGTCAAGCTAGTGGTTCATCATTGTCTGACGAAAGACTCACTCTGAACCCATGTGGAATGAGATAACCTTGTGCCGGTTCAATGCATTCATGATGATGAAGAACGAAGATACATCTTAGAATAGAGAATCAAACACGGATTGAAGATAGAATAGTAATACTTTTATTAATCCATAAAACTCAACAGAGCTCCTAGCCTTAACCTAGGAGGTTTAAAGACTCATACTGATAGAAAATACAATGTAAAATGTGTAGAGTGTCAAAAAGGTTTTTGAAAAGTATGAAAGTTCTCAAATAAATACTAGACTAATAACTAAGGATTACATAAGAAGGGTAAAATAGTCTTTTAGTGCAAAAATCCACTTCTGGAGCCCACTTGGTGAGTGTTTGGGCTGAGCAAAAGAGTAAGCCATGTGATAGGAGGGTCCTAGGGCATTGAAAACTGGCTAGGGGCACCTTCTTGGGCGTGGACGCTGGTCCCTCCTCCCTTGGGCGTTAGACACCAGAATAGGACAGATGACTGGCGTTATACGCCAGTTTTAGGCCTTCAATTATGAAGCAAAGTACAAACTATTATACCTTGCTGGAAAGCCCTGGAATGTTAGCTTTTCATAGCCGTTGAGAACGCTCCATTTGGACTTCTGTAGCTCCAGAAAAGCTCTTTCGAGTGCAAGGAGGTCAGATCCTAACAGCATCTGTAGTGCTTTCTCTGCCTCTAAATCAGACTTTTGCTCCAACTCCTCAATTTCAGCCAGAAAATAGCTGAAATTGCATAAAAACACACAAACTCAAAGTAGAATCCAAAAATGTGAATTTTGCACTAAAACCTATGAAAACTTAAACAAAACATACTAAAAACTATATGAAAATGATGGCAAAAAGCATATAAAATATCCGCTCATCAATTTCTAAATTTGCTTCTTCATTTTGTTTTCTTTACTAGCATTTTTTTTCATCAGATTCATCTTATTGTTCTATTTCAAGTTGAACACTACATAAAATACTAGACTGATTTCCTTTTTCTTACTTTATCTTTCCATCTTCAATCTCTAATTTCACTTACTTCTAGACAACGTAATTTGTATCCACCTTATTTATTTTAAATTTTTGTTTTGAGTTTATTGTTGCTACTACCTTATAAAAAATGACATCTTTACTGATAATAATCTCATAAAAATCTACCCTATTTTTTATCACACTTGTGTCTATGGCCTTCCACTCCTTATAGATTCCTCTCTAGTTTTCTTACACTCCAAGAAAAATGCTGAATACCGTCAAATTTATCGACAAAAATTACTGGTGGATCTAGCATTGGATTTTTTTACGGTTACGAGTGAAAATTTGTCCCTCGAATAAGTTACCATTTGATTAGAAATTCTGTAACTAAATCCGATTGTAAATAGAGGCACAAAAAGTTTTGTATTAGCGCCAAATTTAACGTCAGATTTTTGTCAGAAAATTTTGACGATAACAGTGTTTAGTGAAACGCAGCATTTAGGCATCGTCCGCCAATAAATTTGGGGTAAAATAAATGCAAAACCCTTCCCCTTCACTTCTGCAAACTCTCTCTCTCTCTCTCTCCTCTTCTTTTCTCTCTCGTCTCTCTTTCTTCATCTTGTCGCCATCACTGCCGCCTCTTATCACCACCAGCCTTCCACCATCCTGCAACCACCATTAGAAGTAATTTTTCTATAGTTTTTTTTATTTTTTGCAGTTTTTTGTTTGTTTAGAATTTTGTTAGGTATTTTATTAAATTATTGATTAGATTTTTTCAATGAAGTGAGTGACTAGAGTTTGTTATATTAATTTAGTGTAACTAGAAATTGAATAATGTTAGGTTAGGTTAGGTAGAAGAAAATTAAGAGTGGTTGAGCTGTTTGGAAGATTTTACTTATTCATTCCAAATTATTTTTTTTGAATTGGTTTCACCTTGTGAATTTAATAAGTTGTCTTTTTATTAGGACGATGTTAATTTCTCTAAGATCAATTGGAGTTTGCTTCTTTCGTAATTTTTGTAGTCATATTTTAGGTTGATTTTCTATCTCTGAATATAATCAATTGTTTAAATTTTATGCCGGACATACTTTTCCTTCTCGAAACCCTTGTTTGCTGAAAAATTGTGGAGTAATAAGGGGTTATACACTAGAACGACTAGAATTTGATATTTTATTGAATGCTTGTTTGTTCTATTTTATGCATGCAGCTATTTAAATTATTTAAAACATATTTAGTTTGTGAGAAAATGATAATTGGATTTGGTGAGAGATTTTACTTATAGAAAAAACTCTGCCATCTAAAAAATTTAATAAGTTATGTTGTTGGTTGAATTCTAGGGTATTTGTTGTAAAATGATTTTAAGTCATCGTTTGTGGATGTATGATAGGGATAACGGTGTAGGAGGGTTTAAAACCTGAGTTCTTTGAAGGGGTTGACAATTTTTTTGCATATGTCTTCAACATAGAATCGTTTAGGTCTCAAGGGGTATCTAGGTGTCTGTGCTATAAGTTTCGGTTGACTAAGTTGTTAGGACTTCGGATATAACACTTTACTTCAACCATAATGGGTTCAAGGATGGGTATTGGATGTGGACGAAAGACGGAGAAGTGGATGACAAATGAGGGGTAAGAATTCATAGTTTGATTGTCATGTCCATTTGTACAGAGGATACAAAGGCAATCTAGCTGACGAACGGGGCTAAGAATTCATAGTTTTATTTCTTAGTGCTATATCCATTTGCACATCGTCGATAATGGGGGTAGGGTTGAAACCTCCAGGATATAGCACTAAGAATAATTGGACAAAACAGAGTATATTTTGAGAGTTGTCATATTTAAAAGACAACTTGGTTCATCGTTGTCTTGACGTGATGCACATTGAAAAAACTTGTTTGATAATATCATGCACATGGTAATGGACGATGAGTGAACCAAGGATAATGATAAGGCAAGGTTAGACTTGGTGGACATTTGCAGGTGGCTAGATCTGAACTTAAAGAGACTTGAAAACACTCGGTGGTCTAAACCGAAGACGGTGTTCACTCTAACAAAGAACCAGAGATAAGATGTTTGTAGGTGGATTAGGGAATTGAGATTTTTCGATGGTTATGCCTCTAATTTGGGTAGGTGTGCAAACGTCTCACAAAGTAGGCTTGCTAGGTTGAAGAGTCATGATTGTCATATCTTTATGGACTCATTGCTTCCTATTGCGTTTAGAAAATTTCCTACCAACATTTGGAAACTCCTTACATAAATAAGTGAGTTCTTTAGGGAATTATGTGCAACAAAACTTAGTATTAATGATCTCACAGTCATGGAGAAGAACATTCCCGTCATACTTTGTAAGTAAGAGAGGATATTCTCTCTAGGTTTTTTGATGTTATGGAACACTTAACAATCCACTTGCCATACGAAGTAAGAGTGTGTGGATCAGTATAATTTAGGTGGACGTACCCTTTTGAAAGGTTGATGGCTCATTCAAGCGTACTATAAAGAACAGAGCTCGGATCGAGGGTAGCATATGTGAAGCATCCCTAGCCAAAAAAACATCCGTATTTTGCTCCTTCAACTTTGAGCCTCATATTGAGTCACGTAGAACAAGAATTAGAAGGAACGATGAGAGGAGAGAATTCTCGTCAAGCGGACCAACCTATCCAATATTTGTTCTGGAAGGAGTTGCAATAGGTGTGAGTAGTGAATACTAGTTAAAGAAAAAGGAGATTGATGCCACACATATGTATGTTTTGCTTAACTATGACCAGGTTTCACCTTATCTAAGGTGAGTTTTTTAAGTCTTCGTAAAAATTTCAATTATTAAGCTATTAACTTCTCCATATAATCAAAATTATTGTACACTAAAACTTATTTAATTATCCTATTGTATCATAGGTTATTTCAATAAACAAATCTTGATACATCACTCAACAATTTTTTACATTGATTCAGAGAATACATCAGAGTGAATCTAATTGACATAACAGAATGGGAACTAATTGCACTTAGTTGGGACCCAATGAATAAGGGCACAACATATTAATATACGGTGTTAATGGATATAGGTTTCATTCTTTACAATGGTCGGTGGGGAAGAAAAAAGATAACACCGAAGTCTGGGTTTGTGGAGATATAAGAAATGGGCATTCTGATTGGTATGGTGTGTTGCATAATATCATTCAATTTGAGTATTTTTGTCATACTACGTACAATGTGTGCGTATTTAAATGTGAATGGTATGATCCAAGTTTGCGACTAGGAACACGAAAGCGCGAGAATTATAATATCACTGAAGTAAATGTGACGACGAAATATAGGCTCTACGACCCATTTTTTTTCTACCTCAAAATGTACGACAAGTATACTATTTGCCTTATCCAAGGTCATGCAAGTTTAGTTGGGTGGTTGTGGTTAAGACTAAGCCAAGAGGTCGCATCGAGCCTGATAGGACAAAAGGTCAAGAACCTTACCAAATTGATGACCCAACTCCTTCAAAAATAGTTGTTGATACCGGTGATCCGATCATTCTTAGGTCGGCAGTTATAGATGATGACATCATTGACCTTAGGATACATTACGAGAAACTACCTCTAGAGGACGATGATGTTCAAAAAGAAGAGGGGGTTGATAGGAACGAAGAAAAAGACAAGTTCGATGATCAGGAAATTACCTAGGAATAGGAGGACGATAAACCAGAGGACAAAGATGATGATGAATTTGAATAAGGTTAACCTAAATATACATAACTACTTGTTGTATCTTTAAACTTTATTTAATAAGATCATATAATTATAACACACGCTAACCTTAGTTCTGTCGTATGTATTTCTTTATCAAACTTTGATTAGATTGTAATATAATTACATTATTTTAGGTAGGGATTACAATAGGTTGACCTGTCACGAGCATGCCTTATTTTGATTATGACAATGATGACTATTAGGCTCCATAGTCATTACGACTTTGTTTTAATTATTTTAACAACATCTATTCCTTCGTGTTTTTATTTTATATATGTGATATTTCACATCATATCTAAATTATTGTTTTCAAACAAATTACTAATTTATTCCTTACTAATTGGGAGTTGATTATCAATTATTAACTATTGGGGTCTATTATAGGTTCAAAAAAAACATTAAACCTACGGTCAGATTTATCGTCGAAATTACTCAACGGTAACGATCATCCAATGTAATAAAAAACTAAATCCACTGTGGAATTTACTTGGTGCAAAGTCATATCGTTTGGCTCAAAATTTAACGTCAGATAATTTTCGATAGTAATTGGCATTATATTTTCGTTGTAAATCCCGTTAAATTAGTAAATAATTAGTTAATAAATTAAATTTTAATTTAGGAAATTAAAAATGTGAATATTATATTAAATTAGGATAGAGCTATTTAAAACGAGAATTTGACACTAATTTCAAAGAATTTGGCCGGAGATTGGGCCGAACGGGCCGAACCGGTCGAACCAGGCCCAACTGAGCCCATCCATTAAAGAAGACACAGCTTCCTATTTCCTTTCTTCTTCTCATTCATGCTGGGAAACATACTTGAGGTGGTAGAGGAAGAACAAACCCTTGTTCCCAAATCAAACCTCCATAACTTCCCAATCCGAGCTCCGATCGCCGCACCGTTTGCGGCCACGCGACCACTGCGTTGAGCTCTACGATTCTACTGGAACAATTTCATAGGTAAGCCATTCTATCACCTCAGCCTCTCTACTCCTCAATTTTTTTACATTTAAGAGAATCCAGGTTGAGAATTAGTTGATTTTGGTTCTCTAGGTTTAATTTAGCTCGTGAAACTTGTTGGACTTGGCTCTCTTGGTCTGTGGGTATGGTGAGGTCTCTAACCCTAACCAAATTTTGGTTCTAGTATGTTAAATTATGAATTTTGAGTATATATGGTGATATATGTGAAATCGGGTGTATATATGTATATGTTGGAGCTTGAATTATGAGCTTTGGAACTTGGTGGAGCTTGGGTACTTGAGCTTTGATGATTTTGGGGATTGAGGGGCTGTGTTGGTTGGTGTTTCGCCTTGGATAATACACAAAAATCGACCAAGGTATGGTTTAGGTTTCTCGTATTTAACATATAATGTTCTGTGAAAACTTGAGCTAGGTGACCATAGGATAGGCTGGAACATATGAGTTTATTTGATGCTTAGTGATCTATATGAGAATTTTGTTTTGGCTTTGGTGCTTGTTAAATGGATGATAAGTGATGAAGTGATGATGATACGTATATAAGTGTATATTGAGTAAGAATATGTTGATCTTGTTAAAGTAAAGGAGAGATTCATGTACGATGTGACTGAATGGGAAATGGTAGAGGTGAGAATTGTTGTGGTATTGCTAAATATGTGTTTTGATAATGGATACAGGTTTGGTAAGTGAATTAAGTTTGATTCTTAATGAAAAATGAGGTTTTGTGATTTTGAGTAAAATTGGTTTTTGGCCGAACTTCGGTGAGCCATAACTTGGCTTCCGGACACCCTAAATTATTTCAAACTTATTTTGTATGAAAATTAGGTCCGTGAAGTTTACGCTGTTCAAAGAACGGATGAAAAATGTTTTAAAACAAAAAAGTTACACGCGTCGGAAGTTTGGGTTTGAAATCTGAAATTTTGCAGCATTTCAGACTAGGCAAATTTTTTTTTTTTTGGAAAAATGCATGTCCACACGTACACGTGACCTGGAATTCACTTATGCATCTAGTCACTCGCTATGCAACCAACCCTTTCGGGCTGGAATCCACGCGTACGCGTGGCCCCTATTTCATCAAATCTGGGTTTTTGAATTGTAGACCTTTAAACTTCTAAACCTCTTTCATTCGTTTAGTCATAAAATATAGTAGTAACTCTAGTAGTAATTTGAAGCTAGGAAATAGAGGTAACTTAGAGATGAAGTAAAGGTTGAAAATGATGATATTTGAGATGACTGTGTGTGGCCAGAATGGTCGAGATGTATGTGTGAATGAAATGGTCGAGATGGCAAGGTCTGGGTGCGATCCCGCTTGCGTATTAACTTGAAAATGTGTTCGGATGGCAAGTTGAGGATGGAAGTTCCATCTCTTGTCGTGATGTGGATGTGGGAAAGGTGGAAAGGCACTCTCCTTCGTATTGTTTCCCCCATATTCTTCTCTGGTTGCAAGGTGGAAAGGCACACTCCTTCGATGTAGAAAGGCACTCTCCTTGGTATATGCTCTAGGAGAAGATGGAAAGGCACACTCCTTCACTGTGGAAAGGCACTCTCCTTCGTTTATGATCCTCCTGGAGATGCACAACCTAGAGACAAATGTCTGGGTTAGCTACCAGATGTGTCGGGTTCTGGCAAAGTAACTGATGCGTAAGCTCACGGCCAGTAGGATAGACATTTATCATATGCATGTGTGTGCTTTGTTTGCTACGCATTAATTGGGAATGCCTAATTAATTATATTCTACTAATTGTTGTAATTGTTACTTGAACTACTTGTTTTCTACTTGTGCTTGCCTTGTCTGTTTGTTTGTCTATGCGAATTATCGGAGATGGAGGTATGGAGGAAAGGAGGAAAGACTTAGAGTTACGGTTAAGTTAAGTTAGACTTAGATATCCTATAAGACCACCTTTTATGGATTTTGTTTAATACTTTTAAGCTTTATAATCTAAGTGTCGGCGTTCTAGGATTGTCTCTGGCATTCCCAGGACCTTATATATTATGTGCGTGGCACCTTTACCATGCTGAGAACCTCCGGTTCTCACCCCCATACTGTGTTGTTATTTTTCAGATGCAAGTTGAGAGGCACCTCATTAGGCGTCTGGACTTCTAAAGCGGAGTAGTTTCTAGATTTCTTTTGTAGTATAGTTGATGTATATATGTACTTAACTTTCTCTTCGCATATCTCGTTTATTTTGTTTCCTCTTAGAGGTTAAGGAGAACTAGGGTCTTATCTCTGCATTTTGGGCATTTTGGGACATGTATATATGTATGTATGAATGTAAATATCCTCCGGCTAGCCTTAGCTTCGCAGGCTGAGTTAGGAGCTTATTATTTTATACCCTTGGTCTTCTACTCTTATCTCTTGTACAATATATTAGTGAACTTTAGCTTTCTTCTCACGCAAGTAATCCTTATTTCTGAGCGTTGCGTTTTTAATTTTGCGATTTTGCTTTACCTATTCTTTAAGGCTCCTAGAATACTACATTCTTTCAATTATTAAACGTATTATATTTTATTTTAGAGGTCATAATACCACACCACCTCTGTTTTACGACTTAAGCGTAAAGTTCTGTGTGGTAGGGTGTTACATTCGTAACCTTAACATCATATTCTGACACTAATTTTGACGCAAATTACTATAAAAAAAATAAATCCGCCAGTAATCAATTACCGATGAGGTTTATACCTTGGATTGTATCCACACAAAATCTGACGGTGACCAACTTACTAGTGAATTATTTTCGTTATTTCGCCGATAAATCTAATGGTAATCAGCGTTTTTCTGGTAATGTTATATTCAAAGCTTGTGAGATGATCTCGCTAGATATGGAACATAATAACATGAAATTAAATCCGGACGCGTTTTCTCCTATTAAGCAATGAATTATTTGATAAATTATTTTGACATTTTTGTAAATTAATAAGAAAAAAGATATCTTTCCATATTTAACGTCTATGCATATCTACAATTCAGACGATAGAGAAATATATTTAAAAAAATTTCCAAATGACAAAAGAGAAAAGATACGCGTTTATTAAAATACTATTTATACATAAATGTTACCAAATTCAAAAAATGCATTAAATGTTAACCTTATTAAGGGATAAATCCACACATTAAAAGGGTGTCTTCATACATTATCGGTGAGTCGTGTTATACTCAAGAGTCAAGAGTGAGTGAGAACAATCAACAATGCCACCAAAAAAAGATAATGATGATCGCACTTACGAAGTCCGCTCCATATGCCGTAAGAGAATTCATAAGGTATATGCATACGCCTTTCATCTTATTAATTCATAGGGTATATATATATATATATATATATATATATATATATATATATGTTATCGAAAATCAAATATGTTATATGAAAATATAAAAAATTATTTATCAATTATCTGCCATATAAGAACATATATTTAATGTTCATAGAACAAAATTGGTTATATATTGTTGTAAAAAAAATTAATTATATTATCATAACAAATTTACTTATTCTATTGTTGAATGTTTAATTAT
Organism: Arachis ipaensis; assembly: GCF_059453495.1. NCBI lineage: Eukaryota > Viridiplantae > Streptophyta > Magnoliopsida > Fabales > Fabaceae > Arachis > Arachis ipaensis. The sequence continues at coordinate 144,613,698 of NC_142440.1, forward strand.
TCTAAAAGTTAATTATCCTATAAAAAAATACTAAAAATATCATATATTTGTGTGTATGAGATTACTGATTAAGGTTTTTTTTTTTTGCTAATTTTAATTTTATGTTCATTGAATATTTTTTACAAAAAAATAGTATGTGTGGCTGATTGTAGACTTTGTCACCTTTTTTAGGATAATGAATCTGATGATGAATATGGATATAATTTTTATTCTTTTATTTTAATTTATTATATATTAATATATTATTCTTCATCACTATGGTGTATGTTATTGTTATCTATTGATTTATCATGATCTAATCAAAATCTTTGAATATGGAAATGTCATATACAGGGTAAGCTACAGTACATGATCAAATGGTTAGTGCTTATGATTATTATTAATACTCTTTTCTTTTATTTTATTATACTTATATGAGTAAAGAACAAATAATTCTTTAACTTTTTGTCCCTTAGACATTTAAGTCTTTGAAGATTGAAAAATACATTTAAATCCCTAACCTTTTTAAAACTTAGACACTTGAATCCTACTATCCATCTAGAGCTATGAAATGTAACAAAAAAGTCTGACGTGAATGCCGTTCTGCAAATATGGCTATTACGGTGTATCACGTGGATGGTTTAGGAAAAAAGTTTAGGGACAAAAATGTCCATAGATACTGAAACTGTGAAATAGCGTCGTTTTACGCACTATCCCCTCCCAAGCTTGTCCCTTTGGTTATTATATCTATTCTCTATATAGCCTTAAACCTTTGAACACAATTCCAAAAATCCTAAAGAAAGATCAAAAGTCCAACTCACATTTTTTTCCTAAAAAAAACTGCCCAAGTTTCTTCTTTACTGCCCCCATTTATCAAAACAAACAAAAAACTCTAGAGTCCCTAACCCCCCAAATGATACTGCACTCTCATCACTCACTCCCCCTTTCAATCTGTGGTTCCTCATATTGCTGTAGCCATATTTCTTTCAATCACAGCCCACACTATTCTCCCTCAACATTGTCGTCGCCATCTTCCGAGCTCATTGTCGCCGCCTCTGCTGCGATGAGAAGATGCCTCGATTGTCTCTACTTTATCAAAGACTCCACGAATGCGACATCTTCTCTTTCTACAAATGGCAAGCCGCACTCGTCTGCTCCTTCTTCCTTTGACAAAGACGCCATTCAGGCAATGAGAACGAAGAGGACACCATCTAACCTTTGTCTTCAGCAGATCCCATAGTTGCTCCATTAGTGTTAGTAGTTAGGAATTAGGGTTGATTCTACATTTTTTTCTAAGTTAAGGTTGTGCCTTCTACCCTGTTCTAGATTTTCAATTTCTCAGTTTCTGAGATACGGTTGGAAAATTTGGTTCTTGCTTTGGTTTTTGGGAACTCGTTTGGGAGAATCTTGGAAGCGTTTCTAATTAGAATTCTTGGGGTTTTGCCTTTCGCTGCGATTTCTCTTACTGGAATAATACTACTTTAGAGTTTATAGGGAATACAGAAAACCAAAGGAACGAGCTTCGGAGAAGGTGAAGATTCAAATGACCTCGTTTGAACATTGGGGGCTTTTTTATCCTGCTACATTTTTATATCATTCACGTGGGACACCGTAACGGCTACGTCTATAGAATAGTATCCACGTCAGACATCTCTGTTACATTTCGTAAATCCAGATGAACGGAGGGATCTAGGTTCCAAGTTTGAGAAAGTCAAGGACTTAAATATATTTTTCATTCTCCAGGGACTTAAATGTTCGCAGGATAAAAGGTCAAGGACCTATTTATCCTTTTCTCTACTTAGATTGTTATTGTTTATTGCTTTTGATGACTCACATTATCAAATGGATATTTCATATATGTATGCGGTGAAATATGAATAGGACCGGATGGGAGGACGTATCAAACACTTGGGAGACTTCGGAGAGCCTCGAACATGTGCGTGATTACGTTAATGAGTTTGATGACAGGTATGGTAAAAAAAAGAAGCTAGTATATATCAAATATATTTCAATTCAATGTGATTTCAGAAATATTAATTGAGTAACTATTTAATGATTTTTTATGTGAAGATATCTTCATGTGAGTAGTCATATTTAATTAAATAAACTTGAGTGAGTTTCTGTATTCTTGAAGCATAAAATCAAGAATTATTGAGAATCTCAAGAAAAGGAACAAGGAGAAGGCATCGTCATCACGTCCTTTCACTGCAAATCGATCTTCTCGCTTTTCTAAAGAAGAAGAGGAGTCAAAAGAGAAGGAAGACAAGAAGGAAGAGAAGGAAGAGAAACAAGAAGAAACTAAGGATGATAAAGATGACTCTGATTATCATGTGAATGTTAAAGTCTCCCCTGGTGTTAATGGGGGTGTTCAAATCAAAACCAATCCAAATTAAACCATTTATCCAATCCAATCCAAATCGAAAATAAATTAAAATCGCACTAATTTGGATTTAATTGGATTCTATTTTTCGCAAAACACATGGATCGAATTGGATTTCAGATCTACTCATCAAAATCAATCCAGTCCAATCTAAAACATACAATGTGCTATGATTTTATTGTTTTATTGTTATATTTACAATTTTACTTATAATGTGTTTAATTTGTTATAATTTTTATATTATTCATGTATTATTATAATTATCTAATAAATATTTTGAGTTCAAAATGAGATTTATTTATTTATTTTAACTAACCTATAATTTTATTTCTATTAATATGTTATTGATAGTTTTTTAAGATATTGTTGAAACTTGTTATGTCATTGTTGGTTATTTAAAATTTGATGTTAAGACTTGTTATATATAATATATATTCAATTTTTTTACTTTACAAAACCGCAAATCCTATCAAATCCAAACTGCTTGAAATTGGTTGGATTGGATCGAATTCTTTAAAAAATATCATCCAAACCAAATTACACCGTAAGTAAAATTAGTGTTCGGACCGGATGATTTTTTTATTCAAAGTCGATCCAAACTGCACCACGAATACCCCTAAGTGTTAGACGACCAATTGCAAGGTACTCCGATCCCTTCAATTTTGTTTTAAAATAATATATAGCATAAGTTTTGCTATTTTGAGAATTTTATTGCTGCAAATTGGTCATAAGTAAATCATATCTATAAGTCTAAAAGTTTATAAGGTCTAATTTTGTAATAATTTATAGGCTTGTGTTAATGACTAAGCAATATCTGTGATTGGTCAAAGATCTTTAATTTTTAATTCATGTTGGTAAAAGCTTAATTAATTTAAAATTCTTAGAGGTAGTGATGACTTCAACTCAAGTTTGAATACACCATAAACCAACAATCATCATTTTCTTAACGAATTCATTTTCCTTTATCGCCACCTCTCCATCTTTAGGCCCTAATTGAGTTCCTTGCTCAAGCCTTTTGCATATCCAATCAGGGAAATATATCTCACTTGTTTGACTCCCTTCTACATTAATGTTCTTCTTTTCTCCCACAATATCAAGAAGCATCATTCCGTAACTATAAACGTCAGATTTATGATAAGGGTTGCCGAAATGTCTATTCCACACTTCTGGAGCTATATACCCTATTGTTCCTCTAGCATCTGACATGGAAATAAGACTTTCGTTCCCAGCATAAAGTTTTGCTAGTCCAAAATCTGATATTTCAGAACAAAAATTTTCATCCAAAAGAATATTATGTAGCTTTACGTCAAAATGTAAAATTTAAGTGTTGCATCCTCTATGCAAGTACTCTAACCCCCTAACTATCCCTTGATTGGCAATTTGATACAGCTTATCCCAACTTAACAATGTAGTAGTTTCAACTCCTTCCTTTCTGTAAATAAATTTTTCAAGGGAACCATTTAATATAAATTCATAAATAAGAACTTTCTTGCGGACTTCAAAGCAAAATCCAAAAAGGGTGACAACATTAATATGAGAAGTTCTACTAATGCTAGCTTCCTCATTGATAAATTTTTTACCATTTTCTTTGAATGGATTCAACATTTTGACTGCCACATTAAAACCATCAGATAACTTTCCCTTGTATACAACACCAAAACCACTTTGTCCTAGTTTAACTTTGAAAGAGTTTGTCAGTTTCTTCACATCAGAGAATTTATATCCTTTTATAGTTAACGCACCATGATTTTTTAAGAAAGTTTCAATATCTTGATTACCTTCTGTCAGAAAGCAGTATTTTTCTCACCATCTTAGTGACTTGTATGTAAAGTAACAAATACTCAACAATCCTGCAATTACTGCAGCTGCTATAGCACAGGTTAATTAGCAAAAAAAAAATTAGAAGAACATCTAATATGCTTTTAATTCTATAAACTTTTGTTTTGAAAGAAAAACCAAAATAAATAAGTGTAATCTGTTATACTTCTGGGATCTTCCTTAAGAAAGTTATGATATTTGGCTTGAAATTGATAGAAACCATTTCATGGTCTACCCCTTTTAATGTGAACAATTGAAAAAGTAGTTGAAGTAGACAGATGCCCATAGTAAAAGAGTAAAAGAGTAAGGTATAGACGTTCAGATCATTAAAGAGTCATGTCCGTTTCCATGCATAAAATTATTGTAAAGGATATAAAAATTTAAATTTTTTATACTTGAGAAAATTAGAGAAATGTTCTTAAGCCTTAACACTTGTTTACTATTCAAGAAGAGTTGATGGTTTCTGAATATTCTGGCCAATATAATACGAAACTACTATAAAAGAAAAATGTAACACCCTAACTTTTAGCACGTCATGATCGTACCAAAAGTAAGGCATTACGGACCTGATTTCCTCTATTATAAATTTACTATTGAGCCTTTACGTCGATATCGCATTTCCGTTTTTAAGAAAATTTCAGAAAAATGTTTTAGTAATTAAATTCACATAATTATTAATAATAATAGATGCTATACAATTAAATTCAATGTAAAACTTAAATACAATACCTATCCCTCTGGCTAAAATAAAACTTAAAGCAACAAGGGCGAGGGAACTCTATAAAAATAACAGGAATCACAAGTAAAACTACTAGTCGTCTGCATCTTCTAACTGAATCTCCGAACCTGTGTCACTGAAAGGGTGGAAGATTTGGGGTGAGAACAAACCACACGTTCTCAGTAGGGAATGGGAATGCCGTAAAAGTAATGGAATAAAATGCAAATAATTAACTTTACTCAATAAAAATATATTTTTATCAAACCCATTGAAAATACTCTTGGTCCTACTTTAGATAATTAATTACCTTCTTTTAAAATCTCTTAACTCAAAACAAAACTTAAATATAAAATTAGTCACACTTTCTGTCTCTCAGCCACATATTAATTCTCAGTCAAATGTCAACTCGTAATCACTTAAATACACTCACAAACAAGTAGTGCAAACAAGAGATTCAATTCAATGTACAAGCAAATCACAACAAGACAAACAATACAATCACAAAGTAATAAGACAAGTAAGCGCAATCAAATGCAAATGTACAAACAACATGATGCATGTCTATCCCTAACGCAGGCCATGAGCTCATGTGTCGGTTGCCTACCCGCTCCCGACATTACCCAGGCACAAGTCCCAGGTATGGCTTTCCAGATGCATACAGTGTGCTTATAAGTCGTACGGTCAGGCCGCATACAGTGTGACTTTAAGTCGTACGGCCAGGCCGCATACAGTGTGACTTTCCAAATCAATAAGCGTACATCTGGAAAACAGTTCTCAGTGTGTGGGCGTCCCCACTTTACATTTGGCACTAAGGCCCAAACAATGTCACATCTGCTCTCCTGTGGCAGACACTTCATTAATTAATAATTTTCTTTAAATAAAATAATAGATCATAATTAACTCATTAGTTAATTATTTAATTTTTGAAAATTTGGGGTCTTACAAAAAATATGAAAGGAAACCTTTGGATGTATTACCAAGAATGACTTTCTTTAGTCTGGTCCAGTGATTATCTACAGCTATAATTGTGAGACCAAGAGCAGAACTAATGTTGTTTAATGGTTCCAAGATTCAAAGCAAAACATTATGCATCACCAATACTCTTAGTCCACAAGAGAATGGTTCGTAGTTGCACTTAGTTGGGCCCAATGAATAAGGGCACAAGATACCCAATATTCAGTGTTAATGGATGTCGGTGGGAAATAAAGCAGATAACACCAGAGTCTGAATTCGTGGAGATGCAAGTAGTGGGGATTCTGGTTGGTATGGTGTGTTGTACAATATCATTCAATTAGAGTATTTTTGACAGACTACGTACAATGTGTGCATGTTTAAATGTGAATGATATGATCCAAGTTCGCGACTAGGAATATGAAAGCACAAGGACTACAATATCACTGAAGTAAATGTGACCAGAAAATATAGGCACTACGATCCTTTTATTCTACCTTAAAATGAACGACAAGTATACTATTTAACTTATCCAAAGTCATATAAGTCTAGTTAGGTGGTTGTGGTTAAGACTAAGCTGAGAGGTTACATTGAGTCTGACAGGACAAAGGGTTAGGAATCTTACCAAATTTATGACCCAACTCCTTCGAAAATGGTGGTTGATACTGGTGATCCAATCACCCTTAGGTCGGCTGTTATGGATAATGACATCATTGTCCTTAGGGTAGATGATAAGACACTACCACTAGAGGACAACGATGTTCAAGAAGAGGGGTGGGTAAAGATGAAGAAGAAGAAGATGAGTTTGATGATCAGGAAATTACCTTGAAAGAGGAGGATGATGAACCAGAGGAAGAAGATGATGATGAATCTGAATAAGGTTAACCTAAATATATCTTAACTAGCTCGTTGTATGTTTATACTTTATTTAGTAAGCTCATATAATTATAACGCGTGCTAACTGTAGTTCGATCTTATGTATTTCTTTATCAAACTTTGATTAGATTGTAAATAATTACAATGTTTCAGGTACGGATGACGGTAGGTTGACGTGTTACGAGCATGCTTTGTTTTGATTATGACAACGATGACTATCAAGCACCATAGTCATTAGGGTTTTGTTTTGATTAGTTTAGAAGCATCTTATTTCTTCGTGTTTTTATTCTATATATTTGATATTTCACATCATATATAAATCATTGTTTTCAGACAAATTACTAATTTATTTTTTACTAATTGGGAGTTAATTATCAATTATTAACTATTAGGGTCCATTATAAGTTTTTTAAAAAAATTAAACCTACAGTCAGATTTACAGTCGGAATTACTCGACGGTAATGATTATCCAATGTAATAAAAAATAAAGCCACTGTCGAATTTACCATCGAATTTTTTCGATGGTAACTCGGCACAAAGTCACAATGTCAAGCGCCAAATTTACTGTTAGATAATTTCTGACGTTAACTGATATCAAATTTTTGTAACCTTAACATCATATTCCGATGCTAATTTTGCTGCAAATTACTGTTGAAAAAATAAATCCACCGGTAATCAATTTCCGGCGTGGTTTATGTCGTAGATTGTATCCGACCCAAAATCCTACGGTAACCAATTTACCGGCAAATTATTTTCATTATTCCCCTAGTAAATCCGATGATACTCAGCATTTTTTTGTAGTGTTATATTCAAAGCTTGTGAGAATGATCTAGTTACATATGGAACATAATAACATGAAAATAAATTCGGATGCATTTTCTCCTATTAAGCAATGTATTATTTGATAAATTATTTTAACATTTTTGTAAATTAATAAGAAAAATATATCTTTTCATATTTAGCATCTATGCATATCTACAACTCAAACGGTAGAGAAATATATTTAAAAAAAATTGCCAAATGACAGACGAGAAAAGATACACGTTTATTAAAATACTATTTATACATAAATATTACCGAATTTGGAAAATGCATTAGATGTTAACCTTATAAAGTGGTAAATCCACGGGTTAAAAGGGTGTCTTCATACATTATTGGTGAGTCGTGTTATACTTAAGAGTCAAGAGTGAGTGAGAACACTCAACAATGTCACCAAAAAAAAATAATGATGATCGCACTTACAAAGTCCACTCCGTATGCTGTAAAAGAATTCATAGGGTATATGCATATTCCTTTCATCTTATTACAATATCCTAATATATCGAAAATCAAATATGTTATGTGAAAATATAAAAAATTATTTATCAGTTATCTGTCATATAAGAATATATATTTGATGTTCATAGAATGAAATTGGTTAGATATTGTTGTAAAAGAATTAATTATAATATCATAACAGATTTGCTTGTTATATTGTTGAATGTTTAATTATTCCTAAAAGTTAATTATTCTGTGAAAAAATACTTGAAATATCATATATTTGTGTGTATGAGATTATTGATTAAGGTTTTTTTTTTTGCTAATTATATTTTTTTGTGTTCATCGAATATTTTTTTACTGAAAATAGTATGTGTGACTAATTGGAGACTTTGTCACCTTTTTTAGAATAATGAATTTGACGATGAATATGGACACAGTTTTTTATTCTATTATTTTAATTTATTATATATTAATATATTATTCTTATTACTATGGTGTATGTTATTGTTATCTACTGATTTATCATGATCTAATTAAAATCTTTCAATATGGAAATGTCATATATAGGATAAGCCATGGTACATGCTCAAATTATTATTATTATTATTATTATTATTATTATTATTATTATTATTATTATTAATGCTCTTTTCTTCTATTTTATTTTACTTATATGAGTAAAGAATAAATAAGTCTCTGACTTTTTGTTCCGCAGACATTTAAGTCTTTAAAAATTAAAAAATACACTTAAGTCCTTGACCTTCTCAAAACCTGGACACATGAATCCTTCCATCCATCTAGTGCTGTGAAATATAACAGAAAAGTCTGACGTGAATGCCATTCTCCAGATGTGGCTAGTATGCCTGGATGGTTTAGGACAAAGTTTAAGGACAAAAAGTCCCTAGATACTGAAACTCTGAACAACATCGTTTTACTCACTATCCCCTCCAAAGCTTGTCCCTTTGGTTATTATATGTATTCTCTATACAGCTTTAAACTTTTGAACACAAGACCAAAAATCCTACAGAAAGATCAAAAGTCAAACTCGTACTTTCTCCCTAAAATAAAGTCTGCCCAAGCTTCTTCTTTACTGTCGTTATTTATTGAAACAAACAAAAAAAAAATCTAAAGTCCCTAAACCCCCAAACGAAACGACACTCTCATCACTCACTCTCCCTCTCAACCCATGGTTCCTCACATTGTCGCAGCCTTCTTCCTTACAATCGCAGCCCACACTATTCTCCTTCAACATTGCCGCCGCCATCTTTCAAGCTCATTGCCGCCGCCTCTGCTGTGATGAGAAGACGCCTCCGTTGGCTCTAATTTATCGAAGACTCCAAGAACGCGATGCCTTTTCTTTCCACAAACGGCGAGTTGCACCTTGTCTGCTCCTTCTTCCTCTGACAAGGACGCCATTCAGGCACTGAGAACGATGAGGACGCCTTCTAAACTTCGTCTTCAGCAAATCCCATAGCTACTTCAATAGTGTTAGTAGTTAGGGATTAGGGTTGATTCTACATTTCTTTTTGAGTTAGTGTTGTGCCTTCTACCCTGTTCTTGATTTTCATTTTCTCAGTTTCTGAGTTAGGGTTGGTGAAATTGGTTCCTATTTTGATTTTTGAGAACTCGTTTGGGAGAATCTTGGGAGAGTTTCTAATTAGATTCTTGGGTTTTTTGTTACCTTTTGCTGCAATTCCTCTTTCTGGAATAGTACTACTTTAGAGTTCATAGGGAATATAGAAAACTAAAGGAACGAGCTTCAAAAAGAGTGATGGCTCAAACGACGTTATTTGAGCATTGGGGCTTTTTTGTCCCGTTACTTTTTTCTACCATCCACGTAGGACACTATAACGGCTACATCTACAGAGCAGTATCCACGTCAAATGTCTCTGTTACATTTTGCAAATCCAGATGAACGGAGAGATCCAGGTGTCCAGGTTTTGAGAAAATCAGGAATTTAAATATATTTTTTAATCTTTAGAGACTTAAATATCCGCAGGATAAAAGGATCAATGACCTATTTGTTCTTTTCTCTACTTAGATTGTTATTGTTTATTGCTTTTGATGACTCACATTATCAAATAGATATTTCATGTGTATGTGGTAAAATATAAATAGGACCGGATGGGAGGACCAATCAAACACTTGGGAGACTTTGGAGAGCAGGGACAGTTCCAAGTGCAGAGTTGTGGGGGCAAGTTCTCCCACTACAATTTAAAATTTTGTTGAGTAGTATATGATAATAATATTTATTTGTCCCTATTAGATTATTAAATTTGACCCCACAATAATTTTTTATTCAATGTTTGGTACTTAATCGTCAATTTAAAAATTTCATATTAGATATTCGTTAGAATGATCAATTCTCATATTTAAATGAAATTAGTGTTTTTTCTTAAAAATAAATTCAAACGAATATTATTTATCTTTTTTTGAAATTAGCTTTAATTTTTGCGTAGCAACTGTATTAATTGAAAAAACTTTTTTAACTATGAATATCAATAAGAGTCGGCTTCTAATTGTATTGAGAAGTGAATTTTTAAATAATTGTTTAGTAATATATATAGAAAGAAGAAAAATTTGATAGTAATGTTAAGAGAAAAATTACTTAATTTTGTAAAAATATAAAATCTAAAACAATAGAATTTCAAATTATATATTATTATTATGTAAATTACTATTTAAGTTGTTATCTTTTTAGAACCAATCACAACTAATGCGTGAGAAGAGCAGAAGCAAAAGCATAACTAGTAACACTCATAGCATTGCACAACCAATTATTATTATTATTATTATTATTATTATTATTATTATTATTATTATTTCTTTGCCCTTAACGTGAAAATTTGAAAAATAACATTCTTGCTCTAGGCAGCAGTAAGATCAAGTACTTATCTTAGTAAATGCCCACAAGAACCAATATGTGCATAGTGCCCAATGACGAACTTTTGAATATAATGTGATGTACTAAACTACTAATTCAACAAAGTAGAAGATTCTGCAATCGATCTTACAGGAGAAGACAGAGCAGGTCTTGGTGGCATTTTTATGGAATCTATGCTGCCTTCTAACATTTCTACAACTTTACTCATTGTAGGTCTATCATTTGGAATTGTTTGAATACACCATAAACCCACAATCGTCATTTTCTTAACCAATTCATTTTCCTCTATTGCCACCACTCCATCTTCAGGCCCTAATTGAGTGCCTTGTTCAAGCCTTTTGTATATCCAATCAGGGAAATATATCTCACTTGTTTGACTCCCTTCTACATTAATGTTCTTCTTTCCTCCCACTATATCAAGAAGCATCATTCCGTAACTATAAACATCAGATTTATGAGAAGCTTTGCCGAAATGTCTATTCCATACTTCTGGAGCTATATACCCTATTGTTCCTCTAGCATCCGACATCGAAATAAGACTTTCCTTCCCAGGACAAAGTTTTGCTAGTCCAAAATCTGATATCTTAGGACAAAAATTTTCATCCAAAAGAATATTATGTGGCTTTATGTCAAAATGTAAAATTTGAGTGTTGCATCCTCTATGCAAGTACTCTAACCCCCTAGCTATCCCTTTGGCAATTTGATACAGCCTATCCCAACTCAACAATGCAGTAGTTTCAACTCCTTCCTTTCTATAAATATACTTGTCAAGGGAACCATTTGATATAAATTCATAAATAAGAACTTTCTTGCGGCCTTCAAAGCAGAATCCAAAAAGGGTGACAACATTAACATGTGAAGTTCTACTAATGCTAGCTACTTCATTGATAAACTCTCTACCATTTCCTTTGGATGGATTCAACATTTTGACTGCCACATTAGAACCATCGGATAACTTTCCCTTGTATACAACACCAAAACCACCTTGTCCTAGTTTAACTTTGAAGGAGTTGGTCATTTTTTTCACATCAGAGAATTTATATCTTTTTATAGTTAACACGCCATGATTTTTTAAGAAAGTTTCAATATCTTGGTTACCTTTTGTCAGAAAGCTATATTTTTCTCGCCATCTTGGTAACTTGTATGTAAGGTAACAAATACTCAACAATCCTGCAATTACTGCAACTGTTGTAGCACCTGTTAATTAACAAATAAAGAATTAGAGGAACATCTAATACTTTTAATTCTATAAACTTTTGTTATGAAAGAAAAACCAAAATAAATAAGTGTAATCTGTTATACTGTTGGGATCTTCCTTAAGAAAGTTATGATATTTGGCTTGAAATTCACAGAAACCATTTCAAGGTCTACCCCTTTAATGTGAACAATTGAAAAACTAGTTGAAGTGGACAGATGCATAGTAAAAGAGTAAAAGAGTAAGATACAATTGTTCATATCACTAAAGAGTCATGTCCATTGCCATGCATAAAGCAACTGATATTCAATTTTGAATGTTATTTCCAATTTAAGAAAAAAGTATTGTAGAAGATATAAAAATTTAAATTTTTTCATACTTGAGAAAAGAAGAGAAATGTTCTTAAGCCTTAGCACTTGTTTACTATTCCTCAATGAAGAAGAGTTGATGATTTCTGAAAATTCTGGCCAATATAATACGAAACTACCATAAAAGAAAAATATGAAAGGAAACCTTTGGATGTATTACCAATAATGACTTTCTTTAGTCTGGTCCAGCGTTTACCTGCAGCTGTAACAAAGAGACCAAGAGCAGAATTAATATTGTTCAATGGTTCCAAGATTCAAAGCAAAACATTCTGCGCATATAAACACCAATACTTTTAGTCCACAAAAGTACACAATGCCTTCCTGAGTCCATAAATATATGTATATCACTGGAATGAAGGCTACTTAGTACTTTCTTTCAGTGGCAACTTTATTTAGAGATTTCAGTTTTCTATGATTTTCACAAATAAAATAATTTAGATTAATACCTAGTATTTTTCCCAACATATCATTGCTTATCTCAACATCTTGATAAGAACTTTTGTTGCTACACTTGCATGATCTTGTGGTTCAAAACATTATTGGGACTTAAGATGTAATTAAAAATTTAATCTGAAAACAGCATACCTTTTTTACAGCTTTCGGCAACAATTATGCTATCTTTGCATATGCACATGGTTTGCCTAGTAGTTCCATTATATGCACAATACCCATCAGAAAGCTCGCACTCAGCACAATCCACAGCTCTGTTCCAATCAAGAACAAACCCTTTGTTCATAGCTGCACCAAACCCATTGATCAAATCACCACTTTCGATCTGATCATGCTTCACTGCCACCATAACCTCAGCATCACAAGAGTTAGTCCAAGTCCTACCACCAATATCCGTTCCAACCTCAAACACATAAGACTTCTTCCCCTGACCATTTATCAAACACTTGATAGGCACGGCACCAACCACTGAAGGCTGAGAACTGCAATTGAAGTAGAAAGTGATGTTCATATCCAAATTACTGAAAGACAAAGGTATGTTCCCTATGGAAACGGTGTTCTTTGCCCTTGGACATGTATCATTCATCACATCAATGTCAACAAGTGTGATTGAATGATTCACATAGTTTATGTCTGTAACATAGTATGTGTCAGTTTCCAGTTGGAGGATAGGGTAGCCTTTTTTTGAACATTCAAGACCAAAATCCGGATAACCGCAAACTTCTCCGACGGCGGTGCCGGAACGTTTCCAGAAAGGGTACTTAATGGGAACTCCATTACCACAACCAGAAGAAGCACAAATTGGTGATGAATCAGCATAACATGTCGTGAATATGGTGGAGAATAATGCACATAACAAGTAGAAAGGTTTTGACATGGTGATGATGTGTAGTTGGAAACTTTAGAGTTGATATTTTGAACAACGATTTTTATTGATATTTGAAATTATACATAAATGGACACATAGATCGGTAAATTTCTTCTTTGAAATGAAAAGTATTGAAAGGGACCCGTGTAGACTTTCAAGTCAACTTAATTCTCTTTATAATTTTATAACTGTGTTCTTCATCAATACTTCGTAGTTGCTGTTGTATATAATAAGCTTTAAGGGAAGGTTCTGTGTTCATGGTATTCAGTGGAGTCCAAAACACGGCAAATACTAATTGCCTATCAACACAATCAAGTGAGAAGTCGTCAAATTGCAAGAGAAAAATTGTTAATTAAATTTTGATGATGGTAAAATAAACACCAAGTCGTTTACGCATTCGAGTCAGGATGGATACATAATCATTCGGCGCTGCTATGATTTTCTTTCACTAGAAATAAATAAATTAAGTAGGTGTTCAAATCCAAATATATTTAAATTAAACTGTTTATTTAATTTAATTTAAATTCAAAACTGATTAAAAATCACACTAATTCAGATTTGATTGGATTCAATTTTTTGTAAACTGGTGGATCTGATCGGATTTTAGATCTATAATATTATTATTTTATTATTATATTTACAATTATACTTTGTTATATATTTTTATATTATTCATGTATTATTATTATTTAATAAATATTTTATGTTTAAAATATTATTTATTTTAACTAACCTATAATTTTATTTTAATTGTTATGTTATTATTGGCTTTTTAAAATATTGTTGAGACTTGTTATGTCATTGTTGATTATTTAAAATTTAATGTTAAGACTTGTTATATGTATTTAATTTTTTTAATTTACAAAACTGTAAATTTAATCCAATCCAAACCGCTTGAAATTGGATCGGATCGGATCCAATTTAAAAAAAAATCATCCAATTCAAACTGCATCGCAAGTAAAATCAGTCTTCGAATAAGATGAGTTTTTGACTCAAAATCAATTCAAACTACACGCGAAAACCCCTAAAATTAGGGATGGCAACGGGTCCCCATGGGGCGGGGACATGCCCCCCGCCCCCGTCCCTGCCATCCATAATCCGTCTCTGTCCCTGCCATCTATAATCCGTCCTCGTCCCCGCCCCATCCCCGCGACGGGTAACGGGAACTCCGTATCCGCCGGGGATCGGAGTCTCCGTGGATATCCGCTGATTCTTTAAAAAGTAAAAAATTCAGAGAAATAAGCAAAAATCTTCAATTATCATTACAATCATAATCTTCATCATCAACAATATTTAGTCATAACTCATAAATTCATAATCTATACCCAAACCAAATCAATCAAACACCAAAAATTACTCAAACCATAAAACCATTCATATTCATGCTTCCAATTTGAACACAACCATATACTAAATTAATCAACCAGCCACATCAAACAGCAATTTACATTCGGCCATCACTAATCCAAAAACAAAATTTACACAAAATTCACAACCCAGCCATCAACCATCAAAGATCTTCTGCAAACCCACCTCAACCTTCATAAAAAACATAACCAAATCCTTCAAATATTCAAAAATTAATATTTCAAATATTCAACTATCCATAACCATATATCCTCACAACATAGCAATTAACTTCAAATATTCAATTCCAATTTTTTTTAGCCACTAAATCACCAAAAAAACAGAAGGACACACACACACGTGTATATATATATATATATATGAAATAAAATCACAAGATAATTGATTGAAATTCAAATAAAATCAAAGAAAATCACAGAATGAAAGAAACAAAAAATGCTTTAAGTAGATGAAAATTACAGAATCACTGAAGAAAAATAGCTTTTGTCTCTACGAAGAAAATGAAGACGGCGACGGCGAAGAGCGCTTCTGTCGCTGCCTAGGGCTAGATGTCAGGCGAAGAACGCTTCTCCTAGAGCTGGGTGTCAGGCGCGCGAGTGAGTGCGAACGAAGGTGCTGGACGGCGGAGAGAGTGTCTGAGTGGAGGAGGTGGCAGAGAGAGTGTCTGAGTGGAAGAGGGTGGCGGAGCGAATCTAAGAAAAGGAAACGGACCAGGGCAAGGGCGGTGAGTAGTGGTGAGCGTGAAGGCAATGAGAGTGGATAAGGGCAGTGAGCAACGGTGAGCATGGAGGAGGGACGGAGAGGAAGAAGGAGAATTTGAGTTTTGAGAGGAGAGTGAGTGAGTGAGTGACGGCCGGTAGAGAGGAAAGGGTTAGGAGTTAGGGTTTTAGAAATCATAACTAATATATATATATATGGGTTAATTCTCAAAATCGTCCCTGAAAGATCACGCATTCTTTATTTTCGTCCCCGAATGATTTTTTTAATCAAATTAGTCCTTAAAAGATTTAAAATCAATCGCGTTTGTCCTTCCGTCAATTAGTTACCGTTTCCGTTAACGTTTTCTGCATAAATCGTTAAGTGACACAGCACATATCAAAACGACACCGTTTCTCTCATCTCTCCCCATTTGAAGCTTTCCCCAGTCATTATCCAGACGCTCTTTCTTCCTTCTTCACACAAAACACAAAATATCAAACACACAGAGAGAGAAAAGACGACAAAGTGCTAATCAAAGAGAAGAACACGGTGCTTTAATCAAAAGGTATGATTTTACAATTCTACCTCTCCTTTCTGTTGCGGTTCTACACTTCGAGTTGGAGGAAGCTGCTTTGAGTAGAATTGCCGGAGAAAGTCGCTAAATTGCCGGAATGGCGTCTGTGGTGCGAGGTTGCATTTTAGAAAGAACCCAATTTAAAAGTTATCTTCTTAACCCAGAATGCATTTTGACCTAATCAAAGCCCAATTTGAGTTGAATATATGAAAACCCTAACAATAAATCCCCAACCTCTCAATCTTTCTCACTTTTACGATTTACAATCCACAACGTTACCTCCATCTCCAAGCTCCATGACTCCATTTTCACTTCTCTTAATCTCACTTTTCTCTACCTCTGAACTCTGAAATTCGACCAAAATTACTGCCGTTTGTTTGTGTGGCATGCTGTTTGTGGGTGTCGCTGATGGATTGGTGATGTGGTTGGGCTGTCGGGTTTCTGTGTCGCATCACTGAGTGAGTCTCTCTATCTCTCTGTCTAATTGGCGTCACTGTTGCTCCATTTTGCCATGTCGTTAATGTCGCTGGTTAGTGGTCACAACTCCAACTATGGCTTAGCATTGGTACCCTAAACTGCAAAGAATGAGCCCAGTCACACTCTGCATAGCATCACCGATTATGGCTTCCTCATCCCTTCCAATGATCCGAGCTCCGTCGCATTCTCTCTAACTATTGTGATGTTTCATGCGTTTTGAGAGAGATGAAAAGAGAAACGGCGCCGTTTTGACACAATATGCCCTAATACCAAAAGACAATGTTGATTTATCATTGTTGATTTGTCATTTAACGATACATGTGGAAAACATTAACGGAAACCGTTAACTAATTGACGGAAGGACAAACGCGATTGATTTTAAATCTTTCAAGGACTAATTTGATTAAAAAAATTATTCGGGGACGAAAATGAAGAATGTGTGATCTTTCAGGGACGATTTTGAGTATTAATCCAATATATATATACTAGGAATATTTTAGTAATTTTGTATATGCGGGTATTATACGGGTCTCTACGGGGCGGGGACCTTGCTCCCCGCCCCCGCCCCGTTTATTTCACGGATCCCCGTCCCCACCCCCCCCCCCCCACGAGTGAAAAAATGTCCCCATCCCCATCCCCTGGCGGGTAAATCCCCGCGGATACCCGCCCCGTCGGAAATAAATTGCCATCCCTACCTAAAATTAAGACCAGAAATGAAAATGGATAAAAGCTCAACTGAATATTTTACAAAGCATCTAATATCACCTTATTTGCTGCTTCAGCTAGTCCGTTAGTTTGTGGATGTTCCACAGATGAGAAGTGATGATTGATTTTGAGGTTTTGCAAAAAAGATGTGAATTTCTGATTGACAAACTGGCGACCATTATCAGTAATGATATGTCTGGGAAGACCAAAACGACAAATAATGTTCTTCCAAATAAAAGGTGTCATTTGTTGTGAAGTAATCTTAGCTAAAGGTTGGGCTTCCACCCATTTTGAGAAATAGTCGATTGCAACAACAAGAAATTTTACCTGACCCGGTGCCATTGGGAATAGTCCAAAAATGTCGAACTCCCAATGGTTGAAGGGCCAACTGATGTCCGAGTAATGTAACTGCTCTGCCGGGATGTGTATTAATGGTGCATGCTTTTGGCAATTGTCGCATGTCTTGACTTTATGGTTGGTATCTTCTTTTATGGATGGCCAGAAGAGGCCTGCCCGGAGGATTTTATAAGCCAAACTTCGAGCTCCTGTGTGGGTTTCGCAGATTCCCTCATGGGCTTCGGATAATTCTATTTTTGCCTCACTTCTATTGAGGCATTTTAGAAGTGGTCGGGAGTATCCTCGGCGATACAGAGAGCCATTTATTAAAGTGAAAAAGGACGTTTATCGTCGAAACCGTTTTGTATTCTGGATATTGTCCGATGTGTTCCCTGTTTGCAAATAGTGTATAAATGGGGTACGCCAATCTGTTTCCTGTGTAACACTCACAACATCGATTAGAGTAATACTTGGAGATGTTATAGTGGACTGGTGTAATATATATAAGTCGGCTTGTGTACTGCCGAGCTTAGAAAGAATGTCGGCCCTGTGATTATGTTCTCGTGGTATATGATTTATTTCAAATTCAGTGAATTTTAAACTTAAATTTTTTACGAGCTTTAGATATTTAGAAAGGAGGGGATCTTTAACCTGGAATAGATCATTTACCTGTTGTACTACCAGAAGCGAATCGCAATATACCTTTGAAGGTTGTGGTAGACTTAGAGAAGGGGGGTTGAATCTATGCCTTCCTTTTTGTTGCTGTTATGACCCTTTTAAACAAAATTACAATTCTGATTCTATTTAAACTAAGCAGCGGAAATTTATGAGAATTTATTTTTGTCTCATGAATATCAGAAAACAGAACACAGCAGAGAAGAGAAAAGCTAACACCAGCATGT
Source organism: Arachis ipaensis (assembly GCF_059453495.1). Lineage (NCBI taxonomy): Eukaryota > Viridiplantae > Streptophyta > Magnoliopsida > Fabales > Fabaceae > Arachis > Arachis ipaensis. The sequence goes on from NC_142440.1 coordinate 144,632,506, forward strand.
ATCCTGGTTCGGTTGCCTTTTGCTATGCAACCTACGTCCAGTCTCCTCCACAACAGTGGAAGAATTTTCACTATAGTTAACAGTATTACATACACCAATTTCACAGGATTGACCCAATCCTTTCACACTCAAGTTCTATCCTAACTTGACATGGCTATGCTAATACTTAACTATTCACTCTTAGTGCTAACCCAACTAAGAAAGGGATACCTTACAGGTACAAGATACAAGACACTTAACTAACCTAAAGAAATCAGAAAATAACTTTAGGCTTTTCTCTCAAGTATTTCTCTCAACCTTTTTCCACTCATGGATTTTTCTTAAGCTTTCTCACAATGCCTTTTCTCACAAAAAATTACAGAAAGATAAACTTAGAAAAGTACATTACAATAAGTAAAACATGAAGGAGATTGATTTCATCAACAGCCTTTCTTTCCTTTCCCTCTTCCTTTCCTTCTTTCCTTTGTCCTCCTTTTTGAGCTTTGGACAGTTTAGCTTGAAGTGTCCAACCTCCTTGCAATGATGGCACGTCACTTTGCTCAAGTCGATCTTGTGCTCCTTTGAACTCGAACCCTTGTATTTGCCTTTGTTCTTCATCATCCTTCTGAATCTCCTAGCAAAAAACAAAAGCTCGTCATCTGAAATACCATCACTAGACTCACTCTCTTTGATTGGCAAGCCTCTGTGCTATGCGAAAAACCAGATTGGCAAGCCTCTGATTCAGTTCTTCATATTGGCGGAGTGCACCTTTGATTAGGTTACACTGTCCAGTTAGTTGAACTTCTTCAAAGAGCTCTCTCAGAACAAAACCTCTATTCACTGGTTTTCTCTCCTTAGTTTCTGAATGAACAGCAAACCTCTTTTATCTCCTTGCACGTTGCTGGGTTCTTCTTCCAAGGTCAACACCTTGAGCCTTGAGCTTTACCAACCCACAGATACACTTTTTCTCCTTAATCCCCAGAGTAGAAACTCTCCTTCTGACTTCTTCATCTTGACCGAAAGCCATATAGCAGTAACCATAGAAATCTTCACATGGTCAACTTGATCTTAGCCCTTGAAAATCAACTTGGTCCCCAAGTCATGTTTAAGACCGTGGATACACAGCAGAGAAGAACAGAAACCATCTTTCCTTTGTATCCTATTTCAGATAGAGCAGAGAGTTGGGAAGAAGCGAAGATGATCTGATGCATGCAAGAGGAAAATGGGTTACCTTTAACCTAAGCTTGATTTTGTTTGGATTTTCTGATTAGACTTCTGTGTTTCAAGCTTAATACTTCTCTCTCTTGCTTCTTTGGTGACTAGCTTAGGGAAGAAGCTCTTTCTCTCTTTCTCACTTTTCTGATTTTCTGATTTGACTGAGACAGAGAAGAAAGGAACGTTGATTTAGTGAAAGCAAGTGAGAGGGAATTGAAATTCAATTCGGGCTTGGATCGAGTTCTTCTCAAGTTCAGCCCGTTTTGATTTCTTTGGCTTTTTTTGCTTTTCCTTGGACTCTCAATTTTGCTTTCAGCCCACCATCCTTGCTAATTGCTTTTCATTCCATTTGGGCTATTGAATTCTGGCCTGCAATAATAAATAATTAGTAATAAATAATTATAATTAATCAACACTAATTATTTATTTTGCCCAAAAATAATGTTTGTCATCACTAATTAATTTGGTTAATTTCTTAACTCAACAACCTTTATGTTGGAAATTTGGAGATTTAAACAAAGTCATAGTCCAGCGATGAGGGCTTCGTATTCTGATTGGTTGTTGCTGGCTTTGAAGGATAGATGTACTGAATGTTCTAGGATGAAGCCATCACTACCCTCAAGTCGGATCCCTACGCCACATCCTTGAATGTTAGATGAACCATCAACGTATAATGTCCATTGTATTGTATAGTCGTCTTCGGTAGGCATTGTTAATTCTGCTATAAAGTCGGCAAGGAATTGGGATTTGATCGGTCCTCTGGCTTGGTATCTGATATCAAATTCTGACAATTCGACCGACCATTTTACAAGCCTGCCAGCAATTTCTGGTTTGTGTAGCACCTGTCGTAATGGGTGGTCGGTGCGAACATAGATGACATGGCTCTGGAAATAAGGTCGGAGTCGCCTTGCCGAGAATAGCAGTGTTAATGCCAATTTTTCAATCCTCGGATAATTGATTTCAGCGTTTTGTAGTATTTTGCTGACGAAGTATATTGGATGTTGAGCTTTGTCCCTTTCTGTAACAAGAGCGGAGCTTATCGCCCAATTAGTAACTGATAAGTATAAGTATAAATCTTCCCCTTGTAAGGGTTTTTATAAAATCGGCGGTTGTGAGAGAGTTGTTTTCAGATTGACAAAAGCTCGATCACAATCGTCATTCCGGTGAAAAATATTTTTCTTTTTAAGGGTTTGAAAAAAGGGAATAGATCTTAAAGCCAAGCATGAGACAAATCTGAATAGGGCAGCAAGTCTTCCTGTTAAGCGTTGGACTTCTTTTAATGTCCTCGGGATGATATTTTTGTTTTCCAGATATGTTTTGTTTTTATTTTTAAATTATTTGAAAATATAAAATTAGGATTAGTTGAATTCTAAAACTTGATTGATTTAAAATGGTATTTTTGTCTAATCGAATAAAGTAAGGGTGTTTAAAACTTTTAATAAAATTAAATAAAAAAAATATTTTTTTTATTTAATTAAAAGGGTGTTTCAGTAAAAGTGGTGATATAATACATATTTAAAAAAAAAATAAATGCTGATGTGAAAAATAAATTCCACATGGCTTGTTATTATTTGTCCATATTTTAAACGTATCGGTACGTATGAATTTATTATTGTACTGAAGTAAACACTTAATTTAATACATCAATACAGATTGGAGTAATTAAGTGATATTGATTTGAAGTAATTTTTAGTTATGTAATTAATTTAATAATTTTTAGTATGAAATAAGAATGTGCATGTTAATTTAATAAGAATTGTGTCACTGCTTTTTTTTTTTAATCTATTTTTTGAAATGAGAATCGTTTAAATGGCTTTACTTTTAGTTGGGGTCTTAAACAAGGAGCCCCTATGTCATCTTATTTTTTTTTTTATGTTATGTATGAAAAAATTGTCATACTTTATTAGTCATCAGGTTGATTTGGACTTGTGGGAGGCAGTTGTTGTTTTTAGAGAGGGACAAAAAATATCCCACTTAATATTTGTAGATGATTTGTTTTTATTCTGTAAAACTACAAAGAGACAAGTACAAAATATGATGTTAGTTTTAGAGATTTTTCGTAAAGCATCTAAGATGAAGATTAATGTGAAAAAATCTAAAGTGTTTTGTTCCAAGAATGTCTCTACAACAAGGACAAGTATCTTAGGGTTACCTTTAGCCATTTTAAGGTGACCCATTCAGTTTTTAACGGTGTCCTGGATAAGATTCGGGGTAAACTAGTAAGCTGAAAAAGGGAGTTTACTCAATCAGGCAGGTAGACTCTACTTGGTTAGTTCTATTGCAACCACTATTCTCATGTACTAGATGCATGTCTCTTTTTTTCTCAAATGGATCATTAGTAAACTGGAGTTTATGATGAGAAATTTTCTTTGGAAAGGATAAGTTGATGGAAGAGAATTGAATCTTGTTAGTTGGAAGGTATTGGTTACTCCAAAAAAATATGAAAATTTGGGGATTAGAGATCCTTATTGTATGAATATTGCTCTTCTTGAAAAGTTAGTTTGGACTTTTTTTCCATCAGGCAAACAAGTTATGGGTCCAATTGTTGGATATCAAATTTCGATCATCTCTATATGACTATTTTGGTTGTCTTAAGAATAAGGCCTCTCTCATTTGGAGGAGTCTTTGAAAATTGCAAGGCTTGGAAAGTGTTGAAAGATGGATTTACTTGGTGTATTGGGATTTAAAGCAGAATTTTTGGTTTTCTAGTTGGAGGAAAGAAGGACAGTTATCTAATGAGATGGATTATATTCATATTTCTGATTCGAACCTCCGGATACAGGATATTTGGTCGGTTGGTAGGTGTCATTTGGATATTCTTTATTTTCCTTTATCTCAAAATCTGAAAGGTAATATTCTTTCTTACAATCCAGATATGTAAGCAGGTCCAGAAGTGGATTGGTATTGGTTTGGGTCTACGACCAAAGTTTATGATTCACGCAACGGTTACTTGTGGTTGTGTAAGTAGTTGTCTGGTTGGGAGGAGCGAGAGAATTGGCTTTAGCTTTGGCACCAGCTTATTCCGGAAAAGCACAAGCGTTTGGCTTGGCTGTGTCTTAAGGAGGCTATTCCTACCGCAAGTTTTCACTTCAGAAGAGGGATGTCATCATCGGATAGGTGCCCAAGATGCCTTTCTAACTAGGAATCGGTTCTACATTGTATTCGAGTTTGTCTAAAAGCTCAACTTGTATGGCATAGGTTGGATATTTTTTGTCATCCTCTAAATTTGAAGAACTGGTCCTTGTATCATAGCAGAGAGCATCCATTCAAGTTCTTTTCGGGACTTTGGTAGATATGGCGAGTAAGGAATAATGACATCTTTAATCCTCATGAGACTTGACTTCCGAAAAAAGTGATTTGTCTAGCTTTAACTTCAGAAAAGGAGTTTAGGAGTATTTTTGAATTACAACATATGTCACTCCCCTCTATTCTAAGTGGTTCTTGGAATCCCCATCCATCGGTACTTTTAAGATTAATTGTGATACTAGTTATCCTGGTTCTGGTGATAGTGTTGGTTTTGCTTGCGTTATTAGAGATTGTAATGTAAGTTGGCAAAGGGGGTGTTTGGGAATGATTGGGAGTAATAGTATTCTTCAAAGGGAATTGTTTGCTATTTTGAGAAGATATCTCTTAGCCTGGAATGTGGGTCAACGAGATGTTATTTGTGAGGCAGATTGTGTGAAAGTGTTTAATCTTGTTATTAATCACCATGATGGTTTTGGGTTTATTAATCCGTTGGTGCTCAAAATAAGGGATATCATCATTGAAATTGGTTTGTTGACTTTCGTTTGATTATAAAAGATGTAAATACGGTGGCAGACACTATGGTAAAGTTGACGATGAGGTTATAACTTTATCAATTGAAGTTTTCTTTATCTATTTGGGAGGAGTTTAAGAGTAGTCTTAAATGAGACTACCCTTCTATTTAAGTAGTTTCTTTGTTTTTCTTATTTTTTTTATTTAGCTTATTTAAATAAAAAAATGATATTGATTAGTGCTTGTGAGCAACTTTAATCATAGTTTACTAACATATTTTAACGATATTAATGATTAACAATGTATATTAGCAATAACAATGGTAGATCCGATGAGTTAATTATATTATATTATATTAGTGTTAACTATTAGTTTGGTAGTCAAAAGATTTAGCTATTGATAAAAAGTTCTTATGTTATCGACAAAACAATTTTTGAATGATTAGAAATAAATGCGACAAAACTAACTAATATTATTATATTTTTGTAAGTGATATATAAAAAACTTTTATATTTAGTAAATGACTTATCTATTTACTCTGAATTTTATAGAAACATTTGAATAAATATTTAGAAAATATACAAAAAAAATTTTGGAACAAAATTTAATCTTTAGATATTTTTTACTATTTTAAAAAATATGATCATTTACAATTATTTTTTTAAAAAATGTCACTTGACATAATATTACTAAATTTTAAGAATAAAAATATCTTATTTATTTAACAATGATAGCAAATAAATTATATTAAAATTTGATCTCTAAAGTATTTTTTTAGAATATATATTTAATATATTATTTTTTTGATCACATTTTTAAATCTTTCAGGAGTTTATTTGTCATTAACATCTTTTCAGGATCTTTTTGTCAGCGATATAAACTTTTAAGTACCATTTTTATAGTTTACTTTATATTATAAAGAAATACAATTGTGGGTAATATTGTTATGTTGTGTTTTACATAACATTGTTGTCAAAATAACATTGTTATATTTTTTTTATTATTATATTATATTATTGTAATTTAGATATTTCAAAAAAATATAAATAAAGTGTTATTTATTAGATATATATTAATTTTTCTTAGTTTTAAATGTGTTGTTTAAAAGAATTTAATTTTAATGTATTGTCAGTGTAAAATTATTTTTATACGTGCATCCAATCACATAATACCACATTAGTAAAAATAACTAACTTTTACAATGACTGGAAATGATCATTAAAAGAATAATTGTAATTACATGATTATATAAAACGTTTTATACTGTCAGTGCATCAAAATTAAATTCTTGTTTAAAATTAATAAAACTTTTTGACCTATTTATTGATAATGTATTTAATGCAAAAATATTTGGTTAATGTTTTAATTTTCACTTTTTATTAAAGATTAGCATTCAACTTATGTGTATTGCAAGGCGGAAAAAAAAAATTAAAATAACGTATTCTTTTATAAGTTATATTGAATAGGAAGACGTATATTCAATAGAAGACAAAGACGATGCATGGTACGTAATATCACACATTTTGAAAATGATATTTTGGAATATTTCGAACATCTTGCATGGTGTATTTTTATATATATTATATATTTTTACAAGTGACTTATATCGTGTTTTTTATTCTTTTTTGCTATATTTTGTATTTTTCTACTTCTTTTTCTTTTGAAGGGGAGAAACAACATGAAAAAAAATACTAAAAAAAGAAAACTTAAGAGCAAAAAGAAAAAGAGGAAAAAAAAAACAGTAAAAGAGAAATAAGAGAAATGAAAAAATAAAAAATACAAAATTTCTATATTTTTCTAAAAAATTGTGTGTATCACTTAAAAACTTTATTTGTTTTTTATTTAAAATGATGTATCTATAAAAGAAAAATGTTCAAAAGTCATAAGAAGTATGTTGTTGAATTATTAAAGAAATTAAAATGATAGTTAAAAGTTATAAAAAATTTATCTATTTGGTTTAATAAAACTATAAAAGTTTTTGCGTTTCTAATCTATTACTTAAAAACTTAAACAAGTAATTCAAAAATAAAAAATTCCTTGGGAGAATTGCTTATAATATTTATTTAGTATTTGTTATGGTTTTTAAAAAGTATTCTTTAATTATTAAAATAGGTTAAAAATTAATTTTAAATTTAAAAATATAAAAATTAAAAAATTTTAGATATTTAAAATTATTATAAAAAGTAACCTAGTAAAAAGAAAAAGTTTAGGGGCCAGCAACTTTTTCAAATTCTGGCCAATATGTAACCAGCAGGAAAAAGTGAGCCATTTGATGAAATCTCACACCATTAAAATCGATAACTATTTGATAGCTACAAATACCAAAAGTTGATGGCCCTATCACTTCTCAATAAAAAATTAGACACCAAACAAAAAAAATACCATAGAATTGGCCTCCTAATAAACACACTTGTAAGTTGTAAGTTGTAAGTTATAAGTTGTAACCCAGCATTTCTCGTTCCAGCTATTCACTAATTCAGTAGTTCTAATGAACTTTCTCGCAAGAAAACTGGAATTCATTTTTCTTCACACATAGAGCGGGTGTGATATTGGAGGGAAAGAAGTTGCAGGTTTCGTGACACGAGCACAGTCAGTTGAGAACAGTCAACCAGCTACATTGTCAAGAAATATATTTATTCATATATGTAGTCATGTTCACACAGTCACACTCAACTCTGTCCGATCCTCTTCTCCACTCAACCAAAAAATGCATGCTTTGGCTTGAATTTCTACTCAATCATTCGTGGGGTTTTCTCCGAGACCTCCTCTCCATACAGGTAGGCCTTTTACTCTCTTGTTCTTTTTTTTTGTTATGGCTATTATTAGGTGCGTTATACTCATTTTGGTCCTTGTAGTTTCACATGTGATTTATTTTGACTAATATAGGTCAATTGAATCAAAATTGATTCGTAGATAACAATCCTAAGTCAAATTGGTCATCAAATGTGAGTCAAATTTGTTCATTTTAGTCATGTAGTGTAAGTTTTTTAAAATCTATACAAAGACGAAAGTGACTCACTTGTGTTCAGAAACCAATTGAGCAAATTAATCCCATTTGCTTTCGGTACTTTGAGTCATCAGACAGTGATCTGATTGCTAAACCAGTTGTAATTTATTGTTATTAGCAATGACTCATATATTTGCTATATAATAATGTGGAATATATGTGTTAATTCAACACAACGCACTCACTATGCTATGCTTGTATTGTAGATACACATGAGGAGCATCACGTAAATGTCTTTGTTGACTCTTCAATAGAAACTAGTGAGGTTGGATACTTGAATGTTACAAAGCTGCAGGAATTTCAATTATTGTGTCGTTAATTTTAGGCCGATATTGTGTCTAGTTGTTCTCTTCCATGATTAAAATATACTTCTAAGGATTTAAGATAAGGAGATTCATTAAGGATAAGTTCCATTTTTCTCAGAAATTTCTGATATAAAGATAAATATGTCATTTACAATCCTTTTTCTCGTATGATGCATTAAATTTTACCTACCTTTGTTACTTGTCAGTAATGGTTACTCGTAGGTGTATACTTTCTCATAATTTATATTCCCTTCTTTCATATTTAAGTTTTATAGAAGTATTGCACTCTAAGATTATTGGTATGGTGTTTGTAAGGGCTAAATGCAATGCATTAATGTTTATTCCTGCAGGCTCTATGGAGTCATTTAACAGAGAAGCTAGTGGTGTGAGAGACACTGGTCCACTTCACAGTGTGAGAATAGCCTCCCCCTTTCGACAAGTGAGTGGTCCACTATATGCCACCAATGGAACTGGAGATATATTGCAGCAGAATATAGTTGTGACAGGAAACAATGTAGTGCAGAGCAATACAAGAACTTTTTCTGCTTTCCACAGAACAAGTCAACATCACTGGAATAACAACAGTGATAGGAGAAAAGAATACTTATTGATGTCCGGGCAATTGGGAATGTGTAATGATCCATGTTGTACTACCTGCCCTGCTTACTTAAAGGTTGCTCAGCATGAAAACTCAAGAATATCGAATACCTTTGGTCAAAAGGTGCCTTTCTTCCTAAAAGTAGACTTTTATTTCCTTTTGGGAAAACAGTCTCCTATGGAAATTTTCATCTAGATTGTGTTTTTTTGCTGTGCATCTGGTGGTGTTATTGACTTCCCTTCAATGTTTTTCCTTTCCTCCATAGTTTTTAGATACTTGATTGAATCATATTTCACAATGTCCTTCTCAAGTTGACTGCAATTTCATATTTATGAAGCATATATATGGTTTTTAAAGGTACCTTTTTATAGCATATAAATCTCGACGCACTCCGCTCTCAACCCGTTTGAATTCTATGGTTTACATCTTCCTTGACCTCTCCATTATTTTGAATAATACACCAAAGGTACTTAGATCGTTTTAGTTGTAGTAGGGTGCTTTCTCCAATTTTCACTTAGTATTTTCTGTTCTCATGCCAAACTTACATTCCATATATTCTGTCGTATTGCGGCTTATGCGCAGACCATATACTTCCAAACTTCTCTCTACAAATCCAGTTTCTGGTTAAAATCTTCTCTTGATTCTCCCATAAGATGATGTTATCAGCAAAAAACATGTACTGTGGTACGGATTATTGGATATGCTTAGTAAACACCTCCATAACCAATGTGAAAAGATACGGGCTTAGAGATGACCCTTGGTATAGTCCTACACTAATGAGAAATTCTTCTAGCACACCACATTGAGTCCCCACACTAGCTGTAACTCATTGTACATTATCCTGACATTTTCCTTTATTTAGAGAAAATTTTTAATTGGATAAACTGATTGTTTCTAAAACCTAAAGATTCCTTAACACTTGAAGCGTTTTGTTTAGATTGTTGTATGTTCTCAACAAGATTTACATAAATGCAGTGCTCTAGAGCTACAAGATTTACATAAATGCAATTCTCAACAAGATTTACATAAATGCAATGCAACAAGATTTTAGTAATTCTTTTTTGCATGTAGACTTTATTTGGAGTAAAGTAACTCTTTGGGCTTTCCTTGGGTACTTTGCTCATGTGGTTGTATCATGGTATGTCATTATTGACATATGTTACAAATAAGAGAATTATATGATATTTCTATCATATGTTAAAATATCAAAAAGAGTATCATAGATGATCTGTTCTGATTGGTTTCGGTGGGATTTTAGTTTTGATATTATTATAAGCAAAATACTAAATAGCTTGATAAGAAGTTGCATAATATGATGTGTGCAACTGAAAATAAGTAAATAGAATTTTGCTTTTCTTGTCCACCCATGATTTCTCTTTCTTGAGCAAAGTATTATCCAGATTCATGATTGGTCAATACTTGTTTTACAAAGGCCATTATGACAAGGTTTACGACGTAATTTGATCATGTAATTTTTCTATTTCTCATTGCGGGCATTATTCATTACTAATTTACCATTATTGTCACACAATGAAGTATAGCCCGTTCACCCATATATTGTGGATGTTCAATTGTTCACAGTTTCATAACGATCATGATGGAGATTTCAAGGGTTTTACTAGAAAAGTTTTCTCTTTCTACTCTTCATGTATTCATGGTGTTGTCAACCCTCACACTAAAGTTGTACAACAATGGAAGATGATTCTAGCTACTTTTTGCATGGTTGCAGTTTTTCTAGATCCATTATTTTTCTTCTTATTCTATGTACAAAAGGTATGGTGATTTCCTATCCCACAATTTTCAGTTACTAACGTTTTCTTCATACTATTACAATTTCCCTTAAATTTTCCCTTTTTATTGTGCAGGATTTGAAGTGTATTGCTATTGACTGGAAACTTAATACGACCCTTGTTTTATTTAGAAGTTTAAATGATTTTATATATTTCTTGAACATTCTTCTCCAGGTAATTTTTTAGTGACAACCTTTCTAGAAATATTTGGATGAACGTATATGAGAAGAGTTTTCTAGCATCAGAAGAAATAGGGTTTAGAAACTCTTGCATCAAATAAAATTTCTACTTCAGAAATACGAGAGAATAGGTATCTATAGATGATAGATGATAATCAATTTATGAAAATTGGCTTCAACAAGTATATTGAGTCACAAGTAATTGAGAAGAATAAAATATAATTTTTCATTCAACAAATAAAATTAAGTACCAGTTTGTTCAAGTGTATTATTTTCTTTGGAGAATTAACACATGACTTTAGCTTAACTAACTCATTCCAGCTGCAATTTTTACAGTTTAGGTTGGCATATATTTCACCTGAGTCAACAATGCTTGGTGCAAGAGATTTAGTTGACCATCCAAAGAAAATTGCTCAACGTTACTTGCGTGGCTATTTTTTTCTGGACTTGTTTGTTATAATTCCTATACCTCAGGTAATGTCTTGCCATCTTAATATCTTCTTCATGGAAGCATGCCTTTATTTTTGTTTCTTTTTTTTTTTGGGCTGACTTACTCACATTTTAGCTTAGTATACCAAATACCAAAAGTGTCCATTACCATTTACCAGCAACATTTTATGTGACGTGGAGATGTAAAAGCCAAACTATACAACATAATACTTAAATTATTTTATCTCCATTTTTTCAAGAAATAGTCAAATTTGATTCAAAATTTCTTTTGCAATTTACTTGTATCATGTATGTTTGACTTGATATAAAAGGAAAGTTATGTAAGTTCTTGCCCTTACCACTTTATAGAGCTTATTAGCTTGAATTTGTTAACAATATATATATATAACAAGAAAAAGAATTTCATTAAGGTATAATGGAAACAGTATAATAGAGTGGAGAAAAAGAGTTCCTCCCAAAAGAAGTTCAAAAAATCACAACTTAAATGAACTGTAGCTTTCCAATCTCTCATCATGTCTGAGATGGAAAGTCCTCTGAATAAATCATATCCTTTACACCATATAGATGCTAAATGCCTAATTCTATCCCAGACCATAGCTTTTCCTGAGAATCTATCATTAAAAGTGGAATATGTTGCACATTGGCACAAAGATTTTGCCTCTTTCCCTTTCCCAAAACCTGCAAACCTCATCAAGAGAAACTGATCTAGCAAACCGAGGCATACTAAAAATGCCAAACAAAGAACTCCACAAGGAATCAGCCATAGGACAGTGTAAACACAGATGAGACACTTTTTCTATTTTTCTTTTCTTTTCTTTTTAGATTTGTTTAGTGCAATATGATTTCCCTAAATAAATAACAAGTATATGCTAGAAGCTGTAAGATTTTCCACTGTCTATTGTACTTAACATTGTTAAGGTCCATTTATTTAACAATGGTGAAGTGTATCCACATAAATAATATTTATCTTCGTACATTCCTTCATGTAACTTAATGGGGTTAGATCAGTAGATGGAAGTCTAAGATGAATTTTGTCCATAAGATTGGAGTTTCGAATTTTCAGGAACTCTTTTGGGAAGAAACCGTGCCATTTATCACTCAAGGTTTTGGAGTCTTTCTCTGCTAACATTTAATTTCTGATTCTTGTTTGCAAAGCTCTGTCTACTTAATGTATTTCATGCCAAATGGTCACCTTTTATTTTATTTTTCAATTGGCATTAATCATAGAGGCTCTTGATAACTTGTCAAGAAACTCCAAGTTGTTTGTCATTTAAGAAAAATGACTTTGTCACTAGCAAGTAACAACTTCGATGCTGCAGAGGTTCAAGAGATTCATGGGTTTTAGTCAGCTAGTTGCTAACTTGCTAGCCTCATCTTTACAAGCTGCTTCTTGTGCGTTTTTAACATGTTCAATTTGAAGTCGATTTATTGTTACTTATTTTTATTTGGTTTTCCAAAGAATTAATGGTCGATAACATGTGCTTGAGAATACACCATGGCAACGTAAGGAAAGATTTTTCAATCTTTGGAAAAAGATAGAAGCAACTTTAGATTTATTATGTACTCATTAAACTTATTGTCCTGATATAAATAGTGAAATCTGTGCAGATAATGATGTTGTTTGTTGTTCCAAACTACTTGGGTTCCTCAGGAATGAATTATACTAAGAATCTTCTGCGTGCGGCTATTCTTGTTCAGTATATCCCCAAATTATTGGGGTTTCTACCTCTGCTACGTGATCAGTCTCCAACAGGGTTCATATTTTCAACGGTCTGGGAAAGTTTCTTTATACATCTTCTCGTTTTTATGCTATCTGGACATGTTGTTGGGGCTAATTGGTACCTCTTTGGTCTACAGGTGAGTGAAACAACATATTTAGGCTTATTACTTGATTCAGTGCTTTTCATCTCCATATAGTTGCTAGAACATGATAAATACGTAGTGTGAATTATAGGCAAATGAAAGTGATTTGTCATTGTAAGAGCGGTAGTGTATAGCAGCGTGCATTCAGAAGTTTAAGTCTCCTACCTTATCACTATTATCATTGTGCAGTTCATCCAACAATATAAATTAATGATGTTTTAATATATTTTCTCCACTTATATCCTTATGCATTAACTTGTCTTAAATATTGTAGAATATGTATATCGAACATTTAAGTAAGTTGACGATTTCTATGTGCATCAAATGTGACTTATCTTTGTAGATGTAAGAGGCATTATTGTTATTTTGATTTAGTAAATGAAGATTAATAATCAGTTGTTAACTTTTGTCCCTTATTCCCTACTTTTTCCTCTTCCAGAGAGTTAATCAATGTTTGCGTGATGCCTGTCGTAATTCTAATATTACTGGATGCATTGAATTCATAGACTGTGGATACAGGCGTTTGTCAAACCAGACATCACATCATTGGAATAACAATGTGAATGCTACTGCCTGTTTTAGTTCCTTGCCTGCTGGTGCTTTTACTTTTGGGATCTACGCTAACGTTGCACCACTTGTTATACATAAAAACTACATCAAGAAATATGTATATGCACTGTTCTGGGGCTTTCAGGTATATATTTCGTTCTTTTTTCTTTTGGTTTCTTCGGTGCTAGTTGCGTAAATTATCATTAAGGCTTATGAGCAAGTTTCCATCTTGCACCTTTTTAGTTGAACAACACTTGTCCTATCTTTTTCAATCAATTTAATTAATTGACAGTACCTATTTTAGCAGTTGCGATTCCTGTTATTCTTCCTTTGATAAAGTTAATAATTCTTCCCATTGTGGTTGATCTCTCTTTCTCTAGAACCCAATACTGGCAAGCCCTTTGTGTTTAGTGTTGAGCTGAAAGAGATTGCTGGGACTTCTGAAATCTGAACACATGTAAGAACTTGGTACCTCGACAATTATAGAAGTAGAACAGCTGCAGAAACACACTAACGGTAGTAGAAATGGATGGAGCAGGAGCAGAATTAGAAGACTAGAACAGAGAATCGAGATGAGAAAGAGATATAAACTAGGTGCAGAATGATATCAGTGTATTTAGTGTAAGGAAAGGACAAAGATCGTGACAGGGGTACCTCTCTCCAAAGGGTCTGAATCTAGTCGAATTTCCTGAATAATATACTCCAATCCTTGTTCTCCTTCTGAGCATCCTCCTTCTCTCTCCTCTAATAAAATTAGCACACACTATTTCCCCAACACACTATTTCTCTCCCCTAAATGATATACGAGTATGTAACATCATGCTATTAGATGCTCTAATATCATGTCAAACTAATAATATCTTAAAGTTTTAAGTGATGATAAATTAATGTCCTTAACAATAATATGTTATTCTGATCTTTGATATAGCAAATCTGTACTCTTGCTGGTAATCAAACCCCAAGCTCTTTTGAGTGGGAAGTCCTGTTCGTGATGAGCATCATAGGATTAGGACTGTTCCATTTAGCGGTTCTCATTGGACACTTACAAAGCAGTAGTCAAGGTCTTGTACAGAGGTAGAAATTTATGCTCCTTCTTCTGTGTTTCCATTAACTATTTGATCAATTGTTTCTCTAACTCACCTGTTCCCCTTTAATAATCTCAGCCACGCTAATGTGTAAATTCATCTACGCATAAATCTAGGAAATTTCTTTGGTGAAAAATAAAATTGGGTGAAGAGTGAAGATTTTTACTAAATTTATAAAGAACATGTGTATTGCACATGATAACCTTTTTTGGTGGGCTTTTTCTTTATTAAAAGAAATAATTTTCACTCTTTACCAAATCTTTACTCTTCACCGTAACATTACCCATAAATCTATGATATCCACATGCCTCTGTGTGTTTGAATATAGCTTGACCATTTTCTTTCAACTTGAATCTAACCGTTGTTGTGTAAGCACGTTCGGGCATTTCTATTGGCAGAATTTTGTTTGGGCTTATTGTATGAATCTGGAAAAAAGGATAGTAAACTGTATAAATAATATATAAATTATGACAAATGCTAGGGGCCATCTGAATTTGTTGTTTTTGGTCATCACTTAGCCATCAACTCAATTATTTTAGTCTAGTTCCTTTAGTTTAATAATCCAGCGTACTTTATCCCATACTTTTAAACATTGATGGCTAATTGATGGCCAAAAACAATGATTTTGATGGTCCTCTAGCATTTCTCTATAATTATTTGTCACAATACTCCTGCTTAGTCATGACATGCTTTTATCGAAATTAAGGTTGGGCTTTTTGCACTAGCACATAACCGATATAAGACACTGATGCTTTGTTATAAGTTATTATTATTAATGAAGTGACTTTTTTTTTTTGAAACTTGGTTATTGTGTTTGAAACACACTTAGAGAAATTAAATATGATTTTGTTATCTTAATATCCGACTAGAAGACTTAATTTGCCCATCAGACTAGAAGTTAATTATATATATGAAGCTGTTTATCTATGGTCAATAGTAAATAATAACCATTTCTGTTATATTCTTCATGTTTGCCTCAGAAAAAAAAAATGTTCCAAGTTATTTATTTTGTAATATTTTTAATTTCTACGATTTTTGTTTAATAGAGTAATAAAAATATGATTACAAATTTGATAAATATAGCACTTTCAATAAGTAATAAACAGTATAACTAAATCAATAAAAAAAGTCAAAAGAAAACCATTTCTTTAACTTATAAAAAGTTTGTAAAAATTATTATTGGCCCAAATGGGTTCTTAATGTGTTTGTTTTGCTTACAGGAGAGTTGAAAACAAACTTAGAGAAAGTGCTGTTGAGGAATGGATGAGTGATTGCTGCTTACCAGAAGATCTAAAATGGTAGAAACATTGCTCTTTTTGACAAATCACTTCCACACTACCAATATCATATTTCTCAATTTTTTTTATTCAATTCATTGGTCATTATTCATTAACTCCCTGTGCCCTCCTATGTTAATGTGTTTGGGCAATTTACTGTTATAAAGAGTTAAAGACACAGTCACTGCTGAAGATCGTGTACATGCCCTCACTGATTGCCCCCTTGTTTTACTAGTAAATCAGCTTCCTTGAAAATATGACCATGTTTTTCTACATATATGATTGTAAATATGCATTTGGTAATATGATCATCTCAGTGGCATAATTATTTTGCAATCCATTTCGATATGATCATGTCAATTTTAATGTGTGTAACAAATAATACTGGTTTATTACTCTATTTAATCTTAAAAAGTGCATTTCAAAAGTCTTTTGCATTTTAATTTGTTTGTTCATTACAAATTTACAATCATCCTTTTTTCTTGGATTAAGTTGTGTTATTGCAGTGATGTAGAAAATTTGTAATACGTGAGGAACTATTGATATTATAATAAAAGCATGAATGCTTGAATACTATGAAAATAGTATGCCTCCCACTTTTAAATTTTTATGCCAGTTGTATGCCTCATGAAATTGTGGATTATACAATGTACAAGTGACAGAATAATTTTATCATGCAGGAGAGTAAGACAGTCCGAAACGTATAATTGGGCTGCAACAAGAGGGGTTAAAGAAGAAATGCTTATGGAGAATATGTCAGAGGATCTCCAAAGAGACATTAGACGCCATCTCTTTAAATTTATCAAGAAAGTAAGCACTAGAATATCCGTGGCATATGATTTGTTATTTATATTCAGACCAATTTAGCATGTTTGCATTTTGAGTGTTATATGTTTGATGAAATGTGTTTCTTTCATTTAAAATTGTTTCCCTTGAGATCTCTCTTCTTGTATGTAGTCTTCTAGTATTGATGTTGAAGGTGGAAACCAGTTTGAAGGCAAATCGTTTTGCACGTTTGTCATGAAACGTAACCAATGACATCCAAGACCCGTGTGTTTGTGTGTGTGTGTGTATATATATATATATATATATATATTTGACAACTCTGAAAATTCTCTCTAAATATTTGCAGGTTCGAATTATTGCCTTGATGGATGAGCCCATCTTTGATGCCATTTGTGAGAGATTAAGGCGACGTGTATACACTAGAGGAAGTAATATATTGTGTCGTGGTGGTTTGGTCGAGAAGATAGTCTTTGTTCTGCATGGAAAACTAGAGAGCATTGAAGAAGATGGAACTAGAGTTTGCTTATTCAACGAGGATGCTTGTGGTGAAGAACTATTGATATGGTGTCTTGAAAATTCTTTAGTTAGCACAGGTATAGCAATGCTTGATGCCATGCTGTGACAATATGCCTTTTAATTAGCGACTTGGACTCTATCATCTTAAGTTCTTGACTAATTGATTTTAGATAAATTAGCACATGTTCATTGATGATCAATATGATTGTGCTGCAGATGATAAAAAATTGCCCCCTGAATGGAGGTTGCTTAGCAGTAGGACGGTAACATGCTTAACCGACGTCAAGGCCTTTTCACTTCGAGCTGTTGACCTTGAAGAAATAATAACCCGTTTCACAAGATTCTTGCAGAGTCCGAGGACGCTAGCAGCCATAAGGTCATTCCCCTGTCTTATTATATCTCGATTTCTACTTTGGGAGGGTCTTGTTAGTTTATTACCGCTTTAGAAATATGAAAATTAACCAAAAGTTGTACTTGCACACACTCCAACTTCACAATTGAATGCTGAAATTTCCATGGTTTCATTATAAATTTTCTTCTTCTTTCTGAAGAAGAAAGATAGTTAGAAATGCCTTTAATGACATGTAATTAGTAAGAACAAGCATGCTAATTTCTAAATCCATGGTTGACGTATATTGTTTGATAACTGCGATATTTTAGGTATGAATCGCCTTATTGGAGATCCCTTGGAGCAAACCGAATTCAGGCTGCATGGAGAGACAAAAAGAATCGACTACGTGCTGCTTCACAAGCAAATTAGGCTGTAGAGTGTAGATGTTCGGTTTTAAAACAAAATACTCGTTGCTTGCTTGTTAACTATTTGCAAAATTTCCCTTTTCAATTAAACAAACTAGATTAAGAATTTCGCGTTGCATGTAAAATTATTTAGTACATAATAAAAAAAGTTACAAATTCTATCTCAATTTTTTTTTCTAAGGTCAAGATATATTAAATTATTTGTGTTGGTGTGAATCTTCGACGCTTCGAAAGATTCGACCACAGTAATTAAAATGTCGAAGTACACCATGCATGTTGTTGAGTCAAAAAACCGTTGGAGTTGAATTTTGATTAATGACATGTGAGGTAAATATTTGAGTGTACTACCAACTCGACTCTTATTCATTTTCTAGAATGACAATGCGACCTCTCAAAATAAAAAGTTTAAAAACGATCCACTTCGATCCTTGTCTCATACTTTCATGACACAACGCGGTTCCTGTGGTAATTTTCCGTCAAGGCCTGATAGAAAACCCTGAGCTGTCACATTAACAATGTGACTTGTCATGTTAGCTTGTTGACATGTTCGTTTTGTGCTTAGTTAGACAAGATCAAATAGACAGGGACTTAATTGTCCACTTCCACGTCTTCAAAAATGACGTTGTTTGCGTGGAAGGAAACTCTTCAGCTGCTTTAGAGACTGTGTTTCCATAAAACCCCATCAACGAAGCTTCACATTTACAAGAAAATCTTAGGAGAAAAGGTTCCTCCCTTGTCGAGACCATTGTTGACGCTTTGTTGGTGAAGGGAAGCGCTGACGTTGCTGCTGGCAAAGGTGCTGATGACATCCTAGTTGACAGCGGGTGGACGGTGTTGTTGATGGAGCTAGACAGAATCCTCTGACAACGCTTCACAAGGTTCAGGTTAGTGACTTTCTAGAAAGTGTTTGTCCCTTGTGCTTTATGTGGTCCAACATGACGATTCTGATTCTGACAACTTATCATTGTTGTCTGCAACCCTTTGTGGTCCTGTTTATAGAAAAGTTTAAATACGAATAAATTTTTGTGCATTTTAATAAAAGTTAAATATTGTAGTCATAGTTAACTGTTTGTTTAAATATTTTATTGTTAGTATATGTTAGTAAAATTTAAATAAATAATTGCAGATGTCTAAATATATGATCATTCCTGTGTTTCACCATGGGAGAAGATTTGGCAGAGACTCTAAGAGAGGTCTCTGCTACTTACATGGTAAAGTGAAGAGGTTTTTCCCTTTAAACCTGGGTTATGTAAACTTCTTTGACTTTGTTGAATTGTTTAAGGAATTGAGTTACTGGGAGTATAAATAGATGTTCTGACTTGATATGGGAGCACCTAATATAGAAGCTACACTTCATGTCATTAAAGGAGATATGGAGGTTAATTAGATTAGGGAAAGTAAGTTGAGGTATAGGAAAACTGATGAGTTGTACATTTATTTTGATCACAATGTGGATATGCCTGAGGTAGTTAGAGAAGGTTTGACTGAAGAGACTATTGTACTAGGTTCATCATCATCATCATCATCATCATGAGATGGATATGAGACAACAGAAGAGGATGAGCCATACAAACCTCCTCCTCTAAATATGAGACAGATGATATCAGTAGTGAGGAAGAGAAAAAGAAGAAAAAGGTACCAAAAAATGGAGTTTCAACAAAGAAGAAGATGTGTAATGAGGCTGTTGGTTATGACACAAAAGATAAGAGTACTGATGAATAACAAAGAAATAAGAAGAAGAATAGTGTGCCAAAAAAAATAAAAAAAAAGTCACCTAAGAAGAATAAGAGTAATAAGGCTAGTCCATCTAGTAGCAGGCCAAGAAGGACTGCTAAGAAAAGGGCTTCTAGGAAATCTTCTGGTATTATAAGAAGACATCTTAAAGGATGGATTAGCAAATAAGGGGATGGAGGGTCAAAATAATGGGCTTGGACCTAATATTGGGGTTGGATCAATAGAGAAGAGAACTAGGCCTGTAGGTGAATCAAATGAGGGTGAGGCTCTTAATATGGGTGATAGGCTTGATAACCCAAGCTTAGTCCCAACTAATGTGGAGATGGATAGTGATTATGATAAACTTTATGAGTATGAGAGTGAGGCTTTCAATAGCCTAGTTTTTTCTGAGGATGAAGGAAGGACAACTTATGACTCTTTTAGTGAGGATACTGAATATGGAGAGGTTGTGTTTAAAGTTGGACAAATATTCTCAACAATGGAATTGTTCAAAATGGCTTTGAAGGACTATTTAGTATTTGAGAGAAAGGACATGTTATACATAGAAAATGAGAAGCATAAGCTGAGAACATCATGTGCAGCTGAGAATTGTCCATGGTTGATATTAACATCATGGAATAGTTCTAGTAGATGTTTCCAGGAGAAGACTTCGATAAATGAGCACACATGTGCTAGAGATTATGGCAGCAACATGGCTGATAGGGATTGGGTTGCATCAAAGCTCATTAAAAGACTACATATCCATCCTGAGATGAAATCGAGACAGGAAATGGATCACATGATAGAGGAGTATAATGTCCAGCTTAACCCAAAAATGATTGCGAGGGCTTTAAAAGTTGATAGAGAGGTGGTTGTTGGTAATGCAAAGGCACAGTATGCGAAAGTTAGAGATTATTTGATGGAGCTTCATTGGAGTAATCCCGGATCCACAGCATTGATGGAAACAATGCCACAGCTTGAATCTCTCCCATTATTTGATAGGTTATACATAAGTTAAGATTTTTCCAAGAAGGGTTTTAAGTAGGGTTGTAGGCCTTTAATTGGTCTAGATGACTATTTTTTGAAAGGTTATTATGGTGGACAACTACTTAGTACAGTGATACAAGATGCCAATAACCACTTATTCGTCATAGCATATGCTATTATTCCTAATGAATTTAAAGACACATGGAAGTGGTTCTTAACTTTGTTGCAAGAGGATTTGGGAAAGGTCACTCAGCATGGATTAAATTTCATAAGTGATCAGCAAAAGGTAAATTATAATTTTGTGCTTAACTCTATTGTGCACTTGATAACAATTTCCTGTAAGAATTTTTGTTTTTGTGGTTGTCTAATAATTGTAGGGGATGGAGTTAGTTATCAAAGAAGTAATGCCTAATGCAAACCATATAAATTATGTGCTTCATATCTGGAAAAACTTTATCAAACACTTTAAGGACCAACAAACTAAGCAAATAGTATGGGAATGTGCAAGGTGCACAACTTTCCAAGAGTTCAATCGCTCCATGGAGAAAATGAAGCAAATCAATTTGGGAGCATGAGAATATCTTCAGAGATGTGATCTAGCAGTGTGGATGAAAGCCTACTTCAGCTATGGGCCAAAGGTTGACAATATTACCAACAATATGTGTGGGGTATGGAATGTCAAGATCGTAAATTATCGAGAAAAAACAATCTTGACAATGTGTAAATATTTAAGATGCTACCTGATGAGAAAAATGACAACACACAAGAAGAAGCTAGAGAATCATCATGGTCACTTGACACAAGTGCAGCAGAAGAAATTGGATGAGTTTATCAAGCTTAAAGCTAATAAGTGAAGAATCATCTGGGCTAGAGACAATAATAGACTGCTGTTTGAGGTTCATAAAGGAAGTAGCAAAGTTGGAGTTAACCTCCATCAAAGGACCTTGTAATGCTTGGCAACTTATTGGTAAATTGACAATCATCATAATATTCTGCCTCACGGTAACTTTAATTTCTAATTCATACTTATGTTGTTGTGGATTTCATCTATGTGGTGTTTGTTTTCAGGAATGCCTTGCTGTCATGCAGTTGCAGCGATGTATAAAATTGGACTCAGGCCAAAGGAGTATGTGCATAAATAGCTCACCATGCAAGCAATTAGGGCAACATACGTGCATTGCATCAAGCCTGTTAATTCAGAGGAGTACTGAACCCCTTGTGATGCTCCAAGAACAGAACCTCCCATCATTAAGAGACCAGCTCATTGCCCCAAAATGAAGAGGAAGATAGATTCAGTAGAGCCTGAGATGTTCACTACTAAAGCTAGAAAAACTTTTAAAGTGACATGCAGCAAGTGTGGATAGATTGGACATTACTATAAGACTTGTAAAAATGACTCAAAAGATCCAAACCGGCATATATGTGTTACTATGATAGATAAAAGCAAAGACATTACCAAGGAAGGGTAATTCAGAGTCTCAGAACAAGGGGAAATTTCCCTTTTACAAATTACACCCCAAGCAAAAGAGGTATAGTGGTTTGTCACTATTGTTCAACATATTTCAACTAATTAACTCATTGCTTTCTTATTACAGGTTGCAACAGATTCTATCAACGTGAATTAGCCACCTCCTCAATCCAACTCCACACACAACTTCTGTAACACCCTAATTACCCTAAGCCTTACCTCTAGCAGTAAGCAAAGGTTGATCAGAGGTTACGACAGTCCTAAGGCTTATACATATTTATATATAGAAAGAAATAATATATTCTAGGAGATCGATGAAGGATTAAGCTCAAAGACAGATTTACAAAAGTGCGAGACATTCACACAAAACTAACGCATAAGATACAAGGTATAAGTATAAGAGAATAAAATATATATAAATATAAGAATATAATAATCATAGAGAACTAGCCGCAGCTTGTGGAGTTTAAGCCGACTAGTTACAAATAGAAAGATACAAAGTTTTAGAATTAAAACAGCTTATACAACCTATCTCTCAAATAAGCCTCTAAGGCCATAAAGATAAATATACAAAAAGTGAGAGAATACTATGACGAAAGTAAAACAGAAATAAACAAGGAACGAACCATACTCCGCTCTATCATAATATTCGCAATCTCACCGAAGTAGATTATGACCTGCATCTGAAAAACAATAACCAAGTATAGAATGAGAACCAGAGGTTCTCAATATGGTAACAGTACCCAATGATGTAAGATGTAAGGCTCCGGGACGCCGAAGGCAATCCTAGAACTTCACATCACATACGGATATTCAAGCTTAACGAAATAAAATAAATATATAAGAAAATTAAACCATAAACCGGGTTATCTAAATTTAGGGGAATTCTAACTAATACTAATCACACCACTGTATCCCACAGCCTCCGCCAACCTAACCTCCATGCGATCCCACCGCCACCGCCTACCTAACTTCCTCAGCACCAGACAATCACAAATAATGCAAGCAAGTAAAACACAGATAGTATTCATTTATAGCAAGTAATTCAAGAAGCAAGTAGGCATATTATACAATTAGGCAAACTCAAGTAATCAAAACAAACAAGCATATAGAATATGCATATGATGAATGCCTATCCTATTGGCTCGTGATATCACTTGTCGGTCCATAAATGCCAACCCGACACATCCTCCTGGATGTAGCCTTTTCTGCCACGCCAGGGATATAGTTCCCTACACACTCATGCACCAGCTCTTCTGCTACGCCAGAGATATAGTGCCATGCACACTCATGTAGTAGGGAGTCTACTACGCCAGGGATATAGGCCCCGCACACTTCCTGTAGCAGAGAAGGAACCAACCACAACAAATCATGCAGCAGAATAATCTGCTACGCCGGGGATATAGGTCCCGCACACTCTTAACAACAACTGGTCATGCAGCAGAACAATCTGCCACGCCGGAGATATAGGCTCCGCACACTATCAACAATACAATAACTTCATCCTCAAATCATCACCAAACATCACCATTTCTCATCTCAAATCACTTTCAACAACATCTACTCTTGCAGCAGAGAAACCTGCTATGCCAGGGTTATAGGCCCTGCACACTTTCCTTCCATATCCATCATCAGTTCTTAATTCCATTTCGAACTCATTAGTTCATCAATTTCTAAATTCGTTGTCAGCAATCTCCAAGTCCTCTACTCTTCCTTCTCTCTCAACCAACTCATCCTTAATACACCAGAAACCTAAGCCTCTGTTCTCTAACATTTCAAAATAAAACCCAAATAAATCCACCCAAGACCTTTTCCATGTTTAACATCCAAAAACAAGCCAAAAAGTCTTAAATAGGTGTCACAGAAGCTTACAAGCTTGTTGGGAAGGTGAAATAATTTAGTTGAATACAATAAAAAAGGAAAACCATTTCTCTTGCAAAAATTGATTTTAAGTTTGAAATCTCTGCACCAAGACAGCAAGCTACCCTGTTCTTAGAAAATTCACCAAAAATCATATTTTCATTTGATGTATCTGAAATTTTCCAAAAATAAACTAGACTTGTAGAAATTTAAATCAGTCAAAGCCTCATAGAAAAATCATTTTTCTGGAGAGAGTTATACTGATTACAAGTTTACTTTCAAAAACTAGTTTTGCTGTCAAAATAGCTAAGAGCTCTATTTTTAAAACGAGCACAACTCCTTCCACGAAATTTATAATAGTCTGAAATTTTGACACAAACAAGAAAATAGTCCAAGTCTAAATGTCCTTTTGGTCCCACTCAAAATTATGGTCAGGATTGGGAGATATAGGCTTGGAAAATTTCTGGTTTGATTATGTAGCAGCAGAAAATCAGTTTTAAAGTAGCAAACTCCAAAAATTTATATCTCCTAATCCAACCGTTAAACTTTAACCAAATTTTCCAAGATTTTTCTACACATCACAAAGATTCGAGAAAAATTAATCTCATTCAATTGTGATGATTAGATCGTTCCCAAAAAGCGTCCGAAGCTGCTGCCAGAAAATAGATTATGCAGACTTTTGCCAAACCTCAACTTTCAAAATATTTCAACCAAAATTAGACCAAAATCATACCAACTCCAATTTACCTCATAACTCACCCTTCAATGTCCTCAACCTCAAATATCAAATATATAACACTATAATCATTCCTCCACCAACCACATTCATCAGTTTCCATTATCAAATACAAAACAATACATTCATTTTTCAAATCAACACCTTAATCAAATTTCATTCCACTATTTCCAACAATCATCATAATCAATTTCAATTTCAATCCTCAATACCATACTATCAACATCAACATTTTAATTCATAAACAACCCAATCATCAATTTTTCTCAACAACATCATAATTACACACCAATACATACAGTTCAAAAATCTTCATCCCACTTCACATACCTCATACATAATCCAACCCACCATCAATACTCATTGACAATAATAATTCCCAAAATCATCATCAACCACAATAATCCAATACAACCAAGAATTAACGTCAATTCACATATAATTATTCATACGCCAACAACATTCAATCCTATCTTAAGGTCAACTAGCCTAAGTGTCCAGAAACATTACATATTACATAAAGAAAACTGAAACCATACCTTGACCGATTTTCAAACGTACAAAACATCAAAACGAAGCCACCAAACTTGATCCAAAGCCTCAACCAACTCCAACAAACACCCAAAAACTCAATCTAACATCATATAACATACAAACATCAAACCTAAGGTTCACAAAATAACTAAACACAAGGGTTTAGTGAAACCTTATCTTTTCCAACGTAAGTAGGGATAAAATCCAATAATTACCCGCTACTAGAGATCACCTAAACAACCAAAACCACAAAATCTACTCAAAACCCATAACCAAAATCGCACAGAAACTTAGGACAGAAAACTGGGGAGTGAGCTTCAAGTTCTTACCAAAAAAAACTTAAATAGAAATGAAGATCTCGTCAAAAGCTTCGCGTGGCCACAAACGGCTCATCAATCGGAGCTCCGGATCAAAAGTTATGGCTCTCGGAAGATGGAGGTGAATAGTAACCACTCCCCTCTTCTCCTCTCATCTCAAAACCGCGGCTCTCTCTCATTTGGGGGAAGAAATGAGCTGAAAAGCTCATTAAATGAGCTTATATATGTTGGGCCTTGGGCCCGATTTGGACCCGGTTTAACCCGTTAGCATTTTTAGCCCGTTTGGCCCATTTTGGGCAAAAACCTTTAATATTAGTGCTCGATTTTAAATTCTAAATTATTTTTGTCCATTCAAAACAATAAATCAATCTTCAAAATATTATTTTCCAAAATATGCGGCACTGGACAGACTAAAGCCGGTACTGCCAGCTTAAGCGCCAGTATGCATTTTTTACAAAAACTTTTCGAAAGAAAAACATTTTTCAACTCAAAATAATTCACTGAAATCAAATTCCACATTTATATTTTCAAATTAAAACTTCTAAATTTTGAATCCATCTCGGGCACTTAAGATTATTATTTTATTAAAACGGTTTTACGTGGAAAACCCAAATTCTTACATCCTCCCCTCTTTAAAAAGTTTTTTGCCCTCGAAAATCGAATCACACGATATATCCTCCTCGAAGCGCCCTACTGTGTTGATGTCCTGTCTCGCCTTCCGCTGCGTCACTCTGATTATCGTCATTAAGAATCCGAAATTTTCCTTAAAACAAATACCGATCTTTGTAACAATTTTTGTTGTTGACTTATATGATATCAAACTGAACTCCTTTTTTGTTAATTTGATGTCAGCGTTTATAAATTTGGAAAAACAATGCTCGATTTAGGTGTATGCATGTTTAGGTTAGTTTGAAACTCTACTAGACTGTGTTGGATGGTGTTTTAATTCAAGGCTATATATTGGCCTTCTTTTTGTTGCTAAAGGGCTATATGTTGTCCCTTTCTCATACTGAAGATGAACATGATCTGCTTGTTTTGTGTAGCTATTTTATATAAAGCATCTGTTTGGTTTGTTTATCCAATATTAGCCATTGAGAAATTTGTGTAACTACATACTAAAATGCATCAACGTACTAACATATCATCTTCATTGCATCAAAACATTATCTCATGTCAATCAACATATATTCTTCTAAAGTTAGTAATACAATTTAAACCCAGAATCACATAAGGTTTCATGCTAGATAAATGCCTTAAACAAATTTGAGATTACAATTTCAAATACAAAAGTAATAATCATAGCTTTAACACTAACGCAACTAGTATCACTACCGACATTACAATTCTTAGCTTCAAATTCTAACCCAACAACTTTATCATCTAGATCTTTGAGTTTCTCAGCATCTACAACAGCCGCATCAAGTATCTAATTTTGATTTGGCTTCTAGCCCTCCATAAAAAGAGAATTTCTAGATAACTCATCAAATGATGCAACATAATCATCCAACCATGCAAAGTATTTGCAATGAGGTGTTGAACTCTGTATAATATACCCACAGCTAAGAGGATGCCACAAGGAGATAAAATCAAAGAAAGTTAAATTAAATTTTAGATTGCCTTGAAGTGTGGACATCCATAAATAACCTGCTAGGGTTTAGTTCTGTTGAGGAGAGACACAGAATTGCATGCGCACCACAATGACATCGTGGAGTCCTCGGTGCACCAACACTTCCTGTAGAGACGACTGTAACTCTCGCGAATGGAATTTGATGCATGCTCCTTGCTCCAGCTCATGGACCTGCTACTACTCCTAGGATTTTCTTGTAAATGTGAAGCTTCGTTGATGGGGTTTTCTAGAAACACAAAGTCTCTAAAGCAACTGAAGGGTTTTTTCCCGTGCAAACAACATCGTTTTTGAAGACGTGGAGGTGGACAGTTAAGCCCCTGTCCATTTGAACTTGTCTAACTAAGCACAAAACGAATACGTCAGCAAGCTAACGTGATAGGTCACATTACTAACATGACAGCTCAATGTTTTCCATCAGGCCTTGACAAAAAAAGACCCACATGGATTGCGTTGTGTCACGAAAGTAGGGGACAAAAACCGAAGTGAATGATTTTTATTTTGAGGGGTCGCGTTGTCATTCTAAAAAATGGACAGGGATCAGGTTGGTGGTTCACTCTAAATATTTAGCTCGTGGTCAATAAGGAATGTGGGGGGTAAGTGCTTGGTGGCCAAGGTAAAGGAAGAAACGTGAAAGATTCAGCTTGGGGAACAAGGCCTTTCATGGTCAAGACAAGGTCGTGGGTTCTGAGAGACCAAAGAAAAGTGAAGCTAGATTGTGGGAGAGAGAGAAGCATTTGACAACCCAACATTGTTGTCTATAAATAGAGAAATTAAGAAGAATCAAAGAGGACTTAATCTGAAGCACTTTAAAACTACATTGAAGCTTTACAAATTCCAAGTCACACTGACGTCAAGAAGAACCATATGGAGTGCAAGTGCATGTAAGTGTCTAAAATCAATTTAAATGTATTCATTTCTTTCTTTTTCTGTAATAACCAGAAAAATAAATAAATGAATAAATAAATAAATAAGATAGTGGGGTTCACTCCTTGATATTTTTTCTTTCTTTTCTAATCCTATCCCCACACACTCACTCTTCTTCTTAATCACGCTTTGTAAAGAAAAGAAAAGAAAAGAGGAGAAGTAGAAAGATTGAATGAAAAAAAAGGAAAGAGAAGAGAGGGAAAAGGAGAGGAGGATGACGTTGGCAAGGACCATGCTGCCGTCGTCGTCGTAGAGGAGAGAGAAAATGAGAACACGAGCAAAGAGAGAAAGGGAATCATCATGGTTGGAGCTAGGATATTGATGAGCGGATAATTTATACCCTTTTTGGCATTGTTTTTAGGTAGTTTTTAGTATGTTTTAGTTACTTTTTATTATATTTTTATTAGTTTTTATGAAAAAATTAAATTTCTGGACTTTACTATGAGTTTGTGTATTTTTCTATAATTTCAGGTATTTTATGGCTGAAATTGAGGGACCTGAGCAAAAATCTGATTCAGAGGCTGAGAAAGGACTGCAGATGTTGTTGGATTCTGACCCTCCTGCACTCGAAATGGATTTTCTGGAGCTACAGAAGCCCAATTGGCGTGTTCTCAATTGCGTTGGAAAGTAGACATCTTGGGATTTCCAGAAATATATAATAGTTCATACTTTTCCCGAGATTTGATGGCCCAAACTGGCGTTAAACGCCATCCAGAGACCTTTTTCTGGCGTAAAACGCCAGAACTGGCACACTTCTTGGCGTTAAACGCCCATTTTGGCACCCAGGGTGGCGTTTAACTCCAATTTAAGGCATATGCACGTGAAAGCTTCAATGCTCAGCCCAAGCACACACCAAGTGGGCCCCAGAAGTGGATTTCTGCACTTAGTTACTCTTTTTCTGTAAACCTAAGTTACTAGTTTAGTATAAAAACTACTTTTAGAGATTCATTTTGGTAACTTCTGACATTTTACATCTCATATTGTATTTTCTACGGCATGAGTCTCTAAACCCCATATGTGGGGGTGAGGAGCTCTGCTGTGTCTCAATGGATTAATGCAATTACTTTTGTTTTCTATTCAATCATGCTTGATTCTGTTCTAAGATACTCACTCGTACTTCAATATAGAGAATATGATGATCCGTGACACTCATCATCATTCTCAAACTTATGAACGCGTGCTTGACAACCACTCCCGTTCTACCTGAGCTTAACGTAGTCATTGGGCGACAGCTTGAGTGCGTATCTCTTGGGTCTCTAATCCACTGACCGAGTCCATGAGATTAGAACCTTCGTGGTAGAGGCTAGAACTAATTGGCAGCATTCCTGAGATCCGAAAAGTCTAAACCTTGTCTGTGGTATTTTGAGTAGGATCTGGAACGGGATGATTGTGACGAGCTTCAAACTCACGAATGTTGGGCACAGTGACAGTGTGCAAAAGGATAGAGAGATCCTATTCTGATACAAGTAAGAACCGACAGATGATTAGCCGTGCGGTAGCTGTACCTGGTATTTTTCATCCGAGACGAGAGATCTGACAGTTGATTAGCCGTACAGAAACCGTGCCTGGTATTTTTCATCCGAGAGGACGGATGGTAGCCATTGACAACGGTGATCCACCAACATACAGCTTGCCATTGAAGGAAGCCATGCGTGTTTGGAGAAGAAGACAGTAGGAAAGCAGAGATTCAGACGACAGAGCATCTCCGGAACCTTAACCTGTTCCTCATTACTGAATCACAAGTACCATTTATTTCATGTTATTTACTTTTCATAAACAAAATCATTTTTATCATTAATCTCCTGACTAAGATTTACAAGATAACCATAGCTTGCTTCAAGCCGACAATCTCCGCGGGATCGACCCTTACTCACGTAAGGTATTACTTGGACGATTCAGTGCACTTGCTGGTTAGTTGTGCGGAGTTGTGAAAAGTTTAATCACAATTTCGTGCACCAAGTTTTTGGCGCCGTTGCTGGGGATTGTTCGAGTTTGGACAACTGACGGTTCATCTTGTTGCTTAGATTAGGAAAAATTTAATTTTTTTTGGTTGGTTTAGAGTCACTAAAATTGAGTCTTCTATTATTTTTTTTCTTAAAATTTTAAAATCTAGTTTTCTTTTTCTAGATTTTTTTTCAAAAATTTTTAATAAATAGATAAAAAACCAATAAACTAATAATTGAGTCTTTCTTTTGAGTTTAGTTTCATGTTTTAAGTTTGGTGTCAATTGCATGTTTTTATTTTCCTTCAATTTTTCGAACTATATGTTCTTTTTATTCTTTATATTTTTGAGTTTTATGTTCCTTGTTCTTTCTTGATCTTCAAGTTGTTCTTTTTTATGTTCCTTGTTTGATCTTTAGTTTTTCTTGTGCATTTTCGAATTATTAGTGTCCAAAGTAGTATAAAAATCTTTAAGTTTGGTGTCCTTTGTGTTTTTATTTTCTTAAAGATTTCCAAAATTTGTTCTTGGACTCTTGGTGTTTATCTTGATCTTCAAAGTGTTCTTGGTGTTCATCTTGACATTCAAAGTTTTCTTGTTTGTTTTCTTTGTTTTGATCTAAAAATTCTAAGTTTGGTGTCATTTTATTGTTTTTCTCTTTCCTCATTAAATTAAAAAAATATATTTTCCTTTAATTGCTCATTAAATTTCGAACTCTTTTGCTTGACTTGGTCAAAAATTTTAATATTGGTAGTTTCTTGTTAGTTAAGTCAAAATTTTAATTTTAAAAATTGTTTATCTTCCCAATTCTTTTTCAAAATCAAAATTTTTCTTGTTATTTTCATATTTTCGAAACTTTCATAAAAATTTTTCAAAATCTTTTTCCTTTCTTTATTTAATAAATTTGAATTTATTGCCAACATTTATTATTTTGATTGAAAAATTTTAAGTTTGGTATTTTCTTGTTAAGAAAGTTTCAATCTTTAAAATTTTTAAATCATATCTTTTTCAAATTTTTTCTTTTATTTATTTTTTTTACTAGCATTAATTTTCAAGTACCTTTAATTTTAAGACATATCTTTTTCAAAACTTCATAACCACTTTCTCTCTCTTCATTTTTCGAAAATTCTCACCCATAATTTTTCAAATCTTTTTAATTAATTAATTAATTTAGTTTTCTAAATTCTTTTATTTCTTTTGATGGAAACAATTATCAGACAAATTCCTGAATCAATATTTCCCTCCAAAAAGGATGACACAGCTAAGACTGGACATCAAAGGCTTTAAACAAGAAGATAATGAATCTCTTTATAATGCCTGGGAGAGGTATAGAGAGATGCTAAGGAAATGCCCCTCTGAAATGTTTTCAGAATGGGTGCAGTTAGACATCTTCTACTACGGGCTTACAGAAAAGGCCCAGATGTCTCTAGACCACTCAGCTGGTGGATCTATACACATGAGAAAGACAATTGAAGAGGCTCAAGAGCTCATTGATACCGTTGCTAGCAATCAGCATCTGTACTTAAGTAGTGAGTCCTCCATGAAAGAAGAGGCTAAAGCACTATCCACTGAACTTAGCTCTCCAGAACAAGTTGTTGAACTCAATCAGCAATTGCTTCTTATAACAAAATAGCTAGCAGAATTTAAAGAGATGCTACAAGACACTAAAAATGCTAATAAGAATATGGAAGCACAATTGGATCAGACAAGACAGCAGCTATCTAAACAGATAACAGAAGAGTGCCAAGCTGTTCATTTAAGGAGTGGGAAGACATTGAATGTCTTAACTCAAGCCAGTAGAAAGCCAAGAAAGGAACAACTGACAGAGGATGACCAAGCCACTGCCCAAAATCCCTCTGAGGACAGTAAGAGCCCAGAGAGGAATGATTCTGGCGTTCAAATGCTAGAAAAGGGTGAAAATTTAGCGTTAAACGCCCAATGGATGGCCAATTCTGGTGTCCAAATGCCAAAAAAGGGTGGCAATCTGGCGTTAAACGCCCATACAACACCCAATTCTGGCGTTCAAACGCCAATGGGGGATCAGACACCTGCAAGTGCTGATAACAACCCCCTTAGGCAGGCTTCTCCAACCACTTCTGTAGGAAGTAAGCCTGCAGCAACTAAGGTTGAAGAATATAAAGCCAAGATGCCTTATCCTCAGAAACTCTGCCAAGCGGAACAGGATAAACAATTTGCCTGCTTTGCAGACTATCTCAGGACTCTTGAAATAAAAATTCCGTTTGCAGAGGCACTTGAGCAAATACCCTCTTATGCTAAGTTCATGAAAGAGATCTTAAGTCATAAGAAGGATTGGAGAGAAACTGAAAAAGTTTTCCTCATTGAAGAATGCAGTGCAGTCATTCTGAAAAGCTTACCAGAAAAGCTTAAAGATCCTGGAAGCTTTATGATACCATGCACATTAGAAGATGCTTGTATCAAGACAGCTCTATGTGATCTTGGGGCAAGTATCAACCTAATACCTGCATCCACTATCAAAAAGCTTGGTTTGACTGAAGAAGTCAAACCAACCCGAATGTGTCTCCAACTTGCTGATGGCTCCATTAAAATTCCATCAGGCATAATTGAGGACATGATTGTCAAGGTTGGGCTATTTGCCTTTCCCACTGACTTTGTAGTGTTCGAAATGGAGGAGCACAAAAGTGCAACTCTCATTCTAGGAAGACCTTTCCTAGCAACCGGACGAACCCTCATTGACATCCAAAAAGGGGAGATAACCCTGAGAGTCAATGAAGATGAGTTTAAGTTGAATGCTGTCAAAGCTATGCAGCATCCAGACACATCAAAAGACTGCATGAGCGCTGATATCATTGACTCCCTGGTGGAAGAGGTCAATATGACTGAGAGTTTCAAATCAGAGCTAGAGGACATTTTTAAAGATGTTCAGCCTGATCTGGAGGAACCAGAGAAAACAAAAGAACCTCTGAAAACTCCTCAGGAAGAGGAGAAGCCTCCTAAACCCGAGCTCAAACCACTACCACCCTCCCTGAAATATACATTTTTGGGAGAAGAGGACACTTTTCCGGTAATCATAAGCTCTACTTTAGAACCACAGGAAGAGAAGGCATTAATTCAGGTGCTAAGGACACACAAGACAGCTCTTGGATGGTCCATAAGTGATCTTAAGGGCATTAGCCCAGCCAGATGCATGCACAAGATCCTATTGGAGGATGATGCTAAGCCAGTGGTTCAACCACAGAGGCGGCTGAATCCAGCCATGAAGGAGGTGGTGCAGAAAGAGGTCACTAAGCTATTAGAGGCTGAGATTATTTATCCCATTTCTGATAGCCCTTGGGTGAGTCCTGTCCAAGTTGTCCCCAAGAAGGGAGGCGTGACTGTGGTTCATAATGAAAAGAATGAACTGGTTCCTACAAGAACAGTTACAGGGTGGCGTATGTGTATTGACTACAGAAGGCTCAATACAGCCACCAGAAAGGATCATTTTCCTTTACCATTCATAGACCAGATGCTAGAGAGACTAGCAGGTCATGAATATTACTGCTTTTTGGATGACTATTTAGGTTACAACCAAATTACAGTAGATCCTCAAGACCAAGAGAAAACAGCATTCACATGTCCATCTGGAGTATTTACCTACAGAAAGATGCCATTTGGTCTGTGCAATTCACCTGCAACCTTTCAGAGGTGCATGCTCTCTATCTTCTCTGATATGGTAGAGAAATTTCTGGAAGTCTTCATGGATGACTTCTCAGTATTTGGAGACTCATTCAGCTCCTGTCTTGACCATCTAGCACTTGTTCTGAAAAGGTGCCAAGAGACTAACCTGGTTTTAAACTGGGAGAAATGTCACTTTATGGTAACTGAAGGAATTGTTCTTGGGCACAAAATCTTGAACAAGGGAATAGAGGTGAATCAAGCTAAGGTAGAGGTAATTGAAAAATTACCACCACCTGCCACTGTTAAGGCAATTAGAAGCTTTCTGGGGCATGTAGGATTCTATAGGAGGTTTATAAAGGATTTTTGAAAAATTGCAAAACCTCTGAGCAATCTGCTAGCTGCTGATACACCATTTGTCTTTGACACAGAGTGTGATGCCAGTGACCATGCCATTGGTGCAGTATTGGGACAGAAGCATGACAAGCTTCTGCATGTTATTTATTATGCTAGCCGTATTTTAAATGACGCGCAGAAGAATTACACAACCACAGAAAAGGAGTTGCTTGCAGTGGTTTATGTCATTGACAAGTTCAGATCTTATTTAGTAGGATCAAAAGTGATTGTGTACACTGACCATGCTGCTCTAAAATATCTCCACACAAAGCAGGATTCAAAACCCAGACTCATAAGATGGGTGTTGCTTCTGCAAGAGTTTGATATAGAAATAAGAGACAGAAAAGAAACTGAGAACCAAGTAGCTGATCAATTGTCCCAGATAGAACCAGTAGCAGGAGCATCCCTCCCTCCTACTGAGATCTCTAAAACCTTTCCGGATGAGCAACTCTTTGCCATTCAGGAAGTACCATGGTTTGCAGACATTGAAAACTATAAAGCTATGAGATTCATACCCAAGGAGTACAGTAAGCAGCAAATGAAAAAATTGGTTTCTAATGCAAAGTACTACCTGTGGGATGAACCATATCTCTTTAAGAGATGTGCAGACGGAATAATGCGTAGATGTGTGCCTAGAGAAGAGGCACAGAAGATCCTATGGCATTGCCATGGATCACAATATGGAGGACATTTTGGAGGTGAGCGAACAGCCACAAAGGTTCTCCAATATGGCTTCTACTAGCCTACTGATGACCGGATAATTTATACGCTTTTTGGCATTATTTTTAGGTAGTTTTTAGTAGAATCTAGCTACTTTTTAGTATATTTTTATTAGTTTTCAAGCAAAATTCACATTTCTGGACTTTACTATGAGTTTGTGTATTTTTCTGTGATTTCAGGTATTTTCTGGCTGAAATTGAGGGACCTGAGCAAAAATCTGATTCAGAGGCTGAAAAATGACTGCAGATGCTGTTGGATTCTGACCTCCCTGCACTCGAAATGAATTTCCTGGAGCTACAGAAACCCAATTGGCACGCTCTCAATTGCGATAGAAAGTAGACATCCTGGGCTTTCCAGCAATATATAATAGTTCATATTTTTTCCGAGTTTTGATAATGCAAACTGGCGTTTGAATGCCCACTTTCTACCCTATTCTGGCGTTAAACGCCAGAACTGACATAAAAGCTGGAGTTAAACGCCCAAACTGGCACCAAAGCTGGCGTTTAACTCTAAGAAGGGTCTCTACACGTGAAAGCTTCAATGCTCAACCCAAGCACACACCAAGTGGGCCCCGAAAGTAGATTTCTGCACTATCTGCACTTAGTTACTTATTTTCCGTAACCCTAGCTACTAGTTTAGTATAAAAACTACTTTTAGTGATTTATTTTACATCCTTGATCAGTTTTATGCTATCATAGATCATATTGTACACGTTTGGAGGCTGGCCATTCGGCCATGCCTGGACCTTCATTACTTATGTATTTTCAATGGTGGAGTTTCTACACCCCATAGATTAAGGTGTGGAGCTCTGCTGTTCCTCATGAATTAATGCAAAGTACTATTGTTTTTCTATTCAATTCAAGCTTATTCTTATTCTAAGATATTCATTCGCACCCAAGAACATGATGAATGTGATGATCAAGTGACACTCATCACCATTCTCACTTATGAACGCGTGCCTGACAAACACTTCCGTTCTACATGAAAACAAGCTTGAATGCATATCTTTTAGCCTCCATTCCAAAAGATCGGAGTCTTCGTGGTATAAGCTAGAATCAATTGGCAGCATTCTTGAGATCCAAAAAGTCTAAACATTGTCTGTGGTATTCCGAGTAGGATCTGGGATGGGATGACTGTGACGAGCTTCAAACTCGCGAGTGTTGGGCGTAGTGACAGACGCAAAAGGATCAATGGATCCTATTCCAACATGAGTGAGAACCGATAGATGATTAGCCGTGCGGTGACATCGCATTTGGACCATTTTCACTGAGAGGACAGATGGTAGCCATTGACAACGGTGATCCCCCAACATACAGCTTGCCATGGAGAGGAGTATGAATGATTGAATTAAAGAAGTAGGAAGGCAGAGATCCAGAAGGAACAAAGCACCTCCATACGCTTATCTGAAATTCTCACCAATGAATTACATAAGTATCTCTATCTTATTTTATATTCTATTTATATTTTAATTATCAAAACCTCATAACCATTTGAAATCTTCTTGACTGAGATTTACAAGATGACCATAGCTTGCTTCAAGCCGACAATCTCCGTGGGATCGACCCTTACTCATGTAAGGTTTATTACTTGGACGACCCAGTGCACTTGCTGGTCAGTTACACGGAATTGTGAAGAAGTTTTGAGATCACGTTCTCCCACACCAAGTTTTTGGCGCCGTTGCGGGGGATTGTTTGAGTTTGGATAGCTGACGGTTCATCTTGTTGCTCAGATTAGGTAATTTTATTTTATTTTTAAGCTTTTTATTTTCGAAAAAAAATTATAAAATAAATAAATTATTCTATGTCTTCAGAATTTTTAAGAATGGATTCTAGAGTTTCATGATGATTTGTTGAAGTCTGGCTGGCTGTGAAGCCATGTCTAATTTTTGGACCGAGGTTTCAACTTATCATCACAAGAGCTTGTTAATTTCTATCAATCTTATTGTTGAATGTAATGATCTGCTAAAGCTTGGCTGGCCATTGGCCATGTCTAGTGTTTTGGACCGAAGCTTTCTCTGAAAGCTTGGCTGGCTAGTAAACCATGTCTAATTCCTGGACCGGAGTTTTAGACTAACATTGCATGATTCCTGGAATTCTTATTAAAAATTTTGAATTTCCTTATTTTCTTTTACAAAATTAATTTTTGAAAAATAAAAAAATTATAAAATCATAAAACCAAAAATAATTTGATGTTTCTTGTTTGAGTCTAGTGTCAATTTTTAAGTTTGGTGTCAATTGCATCTTTTTAATTTCCTAAAATTTTTTGAAAATTCATGCATGTGTTCTTCATAATCTTCAAGTTGTTCTTGATGATTTTCTTTGTTTGATCTTTTCATTTTCATGTTTTGTGTCTTTTCTTGTTTTTCATATGCATTTTCAATTTGTTAGTGTCTAAACATTGAAAATTTCTAAGTTTGGTATCTTGCATGTGTGTGTTTTCTTAAAAATTTTCAAAAATAAGTTCTTGGTGTTCATCTTGACATTCAAAGTGTTCTTGCATGCATCATGTGTTTTGATCTTGAATTTTCATGTTTTGCATCATTTTTATGTTTTTCTCTCTCCTCAGTAAAAATAAAAAATAAAAAAATATATTTTCCTTATTTTGCTCATAGTTTTCGAAAATTTGGTTTGATTTAGTCAAAAGTTTTAAAAAAAACTTAGTTATTTCTTATGAGTCAAGTCAAATTTTCAATTTAAAAATCCTATCTTTTCAAAACCTTTTCAAAAATCAAATCTTTTTCATTTTTCTTTCATTTTTTTTGAAATTTTAAAAATTGATTTTCAAAATCTTTTTCTTATTTTTATCTCATATTTTCCAAAATCTTTACTAACAATTAATGTGATTGATTCAAAATTTTAAGTTATTACTTGCCTATTAAGAAAGGTTCAATCTTTAATTTTAGAATCATATCTTTTTGTTTCTTGTTAGTCAAGTAATCAACTTTAATTTCAAAAATTAAATCTTTTTAAATTTCTTTTTCAAATCTTTTTCAAAATAAATTTCAATCATATCGTTTTCAAAACTTAATTTCAAAATCTTTTCTAACTTCTTATCTTTTCAAAATTGATTTGCAAATCTTTTTCAATTAACTACTTGACTTTTTGTTTGATTTTAAAAGTCTTCTATTTCAATCATATATTTTCTCTAAAATTTGAAAACTAAATAAATTAATTACTATTTCTTATCTTTTTCAAATTTTATTTTATTTCTCTTTTTTTTTTTCGAATTCTAACTACATTTTAAAATAAAAACAAAAATAGTTTCCTTTTATTTTAATTTAAATTCAAATTCTCTCCCCATCTTCTCTCTTTCTATTTATTTATTTAATCACTAACACTTATCTTCCTCTTAAAAATTCAAACCCCCTTCTCCCTCTCTGTGTTCGAATTATTCTCTTCTCATTCTTCTACTCTTTTCTTCTTCTACTCTTCTTTTCTTCTACTCACCTCAAGGAATCTCTATACTGTGACATAGAGGATTCCATACTTTCTTGTTCTCTTCTCTTTCTTATGAGCATTAACAAGGACAAAGGCATTCTTGTTGAAGCTGATCCTGAAACTGAAAGGACCTTGAAGAGAAAGCTAAAAGAAGCTAAGCACAACTCTCTGGAGAGGACCTAACAGAAATTTTTGAAAGAGAAGAAGACATGGCAGCCAAAAATAACAACAATGCCAACAATGCAAGGAAGATGCTTGGTGACTTCATTGCACCTTCTTCTGACTTCTGTGGAAGAAGCATCTCAATCCCTGCCATTGGAGCAAACAACTTTGAGCTTAAGCCTCAATTAGTTTCTCTAATGCAACAAAATTGCAAGTTTCATGGACTTCTATTGGAAGATCCTCATCAGTTCTTAGCTGAATTCTTGTAAATCTGTGACACTGTCAAGACCAATGGAGTTGATCCTGAGGTCTACAGGCTTATGCTTTTCCCTTTTGCTGTAAGAGACAAAGCTAGAACATGGTTGGATTCACAACCTAAGGAAAGCCTGAACTCTTGGAAAAAGCTGGTCAGTGCTTTCCTGGCCAAATTCTTTCCACCTCAAAAGATGAGCAAGCTTAGAGTAGAAATCCAAACCTTCAGACAGAAGGAAGGTGAGTCCCTCTATGAAGCTTGGAAAAGATATAAGCAATTGGTCAAAAGGTGTCCTACTGACATGCTTCCAGAATGGAGCATCATATGTATATTCTATGATGGTTTGTCTGAGTTGTCAAAAATGTTATTGGACTATTCTGCAGGAGGATCTCTTCATCTGAAAACCCCTGCAGAAGCCCAGGAACTCATTGAAATGATTGCAAATAACCAGTTCATGTACACCTCTGAGAGGAGTTCTGTGAACAATGGGACGCCTCAGAAGAAGGAAGTTCTTGAAATTGATACTCTGAATGCCATATTGGCTCAGAACAAAATATTGATCAGCAAGTCAATATGATTTCTCATAGTCTGAATGGATTGCAAGCTGCATCCAACAGTACCAAAGAAGCATCTTCTGAAGAAGAAGAAGCTTATGATCCTGAGAACTCTGCAATGGCAGAGGTGAATTACATGGGAGAACCCTATGGAAACACCTATAATCCTTCATGGAGAAATCATCCAAATTTCTCATGGAAGGACCAACAGAAGCCTCAACAAGGCTTCAATAATAATGGTGGAAGAAATAGGTTTAGCAATAGCAAGCCTTTTCCATCATCTTCTCAGCAACAGACAGAGAATTCTGAACAGAGCCATTCTACCTTAGCAACCATAGTCTCTGATCTATCCAAGACCACACTAAGTTTCATGAATGAAAAAAATCCTCCATTAGAAATTTGGAGGCACAGGTGGGTCAGCTGAATAAGAAGATTACTGAAACTCCTCCCAGTACTCTCTCAAGCGACACAAAAGAAAATCCCAAGAGAGAGTGCAAGGCCATAACCATGACCAACATGGCCGAACCTGGAGAGAGTGAGGAGGACGTGAGTCCCAGTGAGAAAAGCCTTATGGGACGTCCTCTAGACAGAAAGGAGTTTCCCTTTGAGAAACCAAAGGAATCTGAGGCTCATACAGAGACCATAGAGATTCTATTGAACTTCCTTCTACTATTCATGAGCTCTGATGAATATTCTTCCTCTGAAGAGGATGAAGACATCACTGAAGAGCAAGTTGCTAAGTATCTAGGAGCAATCATGAAGCCGAATGCCAAGTTATTTGGTAATGAGACTTGGGAGGATGAACCCCCCTTGTTCACCAATGAACTGAATACATTAATGAGGTAGACATTACCTCAGAAGAAACCAGATCCCAAAAAATTCTTCATACCTTGTACCATAGGCACCATGACCTTTGAGAAGGCTCTATGTGACCTGGGGTCAAGGATAAACATCATGCCACTCTCTGTAATGGAGAAACTGGGAATCTTTGAGGTACAAGCTGCAAGAATCTCACTAGAGATGCCAGACAAATCAATAAAACAGGCTTATGGACTAGTAGAGGACGTGCTAGTGAAGGTTGAAGGCCTTTACACCCCTGCTGATTTCATAATCCTAGACACTGGGAAGGATGAGGATGAATCCATCATCCTTGGCAGACCCTTCCTAGCCATAGCAAAAGCTGTGATTGATGTTGACAGAGGAGAGTTGGTCCTTAAGTTGAATGAGGACTACCTTGTATTCAAGACTCAAGGTTCTCCTTCTGTAACCATGGAGAGGAAGCATGAAAAGCTTCTCTCGATACAGAGTAAAAAAAAACCCCTGGTGGACGAAATTGTGATTACATCTTGATTATGTAAAATTCATTGCTCTTTCTTTCCCTGGTAATGGCGCCAAAAATATGATGCCAATACCATGGTTCAAAACTTCGCACAACTAACCAACAAGTGCACTGGGTCGTCCAAGTAATACCTTACGTGAGTAAGGATCGAATCCCACGGAGATTGTTGGTATGAAGCAAGCTATGGTCACCTTGTAAATCTCAGTCAGGTGGATATAAAATAGTAATGGGGTTTTCGAAAATAATTAATAAAATAAAGATGGAAATACTTATGTAAATCATTGGTGAGAATTTCAGATAAGCGCATAGAGATGCATTCGTTCCTCTGAACCTCTGCTTTCCTGCTGTCTTCATCCAATCAGTCTTATTCCTTTCTATGGCTGGCTTTATGCAAGGGCATCACTGTTGTTAGTGGCTACATCCCCTCCTCTTGTGAAAATGGTCCAAGATGCCCTGTCACGGCACGGCTAATCATCTGAGGTTTCTGATCATGCTGGAATAGGATTCACCCTCCTTTTGCGTCTGTCACTACGCCCAGCACTCGCGAGTTTGAAGCTCGTCACAGTCATTCAATCATTGAATCCTACTCAGAATACCACAGACAAGGTTTAGACTTTCCAGATTCTCTTGAATGCCGCCATCATTCTAGCTTACACCACGAAGATTCTGATTAAGAGATCTAAGAGATACTCATTCAATCTAATGTAGAACGGAAGTGGTTGTCAGGCACGCGTTCATAGGGAATGATGATGATTGTCACGTTCATCACATTCAGGTTGAAGTGCGAATGAATATCTTAGAAGCGAAATAAGATGAATTGAATAGAAAATAGTAGTACTTTGCATTAATCTTTGAGGAACAGTAGAGCTCCACACCTTAATCTATGGAGTGTAGAAACTCTACCGTTGAAAATACATAAGTGAAAGGTCCAGGCATGGCCGAGAGGCCAGCCCCCAAAACGTGATCAATAGATCAAAAGATAATCCAAAGATCCAAAGATGTCTAATACAATAGTAAAAGGTTCTATTTATAATAAACTAGCTACTAGGGTTTACAGAAGTAAGTAATTGATGCATAAATCCACTTTCGGGGCCCACTTGGTGTGTGCTTGGGCTGAGCTTGAGTGTTGTACGTGTAGAGGTCCTTCTTGGAGTTGAACGCCAGCTTTTGTGCCAGTTTGGGCGTTGAACTCTACTTTGCAACTTGTTTCTGGCGCTGGACGCCAGAATTGGGCAGAGAGCTGGCGTTGAACGCCAGTTTGCGTCATCTAAACTTGGGCAAAGTATGAACTATTATACATTTCTGGAAAGCCCTGGATGTCTACTTTCTAACGCAATTGGAAGCGCGCCATTTCGAGTTCTGTAGCTCCAGAAAATCCACTTTGGGCTGAGCTTGAGTGTTGCACGTGTAGAGGTCCTTCTTGGAGTTGAACGCCAGCTTTTGTGCTAGTTTGGGCGTTGAACTCCACTTTGCAACTTGTTTCTGGCGCTGGACGCCAGAATTGGGCAGAGAGCTGGCGTTGAACGCCAGTTTGCATCGTCTAAACTTGGGCAAAGTATGGACTATTATACATTTCTGGAAAGCCCTGGATGTCTACTTTCTAACGCAATTGGAAGCGCGCCATTTTGAGTTCGGTAGCTCCAGAAAATCCACTTTGAGTGCAGGGAGGTCAGAATCCAACAACATCAGCAGTCCTTCTTCAACCTCTGAATCTGATTTTTGCTCAAGTCCCTCAATTTAAGCCAGAAAATACCTGAAATCACAGAAAAACACAAAAACTCATAGTAAAGTCCAGAAATATGAATTTAACATAAAAACTAATGAAAACATCCCTAAAAGTAACTAGATTCTACTAAAAACATACTAAAAACAATGCCAAAAAGCGTATAAATTATCCGCTCATCACAACACCAAACTTAAATTGTTGCTTGTCCCCAAGCAACTGAAAATCAAATAGGATAAAAAGAAGAGAATATACTATAAATTCCAAACTATCAATGAAACATAGCTTCAATCAGATGAGCGGGACTTGTAGCTTTTTGCCTCTTGAATAGTTTTGGCATCTCACTTTATCCATTGAGGTTCAGAATGATTGGCATCTATAGGAACTCAGAGTTCAGATAGTGTTATTGACTCTCCTAGTTCAGTATGATGATTCTTGAACACAGCCATTTTATGAGTCTTGGCCGTGGCCCTAAGCACTTTGTTTTCCAGTATTACCACCGGATACATAAATGCCACAGACACATAATTGGGTGAACCTTTTCAGATTGTGACTCAGCTTTGCTAAAGTCCCCAATTAGAGGTGTCCAGGGTTCTTAAACACACTCTTTTTTTTTTGCTTTGGACCTTGACTTTAACCGCTCAGTCTCAAGTTTTCACTTGACACCTACACGCCACAAGCACATGGTTAGGGACAGCTTGGTTTAGCCGCTTAGACCAGGATTTTATTCCTTTAGGCCCTCCTATCCACTGATGCTCAAAGCCTTGGGATCCTTTTTATTTGCCCTTGCCTTTTGGTTTTAAGGGTTATTGGCTTTTTGCTCTTGCCTCTTGGTTTTAAGAGCTTTTGGCTTTTTCTGCTTGCTTTTTCTTTTTCTTTCTATTTTTTTTGCCTATAATTTTTTTTTTCTGCAAGCTTTGTTCTTTGCTGCTTTTTCTTGCTTCAAGAATCATTTTTATGATTTTTCAGATTATCAAATAACATGTCTCCTAGTCATCATTCTTTTAAGAGCCAACATATTTAACATTCTTAAACAACAACTTCAAAAGACATATGCACTGTTCAAGCATTCATTCAGAAAACAGGAAGCATTGTCACCACATCAATATAATTAAACTAAGTTCAAGGATAAATTCAAAACTCATGTACTTCTTGTTCTTTTGAATTAAAACATTTTTCATTTAAGAGAGGTGATGGATTCATACGACATTCATAACTTTAAGACATAGTTACTAACTACTAATGATCATGTAATGAAGACACAAACATAGATAAGTACATAACATAGAAAATGAAAAGCAGAAGAAATAAGAACAAGGAATGAATCCACCTTAGTGATGGTGGCATTTCCTTCTTGAGGAACCAATGATGTCCTTGAACTCTTCTATGTCTCTTCCTTGTCTTTGTTGCTCCTCTCTCATTGC
Organism: Arachis ipaensis; assembly: GCF_059453495.1. Lineage (NCBI taxonomy): Eukaryota > Viridiplantae > Streptophyta > Magnoliopsida > Fabales > Fabaceae > Arachis > Arachis ipaensis. Next base: position 144,676,363 of record NC_142440.1, read on the forward strand.
TTTTTGATCTTCTCTAATTTCATGAAGGATGATGGAGTGCTCTTGATGTTCCACCCTTAATTGTCCCATGTTGGAACTTAATTCTCCTAGGGAGGTGTTGATTTGCTCCCAATAGTTTTGTGGAGGAAAATGCATTTGAGGCATCTCCGGGATCTCATGGTGATGAGTTTCATACGCCTCTTGAGCTCCATGAATGGGCTCTCTCGGGGATCACCTTCTTCTTGGCCACAACATCATAGAAGTGGTCTTGATGGGCTTTGGAGATGAACCTTTCCATCTCCCATGACTCGGAGGTGGAAGCTTTTGTCTTCCCTTTTCCTTTTCTAGAGGATTCTCCGGTCTTAGGTGCCATCAATGGTAATGGAAAAACAAAAAGCTTATGCTTTTACCACACCAAACTTAGAATTTTGCTCACCCTCGAGCAAGAGAAGAAAGAATAGATGAAGAAGAAGAGGAAATGGAGGAGAGGGAGAAGGGGTTGTGTTTCGGCCAAGAAGAGAAGAGAGGGTTGTGTTGTGTGAAAATGAGGAAGAATGGAGGGTTATATATAGGGATGGGAGGGGGTGAAGGTTCGGCCATTTAGGGTGGGTTTGGGTGGGAAATTGATTTTGAATTTTGAAGGTAGGTGGAGTTTATGAGGTAGGTTTATGGGAAAGAGTGGATGGATGTGAGTGGTGAAGAGGTGATGGGGAAGAGAGATTGAGGTGATTGGTGAAGGGTTTTGGGGAAGAGTGTTTATGGGATTTTGTGAAAGAGGGGTGAGAAGAAGTGAGTGGAGGTAGGTGGGGATCCTGTGGGGTCCACAGATCCTGAGGTGTTCAAGGATTTACAACCTTGCACCAAATTAGGCATGTAAAATGCCCTTGCACACAACTCTGGGCGTTCAGCGCCAGGTTGGTGCCCATTTTGGGCGTTCAGCGCCAGCTCCTCTCCAGGGTGCAATTCTGGCATTCAGCGCCCAGATGATGCCCATTTTGGGCGTTCAGCACCCAGATACTACCCATTTTGGGCGTTCAGCGCCCAGATACTACCCATTTTGGGCGTTCAGCGCCAGAACCATGCTCTGTTCTGGCGTTGAACGCCAGACAGGTGCTTCCTCCAGGGTGTGATTTTTCTTCTGCTGTTTTTGATTCCGTTTTTAATTTTTATTTTCATTTTGTGACTCCACATGATCATGAACCTACAAAGACATATAACTAATAAAAATATAGTTAAGTAAAGATTGGGTTGCCTCCCAACAAACGCTTCTTTAATGTCAATAGCTTGACAGTGGGCTCTCATAGAGCCTCACAGATGTGCAGAGCTTTGTTGAAACCTCCCAACACCAAACTTAGAGTTTGGATATGGGGGTTTGACACCAAACTTAGAGTTTGGTTGTGGCCTCCCAACACCAAACTTAGAGTTTGACTATGGGGGCTTTGTTTGACTCTGCTTTGAGAGAAGCTTTTTCTGCTTCCTCTCCATGGATGCAGAGAGAGATCCTTGAGTTGTAAACACAAGGTTGTCCTTATTCAATTGAAGGATCAATTCTCCTCTGTCCACATCAATCACTGCTCTTGCTGTGGCTAGGAAAGGTCTTCCTAGGATGATGGATTCATCCTCTTCCTTTCCAGTATCTAAGACTATGAAATCAGCAGGGATGTAAAGGCCTTCAACCTTTACTAACACGTCCTCCTCTCCCTCTTTGGGTTCGGCCATTTTGGTTATGTCAATGGCCTTGCACTCTCCTTTTGGATTCTCTTCTGTATTGCTTGGGAGAGTACTAGGAGGGATTTCAGTGATCCTTTTACTCAGCTGGCCCACTTGTGCTTCCAAATTTCTAATGGAAGACCTTGTTTCATTCATGAAACTCACAGTGGCCTTAGATAGATCAGAGACTAAATTTGCTAAGCTAGATGGATTCTGCTCAGAATTCTCTGTCTGTTGCTAAGTGGATGATGGAAAAGGCTTGCTATTGTTAAACCTGTTTCTTCCACCATTATTAAAGCCTTGTTGAGGCTTTTGATCCTTCCATGAGAAATTTGGATGATTTCTCCATGATGGATTATAGGTGTTTCCATAAGGTTCACCCATGTAATTTACCTCTGCTATTGCAGGGTTCTCAGGATCACAAGCTTCTTCTTCATAAGAAGCCTCTTGAGTACTGTTGGATGCAGCTTGCACTCCATTCAGACTCCGAGAAATCATATTGACTTGCTGAGTCAATATTTTGTTCTGAGCCAATATGGCATTCAGAGTATCAACTTGAAGAACTCCCTTCTTCATAGGCGTCCCATTACTCGCAGGATTCCTCTCAGAAGTGTACATGAACTGGTTATTAGCAACCATGTCAATGAGTTCTTGAGCTTCTGCAGGCGTTTTCTTTAGGTGAATAGATCCACCTGCAGAAGTATCTAATGACATCTTTGATAGCTCAGATAAACCATCATAGAAGATATCCAGGATGGTCCATTCTGAAAGCATGTCAGAAGGACACTTTTTGGTCAGCTGCTTGTATCTTTCCCAAGCTTCATAGAGGGATTCACCTTCTTTCTGTCTGAAGGTTTGAACATCAGCTCTAAGCTTGCTCAGCTTTTGAGGAGGAAAGAACTTGGCTAAGAAAGCTGTGACCAGCTTATCCCAAGAGTTCAGGCTGTCTTTGGGTTGAGAGTCCAACCATATTCTAGCTCTGTCTCTTACAGCAAAAGGGAAAAGCATGAGCCTGTAGACTTCAGGATCTACTCCATTAGTCTTAACAGTATCACAGATCTGCAAGAATTCAGTTAAGAACTGAAAAGGATCTTCAGATGAAAGTCCATGAAACTTGCAGTTCTGCTGCATCAGAGAAACTAGCTGTGGTTTCAGCTCAAAATTGTTTGCTCCAATGGTAGGAATGGAGATGCTTCTTCCATGTAAATTAGAATTAGGTGCAGTAAAGTCACCAAGTATTCTCCTTGCATTATTGTTGTTGGGTTCGGCTACCATCTCCTTTACTTGTTCGAAATTTTCAATCAGGTTGTCTCTGGATTGTTGTAATTTAGCTTCTCTTAGTTTTCTCTTCAGAGTCCTTTTAGGTTTTGGATCAGCTTCAATAAGAATGCCTTTTTCTTTGTCCCTGCTCATAAGAAAGAGAAGGGAAAAAGAAAAGAAGAGGAATCCTCTATGTCACAGTAAAGAGGTTCCTTATTGTTAGTAGAAGAAGAGAAGAAGAAAAATTCGAACACAGATAGAAGAGGGTGTTCGAATTTGGTGAGTGATGTGAGGAAGAGATGTTAGTAGATGAATAAATAAATAGAATAAGATGAGAGAGGGAAAGGATTTTCGAAAATAATTTTTGAAAAAGAGTTAGTGATTTTCGAAAATAGTTTTTGAAAAAGGTTTGTAGTTTTCGAAAATTAAGATTTAAAAATTGAAATAATTAGTTAATTAAAAAGAAATTTTGAAAAAGAGGGAGATATTTTCGAAAATTGGAGAGAGAGAGAGTTAGTTAGGTAGTTTTGAAAAAGATAAGAAACAAACAAAAAATTAGTTAGTTAGTTGAAACAAATTTTGAAAAGATAAGAAGTTAGGAAGTTAGAAAAAGTATTTTGAAATCAAATTTTTGAAAAAGATAAGATAAGAAGATATTTTTGAAAAGATATGATAGAAATTAGTTTTTGAAAAAGGTTTAAATTTTAAAATCACAATTAATGACTTGATTCACAAGAAATCATAAGATATGATTCTAGAACTTAAAGTTTGAATCTTTCTTAACAAGCAAGTAACAAACTTGAAATTTTTGAATCAAAACATTAATTGTTATTGTTATTTTCGAAAATTTGATATAAAAATAAGAAAAAATATTTTTGAAAAATATTTTTGGAATTTTCAAAAATAACTAAGAAATTTGAAAAAGATTTGATTTTTGAAAAAGATTTTGAAAAAGATAAGATTTTCAAATTGAAGATTTGATTTGACTCATAAGAAATAACTTGATTTTAAAAATTTTTGAAAAAGTCAATCCAAATTTTCGAATTTGATGAGAAAAAAAGGGAAAGATATTTTTTTTATTTTTGAATTTTTATGATGAGAGAGAAAAACAAGAAAAATGATGCAATGCATGAAAGTAATGGATCAAAACAATGAATGCATGCAAGAATGCTATCAATATCAAGATGAACACCAAGAACACTATGAAGATCATGATGAACATCAAGAACATAATTTTGAAAAATTTTTAATGCAAAGAAAACATGCAAGACACCAAAATTAGAATTCTTTAATGCTTAGGCACTAAGAATTCAGGAATGCATATGAAAAACAAGAAAAGACACAAAACATGCAAATGCAAAGATCAAACAAGAAGACTTACCAAGAACAACTTGAAGATCATGAAGAACACTATGAATGCATGAATTTTTTCGAAAAATGCAAGATGAACATGCAATTGACACCAAACTTATAACATGACTCAAGACTCAAACAAGAAACACGAAAATATTTTTTATTTTTATGATATTATGATTTTTTTTGTATTTTCTTTAAAATTTTTTTTTGAAATTCATTTTGAGAAAGAAAAATAAGGATTCCAAAATTTTTAATATGAATTCCAGGAATCTTATGCTCTTTAGTCTAAAGCTCCAATCAAAGGGTCAGGCATGGCTTAATAGCCAGCCAAGCTTTAGTAAAAATATGAGTGTAATTCATTCAATTTTAAGCCAAAACCTCTGTCCAAAAGAATTTAGACATGGTTTTATAGCCAGCATGCTTCAACATGCTTCATGAAACTCTAGAATTCATTCTTAAAAATTCTGAAGAAAAATATATTTTTGAAAATATTTATATTTTAAAAATAATTTTTTTTTTCGAAAACAAAGGAGAAATTTTTGAAAGATTTTTGAAAAAATTTTTGAAAATAAAATAAAAAGAAAATTACCTAATCTGAGCAACAAGATGAACCGTCAGTTGTCCAAACTCGAACAATCCCCGGCAACGGTGCCAAAAACTTGGTGGACGAAATTGTGATTACACCTTGATTATGTAAAATTCATTGCTCTTTCTTTCCCTGGTAATGGCGCCAAAAATATGATGCCAATACCATGGTTCACAACTTCGCACAACTAACCAGCAAGTGCACTGGGTCGTCCAAGTAATACCTTACGTGAGTAAGGGTTGAATCCCACGGAGATTGTTGGTATGAAGCAAGCTATGGTCACCTTGTAAATCTCAGTCAGGTGGATATAAAATAGTAATGGGGTTTTCGAAAATAATTAATAAAATAAAGATGGAAATACTTATGTAAATTATTGGTGAGAATTTCAGATAAGCGCATAGAGATGCATTCGTTCCTCTGAACCTCTGCTTTCCTACTGTCTTCATCCAATCAGTCTTACTCCTTTCTATGGCTGGCTTTATGCAAGGGCATCACCGTTGTCAGTGGCTACATCCCCTCCTCTTGTGAAAATGGTCCAAGATGCCCTGTCACGGCACGGCTAATCATCTGAGGTTCCCGATCATGCTGGAATAGGATTCACCCTCCTTTTGCGTCTGTCACTACGCCCAGCACTCGCGAGTTTGAAGCTCGTCACAGTCATTCAATCATTGAATCCTACTCGGAATACCATAGACAAGGTTTAGACTTTCCGGATTCTCTTGAATGCCGCCATCATTCTAGCTTACACCACGAAGATTCTGATTAAGAGATCTAAGAGATACTCATTCAATCTAATGTAGAATGGAAGTGGTTGTCAGGCACGCGTTCATAGGGAATGATGATGATTGTCACGTTCATCACATTCAGGTTGAAGTGCGAATGAATATCTTAGAAGCGAAATAAGATGAATTGAATAGAAAACAGTAGTACTTTGCATTAATCTTTGAGGAACAGCAGAGCTCCACACCTTAATCTATGGAGTGTAGAAACTCTACCGTTGAAAATACATAAGTGAAAGGTCCAGGCATGGCCGAGAGGCCAGCCCCCAAAACGTGATCAATAGATCAAAAGATAATCCAAAGATCCAAAGATGTCTAATACAATAGTAAAAGGTTCTATTTATAATAAACTAGCTACTAGGGTTTACAGAAGTAAGTAATTGATGCATAAATCCACTTCCGGGGTCCACTTGGTGTGTGCTTGGGCTGAGCTTGAGTGTTGCACGTGTAGAGGTCCTTCTTGGAGTTGAACGCCAGCTTTTGTGCCAGTTTGGGCGTTGAACTCCACTTTGCAACTTGTTTCTGGCGCTGGATGCCAGAATTGGGCAGAGAGCTGGGGTTGAACGCCAGTTTGCGTCATCTAAACTTGGGCAAAGTATGGACTATTATACATTTCTGGAAAGCCCTGGATGTCTACTTTCCAACGCAATTGGAAGCGCGCCATTTCGAATTCTGTAGCTCTAGAAAATCCACTTTGAGTGCAGGGAGGTCAGAATCCAACAGCATCAGCAGTCCTTTTTCAACCTCTGAATCTGATTTTTGCTCAAGTCCCTCAATTTCAGCCAGAAAATACCTGAAATCACAGAAAAACACACAAACTCATAGTAAAGTCCAGAAATATGAATTTAACATAAAAACTAATGAAAACATCCCTAAAAGTAACTAGATTCTACTAAAAATATACTAAAAACAATGCCAAAAAGCGTATAAATTATCCACTCATCACCCCCACATTCAAAATCTAAGTTTGGTGTTGGGAGGCCACAACCAAACTCTAAGTTTGGTGTTGAGAGGCCCCAACCCTGCTCTGATTATCTGTGAGGCTCCATGAGAGCTCACTGTCAAGCTATTAACATTAAAGAAGCGCTTATTAGGAGGCAACCCAATGTTATTTAATTATATCTATTTGTTTTCCATTGTTATTTTATGTTTTCTTTAGGTTGATGATCATGTGAAGTCACAAAAACAACTAAAAAATAAAAAACAGAATAAAAAACAGCATTAAAAATAGTTCACCCTAGAGGAAGAGCTTACTGGCGTTTAAACGCCAGTAAGAGTAGTAGAATGGGAGTTAAATGCCCAGTCTGGCACCATTTTGGGCGTTTAACACCAGAAATGGGCACCAGACTGGCGTTTAACACCAGAAATAGGCACCAGACTAGCGTTTAACGACATAACAGGGCACCAAGTTGGCATTAAACGCTAAGAAAGGGAGAAAAGCTGGCGTTTAACGCCAGAATTTCACTTTAAGGGCGTCTTGCACGCCTAAATGGAGCAGGGATGTTAAAGTCCTTGGCCCCTCAGGATCTGTGGACCCCACAGGATCCCCACCTACCTCAACTCACACTCTCTCTTTCTTCTTCACACTTTCTAATAGCACCCTTTCCCAAATACCCTTCACCAATCACCTCCGTCTCTCTTCCCCATCACCTCTTCAAAACTCTTTTTTCCTCCCAAACCCAACCCCAAATACACGAACCAAGCCTCCCCCCACTCCTATATATACCCCTCATCACTCCTTCAATTTCACACATCACAAACACCTTATACCCCCTTGGCCGAACTCACCCTCACCCTCCATCTCCTCCATTTTCTTCTTCTTCTTCTTCTTCATTCTTTCTTCTTTGCTCGAGGACGAGTAAACACTTTAAGTTTGGTGTGGTAAAAGCATTGCTTTTTGTTTTTCCATAACCATTTATGGCACCTAAGGCCGGAGAAACCTCTAGAAAGAGGAAAGGGAAGGCAATTGCTTCCACCTCTGAGTCATGGGAGATGGAGAGATTCATCTTAAAAGCCCATCACTAAGAAAATGATGGAGCAAACAAGAGAGCCCACTCATGGATCTCAACAAGAGCATGAGGAAATTCCTCATCATAAAATCCCTGAGATGCCTCAAGGGATGCACTTTCCTCCACAAAACTATTGGGAGCAAATTAACACCTCCCTAGGAGAATTAAGTTCCAACATGGGACAACTAAGGGTGGAGCACCAAGAGCACTCTGTCATTCTCCATGAGATTAAAGAAGATCAAAGAGCTATGAGGGAGGAGCAACAAAGGCAACGAAGAGACATAGAGGAGCTCAAGAGCACCATTGGTTCTTCAAGAGGAGGAAGACGCCACCCTCACTAAGGTGGACCCGTTCCTTAATCTCCTTGTCTATTTATTTTTTTTCTGTTTTTGTTCTCTATGCTTTATGTTTTATTCATGTTTGTGTCTTTACTACATGATCATTAGTGTCTAGTGTCTATGTCTTAAAGCTATGAATAATTCCATGAATCCTTCACCTTTCTTAAATGAAAAATGTTCTAAAAGCAAAAGAACAAGAAGTACATGAATTTCGAATTCATCCTTGAGATTAGTTTAATTATTTTGATGTGGTGACAATACTTTCTGCTTTCTGAATGAATGCTTGAACAGTGCATATTTTTTATAGTGAAGTTTATGAATGTTAAAATTGTTGGCTCTTGAAAGAATAATGAAAAAGGAAAAATGTTATTGATAATCTGAAAAATCATAAAATTGATTCTTGAAGCAAGAAAAAGCAGTGAATAACAAAGCTTACGAAAAAAAATGGTGAAAATAAAAGAAAAAAAAGAAAGAAAAAGAAAAAGTAAGTAGAAAAAGCCAAGAGCTCTTTAAACTAAAAGGCAAGGGTAAAAAGTATCCAAGGCTTTGAGCATTAATGGATAGGAGGGCCCAAAGGAATAAAATCCTGGCCTAAGCGGCTAAACCAAGCTGTCCCTAACCATGTGCTTGTGGCGTGAAGGTGTCAAGTGAAAAGCTTGAGACTGAGCGGTTAAAGTCGTGATCCAAAGCAAAAAGAGTGTGCTTAAGAACCCTGGACACCTCTAATTGGGGACTCTAGCAAAGCTGAGTCACAATCTGAAAAGGTTCACCTAGTTATGTGTCTGTGGCATTTATGTATCCGGTGGTAATATTGGAAAACAAAGTGCTTAGGGCCATGGCCAAGACGCATAAAGTAGCTATGTTCAAGAATCAACATACTGAACTAGGAGAATTAATAACACTATCTAAATTCTGAGTTCCTATAGATGCCAATCATTCTGAACTTCAAAGGATAAAGTGAGATGCCAAAACTGTTCAGAGGCAAAAAGCTACTAGTCCCACTCATCTAATTGGAGCTAAGTTTCATTGATATTTTGGAATTTATAGCATATTCTCTTCTTTTTATCCTATTTGATTTTCAGTTGCTTGGGGACAAGCAACAATTTAAGTTTGGTGTTGTGATGAGCGGATAATTTATACGCTTTTTGGCATTATTTTTAGGTAGTTTTTAGTAGAATCTAGCTACTTTTAGTATATTTTTATTAGTTTTTAAGAAAAATTCACATTTCTAGACTTTACTAAGAGTTTGTGTATTTTTCTGTGATTTCAGGTATTTTCTGGCTGAAATTTAGGGACCTGAGCAAAAATCTGATTCAGAGGCTGAAAAAGGACTGCAGATGCTGTTGGATTCTGACCTCCTTGCACTCGAAATGGATTTTCTGGAGCTACAAAACCCAATTGGTGCGCTCTCAATTTCGTTGGAAATTAGACATCCTGGGCTTTCCGTCAATATATAATAGTCCATACTTTGCCTGAGGTTTGATAACGCAAACTGGCGTTTGAACGCCCACTTTCTACCATATTCTGGCGTTGAACGCCAGAACTGGCATAAAAGCTGGAGTTAAACGCCCAAACTGGCACCAAAGCTGGCGTTTAACTCCAAGAAGAGTCTCTACATGTGAAAGCTTCAATGCTCAGTCCAAGCACACACCAAGTGGGCCCTGGAAGTGGATTTCTGCACTATCTGCACTTAGTTACTTATTTTCTGTAACCCTAGCTACTGGTTTAGTATAAAAACTACTTTTAGTGATTTATTTTACATCCTTGATTAGTTTTATGCTATCATAGATCATATTGTACACCTTTGGAGGCTGGCCATTTGGCCATGCCTGGACCTTCATTACTTATGTATTTTCAACGGTGGAGTTTCTACACCCATAGATTAAGGTGTGGAGCTCTGCTGTTCCTCATGAATTAATGCAAAGTACTATTGTTTTTCTATTCAATTCAAGCTTATTCTTATTCTAAGATATTCATTCGCACCCAAGAACATGATGAATGTGATGATCAAGTGACACTCATCACCATTCTCACTTATGAACGCGTGACTGACGAACACTTCCGTTCTACATGAAAACAAGCTTGAATGCATATCTCTTAGCCTCCATTCCGAAAGATTGGAGTCTTCGTGGTATAAGCTAGAATCAATTGGCAGCATTCTTGAGATCCGGAAAGTCTAAACCTTGTCTGTGGTATTCCAAGTAGGATCTGGGATGGGATGACTGTGACGAGCTTCAAACTCGCGAGTGTTGGACGTAGTGACAGACGCAAAAGGATCAATGGATCCTATTCCAACATGAATGAGAACCGACAGATGATTAGCCGTGCGGTGACAGTGCATTTGGACCATTTTCACTGAGAGGACGGATGGTAGCCATTGACAACGGTGATCCCCCAACATACAGCTTGCCATGGAGAGGAGTATGAATGATTGAATGAAAGCTGTAGGAAGGCAGAGATCCAGAAGGAACAAAGCACCTCCATACGCTTATCTGAAATTCTCACCAATGAATTACATAAGTATCTCTATCTTATTTTATATTCTATTTATATTTTAATTATCAAAAGCTCATAACCATTTGAAATCTGCCTGACTAGATTTACAAGATGACCATAGCTTGCTTCAAGCCGACAATCTCCGTGGGATCGACCCTTACTCATGTAAGGTTTATTACTTGGACGACCCAGTGCACTTGCTGGTCAGTTACACGGAATTGTGAAGAAGTCTTGAGATCACGTTCTCCCACACCACCTACTCTCTATAAAGACTTCCGAGAGTTTGTACGTAACTATGACAGTTGCCAGAGAGCTGGTAATCTGCCTCACAGTTATACCATGCCTCAGCAAGGGATATTAGAGATTGAGTTATTTGATGTATGGGGTATTGACTTCATGGGGCCGTTCCCACCATCATATTCAAACACCTATATTCTGGTGGTAGTAGACTATGTATCTAAATGGGTAGAGGCAATTGCAAAACCCACTAATGATACTAAGACAGTGATGAAGTTCCTCCAGAAGCATATCTTCAGCAGGTTCGGTGTCCCTAGGATACTGATCAGTGATGGAGGCACTCATTTCTGCAATAAACAGCTTGACTATGCTCTGATTTGATATGGAATTAACCACAAAGTGGCAACTCCATATCATCCACAGACAAATGGGCAGGCTGAAGTCTCAAATAGAGAACTAAAGCGAATCCTAGAACAAACTATAAGTACCCGTAGAAAGGATTAGGCAAGAAGTCTGGATGATGCTCTGTGGGCATACAGAGCCGCATTCAAGACTCCCATAGGGACCTCTCTATACTAGCTTGTGTATGGAAAAGCTTGCCATCTGCCAGTGGAACTGGAACACAAAGCTTACTGGGCAACCAGATTCCTAAACCATGATGCTAAGGTAGCTGGAGAGAAAAGATTACTCCAATTGAATGAGCTGGAGGAGTTCAGACTCAATGCTTTCGAAAATGCTAAAATTTACAAGGAGAAAGCAAAAAGGTGGCATGACAGAAAGTTGTCATCTAGAGTCTTTGAGCCAGGACAGAAGGTTCTGCTGTTTAACTCTAAGCTCAGATTATTCCCTAGGAAATCGAAATCCCGGTGGAAGGGACCATATGTGATTACAAGTGTGTCACTGATGGGTGTTTTTATGGAAAAATGAATTTCCAAACACACAAAGCTAACCGGCAAGTGTACTGGGTCGTATCAAGTAGTAATAACTCACTTAGAGTGAGGCCGATCCCACAGGGATTGATGGATCAAGCAACTTTAGTGGGTGATTAGTTTAGTCAAGCTAACATTGAGTGAATTGTGTGATAATTGATCAACAGAAAGTAAATTGTAGGGAATTTAAAATTGCAAAATGTAAATGGCTGAATCTTAAAGTGCAAGAAAGTAAAAGAGCTGAAACTTAAATTGCAAGAAAAGTAAATTACATGAAATGTAAAAGGGGTTGGGTGCAGGGAAATTAAAGGAAGCAGTAATTCAAGAATTAAAACAATTGCAGGAAAATAAATCAAGATCACAACAACTTAAATGTAAAGTGCAGAGGAACAAAAGTGCAGGAAAGTAAATTGGGAACAATGAGAACAGAGAGCAATCAATCCGAGAACCAGAATGTGAAATCAAATGCAGTAGATTTTAAATAGAACTGCTTGAAGAAGCAAACAGAAATTAAATTCAACTCAATTGCAAAATCAAAATGAGAGGTTGAAGATCTCAGGAGCTCAATGAGACTAGAAAACAAGTTTAGATCTCACTCCCTTCCTTGATCCAACAGAGAACAAGATACAGGAAAATTAAAGATGAAAGCAATAAATAAAAACTCATATTCAATTCTCAATTCTCTGAAATTATGCAGAAGAACAACCAAAAGAAATCTTAGACCAAGAGGGAAACAGAATTCCTTCACTTCTCAATCCAAAATTCAAATTCAAAGAAAGAAAAAATAGAAGAGAGATCTCTAATCCTAATGCTCCCTAGTGGAGGCAGCCTTTAATGCTCTCTATTAGAGCCCCCTTCTATGCCCTCTAATGGAGCTGACCTCCTTCTCATGAAATGAGAATGATGCCTTTATATAGGCTTTTTGCAAAATGAAAAATAAAATGAAATTGAAATTAAAAACAAATTACAATTTAAATGAAAATCCTAATCTAATTGATCCTTGTGCCTTTGAGTGATGATAATGGGCTTAGCTTGCTTTGGATTTGAGGAAGAGTGGGTCTGGATGGCCTTGGTTCAATTAGTGAAGAATTGTGTTCAAAGGGAATTTTAATTGAATTCTGGCCCATGGGTGACACTCCCAGGGCAATGCTCGGCTCTCACCAAGAGCGCAGCATTCAATTGGTGCGTGACAATGCTTGGCAAAACAAGGGAGTAGCGCTCAGCTCTTCCCAAGAGCGTAGCATCCTTGCTTCCTTGGTGAGGTATCCGTGTTCAAGCCTTAGGGGTTGCACTCTTGCCCAATTTCCTTGCATTTTCTTTGGGAGAGAGCACGACAATGCTCTCCAAGAGAGCGTTGTGCTCTCCTTGAGAGCGCTACTTTGCTTTGGAGTGAGGCTCCAGCTTCGAACCTTGGTGGAAGCATTGGCTGATTTTTTTGCTTATTTTTTTTCCTTAAAGATGCATTCGATTAGAGCCTCAATTTCTGGCCAAATATAGATTGCCATATATCGTTGGAAATCTCTAAATGTCAGCTTTCCAACGCAACTGGAAGCACATCAATCGGACATCTGTAGCTCAAGTTATAGCCCTTGGAAGGAGGCATGGTCATGCTGTGAGCGCCCAGATTTTAACTTAGCGAAAATTTTGCTTCCAAGCTTATTTTGAACTCTTGTAGTGCTCAGCTCTTGGCAAGAGCGAAGCTTTGTGTGCTGATTGCCAATCCCCTTTAATTTGGTCATGGGCCACGCTTTTAAAAGCATGGTCTAAGGCTCCAAAGTGTGCTCCAACTTCAAAGTGTGTCCCAAAGCTCTTTTCTTCTCCTTTTTAGCTTATTTTGTGCTTCTTTGCTGCTTTTTCTTCTTATTTCCTACAAGATTTATAAAATTAAAAGATCAAGGAAATATACCATTTAAGTACAAAAGCATTCATTATTCAAGCACAAATCATCAATTTCTTGTATGAATAAGCTTAGAAAAACATGACATGGTGACATGTCATCACAACACCAAACTTAAACCTTGCTTGTCCTCAAGCAAGAAAAGAATCATGCAATAAAGATTGACAATCCAAGGTGAGAAGAGTTGCAACTCAATGTTCATGGTAAGCTAGTTTTCTAAGCATGCTACAATCACAAAAGAAATGTAAATGATTGATGCTTCTATCTAGCTCAATTTATGAAATCTTTTCCTTATAATTTTCCCTTGAAACAAGCTTTTGATTTTCTTATTAGCTTCTCCTTTTGGGTGCTTTGCCCCATGAGTTAATAACAAAGCTATGATTTCTAAATGCTTTGTTTTCAAGTATTACCACTTGATACATAAGCACCACAAGCATTTAATTAGAGGACTTCATTAAGCTCATTTGTTTCTTTTCTTGACTCTCTAATCATTGATGCTCAGAACCTTGAGCTTTGAGGGAGTGCTTTTGCACTTTGAGCCTAGCCTTGACTTCTAAGTGTTTTGTTTTCAAGCATTTGGCTTGATACATAAACACCACAAGTACTTAACAAATAAATTGCCATTGGTACTCAGAGCCTTCAGCTTTCTCATTCTTTCCCTTTTTCTTTCTTGCTTTATTTTCATTTACTTCCTTCAAGGTTTTCATGATTTCAAAAGATTTCACAAAATGTCCTAGATGAAAACTTCAATTAAATAAAATCCAATGCAATTGAGCAACAATTAATCATACTAGCTTTCCAATACTTGTATGCACATGCTAAAATCTTCTTTAATTCCTTGTTTGTTTATGATCATGATGCTTTATTGCTTTTGAACTCACAAAACTCAAGTTGGTAGTCATAATGCCACAGCAACATGTTACAAATCATCATTCAAGCTATGCTTATTCATACCACACATGCATACAGAGAATATAAAGACAATCATGCAAAATAAAGTGCTGGAAAAGGAGAGGAAAAGGAACTTTACAACCTTGTAGTCCATCTTCTCTATTGTTGTCATTTTCCTCTTATTCTTCCCTTTCCCTTGCCAAACTCAGAATGCTTGCTCATCCTCAAGCAATAATTAGAACAATGGCTATGGGGCTAAGATGGATCATGAATGTCTTATACAATGAAATGTTAGTAGCACATGTGTTTTAAGCAAGCAAAATTAAAGATAACAATCAAGGTACAAGAGACAGAGACATTTTGATTGTATAGATAAGAAGGTGTGCACAATACATTGCATAAAGGATAAGTGGCACACCAAACTTAGTGTTACACTTTCACTTGGAATTAATGCAAGTATCTTGTAAGAATTGGAACCAAATTTTGTTGCATAGCAATACCAAACTTAGAATGTAATCATATGTCAATTTATTTGAATTAAAACTAAGCAAATGAAACTGTTATTTGTTAAGTACAATCACCAAGCCAAGAATCTGTCATGAATAAGGATCTCTTGGTGATGTACTGACAAAGACAGTTAATAAGCAAACTAGATGAAAGCACTTAAAAACAGAAAAATGGCTAAAGCAAGTGGAATGAAAAAGTGCCAAATCAAAAGAGAAAAATAAAACTGCAGAGGCATTATGATTGTACAAACAAGTGGCGTTGCTTGAATAAATTGCATAGAAAATAAGTGGCACACCAAACTTAGAATCTTAGTGTGCCACTTTCATTTTTGATTTGATGCAATCATCTAAAAAGATTGAAAACCAAGTGTTGCATGGCAACACCAAACTTAGAATGTAACCATATGCCAATTTATTGAATTTAAACAAAGCAAAGAAAGAAAACAAAGCAGAGAAGAGAAAGTATACCTACTGTTGGCATGTTGTTCACTTTCTTCCTCTTCTTCCAGTTTGTTAAAAGGAATGACCTTAAGGGGGGAGAATATTCAGCTACTGTCCCTTGTCTTGGCCTTTTCTCAGCAAGCTTCCTTTTGCAAATGGCTTGATTGATCTTGCTTGCTGGATCAGGGACAGGATTGGTGCTCTTGCTAGTTGCCTTCACTCCTTTGAATTCAAAACTTGGTTGCTGTGTGATTATTGGAGTTTTGTATTCATCCAGAGCCGTTTGAATTGGTGGTTCCATGAACTCTTCCTTCATGTACTTCTCTGCCTCACTTGAGTGTAAATTTTCTGGAATGACTTCCTCACTTTCTTGCTCCTCCACTCCTTTCTTTGCACCCAACATTTGACTTAATAGCTTTTTCATTGAGGAGGTTTGTTGATCTTTCCAACATTTCTTCATCTCCTCTTCATATTTTTCAATTACAGATTCAATTGTTGAGAGTTTTTGGGTCAGGGAAGTTTGTGAGAGTTGTGAGTCTTCATGTTCCCTTGTCATCTCAAGTGGCTTTTGTGAATGTAAAATCCTTGGCTCATGTCCCTCATCCTTCATTGCAGTTTCACTTGACACAGGGACCTTTTGTTCTTGTTTTTCCACTTCCTCACTCACAAATTGGTCTTCATCCTCACTATTTGATGGTTCTAAGTTCCCCCTTGTTTGCTCTAAAGGCCCATTCATCTTCTTGAAGATGATTTCTTTCCAGGATTGGGATTGTGTGTATTTTTCCACGAGTTTTTTGTGTATTTCAATGGCTTGGCATT
This sequence comes from Arachis ipaensis, assembly GCF_059453495.1. Lineage (NCBI taxonomy): Eukaryota > Viridiplantae > Streptophyta > Magnoliopsida > Fabales > Fabaceae > Arachis > Arachis ipaensis. The sequence continues at coordinate 144,692,596 of NC_142440.1, forward strand.
GGCTTTCTAAGGGATCTTTGGACCATTGAAGGTAATCCTCATCTGCTGGTTCAAGAGATGAAGGTTGAGAGTAATTTTGGTGACATGGATGTGTTGTGGTGAAGTTGTGTTGAGGGGTGTGGAATCAGTTGTGTGATTGATGGGATGACTTGTATGGATTTTGGAGGAAACTTTGTGTTGAGGCATAATCAAGTGATGAAGAACTTTCAAATGAGAAACTGGGACGTGAGGGTGGATGCTCTTTCATTCCTTGGTGATACTCCCAGCCACCATTAGAATAATGACTTGCATCATTTTGTGGTGGTGGAAAATATCCCATATGATTCTCTTGCTCATCTTGTGTCTCTGAAGCAAATCTCCATGAATCGGAGTGCTCAGAATGTGTATTCTCTTGGTGATATTCCCAGCCACCATTAGAGATTGGTGATGGTGGGTGATATCCCATAAAATTTTGTTTGACCATAAGATGAGTTGAACTCCATTTGTATTTTGTAAACATCAATGAAATTTGAAATTCATGTCACAGAGAAAGAATTTCTTAGTGAGGCAATAGCTCAAACACCTTGCTATCAACTTAAAATAGACAACAAAAACAAAGAAAATGCTTGATCTAGATTTCTCACCCACTTAATCATTGTTGATCTAAATCAATCCCCGGCAACGGCGCCAAAAACTTGATGGGTGTTTTTATGGAAAAATGAATTTCCAAACACACAAATCTAACCGGCAAGTGTACCGGGTCGTATCAAGTAGTAATAACTCACTTAGAGTGAGGTCGATCCCACAGGGATTGATGGATCAAGCAAATTTAGTGGGTGATTAGTTTAGTCAAGCTAACATTGAGTGAATTGTGTGATAATTGATCAACAGAAAGTAAATTGTAGGGAATTTAAAATTGCAGAATGTAAATGGGCTGAATCTTAAAGTGCAAGAAAGTAAAAGAGCTGAAACTTAAATTGCAAGAAAAGTAAATTACAAGAAATGTAAAAGGGTTTGGGTGCGGGGAAATTAAAGGAAGCAGTAATTCAAGAATTAAAACAATTGCAGGAAAATTAAAGATGAAAGCAATAAATAAAAACTCAGATTCAATTCTCAATTCTTTGAAATTATGCAGAAGAACAACCAAAAGAAATCTTAGACGAAGAGGGAAACAGAATTCCTTCACTTCTCAATCCAAGATTCAAATTCAAAGAAAGAAAAAATAGAAGAGAGCTCTCTAATCCTAATGCTCCCTAGTGGAGCCAGCCTTTAATGCTCTCTATTAGAGCCCCCTTCTATGCCCTCTAATGGAGCTGACCTTCTTCTCATGAAATGAGAATGATGCCTTTATATAGGCTTTTTAAAAAAAGAAAAATAAAATGAAATTGAAATTAAAAACAAATTACAATTTAAATGAAAATCCTAATCTAAATGATCCGTGTGCCTTTGAGTGATGATAATGGGCTTAGCTTGCTTTGGATTTGAGGAAGAGTGGGTCTGGATGGCCTTGGGTCAATTAGTGAAGAATTGTGTTCAAAGGGAATTTTAATTGAATTCTGGCCCATGGGTGACACTCCCAGGGCAATGCTCGGCTCTCACCAAGAGCGCAGCATTTAATTGGTGCATGACAATGCTTGGCAAAACAAGGGAGTAGTGCTCAGCTCTTCCCAAAAGCGTAGCATCCTTGCTTCCTTGGTGAGGTATCTGTGTTCAAGCCTTGGGGGGTTGCACTCTTGCCCAATTTCCTTGCATTTTCTTTGGGAGAGAGCACGACAATGCTCTCCAAGAGAGCGCTGTGCTCTCCTTGAGAGCGCTACTTTGCTTTGGAGTGAGGCTCCAGCTTCGAACCTTGGTGGAAGTATTGGCTGATTTTTTTGCTTATTTTTTTCGTTAAAGATGCATTCCATTAGAGCCTCAATTTCAGGCCAAATATAGATTGCCATATATCGTTGGAAATCTCTGAATGTCAGCTTTCCAAGCAACTGGAAGCACATCAATCGGACATCTGTAGCTCAAGTTATAGCCCTTGGAAGGAGGCATGGTCATGCTGTGAGCGCCCAGATTTTAACATAGCGAAAATTTTGCTTCCAAGCTTATTTTGAACTCTTGTAGCGCTCAGCTCTTGGCAAGAGCGGAGCTTTGTGTGCTGATTGCCAATCCCCTTTAATTTGGTCATGGGCCACGCTTTTAAAAGCGTGGCCTAAGGCTCCAAAGTGTGCTCCAACTTCAAAGTGTGTCCCAAAGCTCTTTTCTTCTCCTTTTTAGCTTATTTTGTGCTTCTTTGCTTCTTTTTCTTCTTATTTCCTACAAGATTTATAAAATTAAAAGATCAAGGAAATATACCATTTAAGTATAAAAGCATTCATTATTCAAGCACAAATCATCAATTTCTTGTATGAATAAGCATAGAAAAACATGACATGGTGACATGTCATCAGTCACCATATGGATATGTAGAGCTTCAGGATATTGACTCTGACAAAAAGTTCATTGTTAATGGACAGAGAGTCAAACATTATCTTGAAGGGAATGTTGAACAAGAGTGCTCAAAACTGAGACTAAAATAAAAGCTCAGTAAAAGTCCAGCTAAAGACGGTAAAAAAGCGCTTGCTGGGAGGCAACCTAGCCATTATAAAAAATTAGATGTTTATAACAATTATATGAGTTTATTTAATTTTGTTATTCATGTTAGTTAATACATTTCAGTGAATAAGTCAGGAAAATGGAGGTTCAAAACATAAAGTAGAAGAATCACAGAGAAAAAGAGCTCACTAGCATCAAAACACCAGTAAAGGGGCGTTTTGGGTGTTAAACGCCAGAATGGCTACCATTCTAGGCGTTTAACGCCAGAAACAGCAGCATCCTGGGCGTTCAGAAAAAAAGCCCAGTAACAAAAGATTTCTGGCATTTAACGCTAGCCAGGGTACCTGGCTGGGCGTTAAACGCCCAAAATGGCCACCAGATGGGCGTTTAACGCCAGAACAGCAAGAGGGAGGTAATTTCGTTTCCAATTCAATTTTTTTCGAATTTTCATGTTTTAATTCAAAATTTTCTGCATCAAAATATTACAAACATTAAATTTTTAATTTCTATTTCCAAAAATTATTAATCTTTTAAATTATTTTTAATTCTTTTTCAATTCTTTTCAATTCTTTTCCAAAACGTTTTTCAAACTCATTTATCTTTTTAAGTTCTCTCCAAATCTTTTTAAATTGCTTCATATTATCTTAGATACATGATAAGCCACTATTTTATGGTTTATCTTGTGTTTTATTGAGTGATTTCATCATGTCTTCACCCACTTATTCATACTAATTGCATGATTTTACATTTTCCTTCCTAGTATTGTTCTATGGTTGAAAACTTGCTTCCTAGAGATCTTTAGTTAGTATATTTTAATGCTCCTTTATACCATTCGATGCCGTGATCCGTGTGTTAAGTGTTTCAGGCTTTATAGGGCAGGAATGGCTTAGAGAATGAAGAGGAAAGCTTGCAAAAATGGAAGGAACACAAGAAACTAAGGAGATGACCAGCAAACACCGACGCGCGTGCATGGCTCACGCGAGCGCGCGGAATAGAGAAAATTGCAGCGACGCATGCGCGTGTCTAATGCATACGCGTGGATTGGAATCTGCACAAATGACGCGAACGCGTAGACGACGCATACGCGTGACAAGGAAAATCGCTGAATGACGCGCACGCGTGGACGACGTGTACGCGTGACCTGCGCGATCTGCAGAAATAACAGAAAATGCCGAGGGCGATTTCGGGCCGCATTTTGACCCAATTTTTGGCCCAGAAACACAGAATAAAGCCATGGAACATGCAGAGACTCAAAACAACACTTTTTGACACTTTATTTTTAGATACATTGATACATTCTCATGAGGATAGTTTTAGGTTTTTAGATTTGAATTTAGAGAGGATTACTCTTCCTCCAGGTTCTCTTTACATTCCCAGTTATTGCTTTTGCTTTTGGATATTGAAGAGTCATTACCTCCGTTGAAGACACTATTCTAGTTTGTTTCCTTACTTACTCTTTTATTTATTCCATATTCTTAATTCTTGTTTAAAGTAGTAATTGGATTATTTTCATGGATTGTTAATGCAAAGAATTACTTTTACTTTTAATTAATTTAATTTAATTCATCATGTCTTCTTCTTATATTTTTCTGAGCATTATATTCATGTCAATGGAGTAGATTCCATACTTGACATGGGGGTTGATTAAAAGGAGACACTTGAGTTGGAAGGCTTAAGATGGTTAAACTGGACGTTGTTGGCTAGTTCTGTATTTACTAACGCTAAACCTTCCCAAGGGAGAGGACTAGGATTTGCGAATAAGAGCTAGCTCAATCACTTGACTTTTCTTTATTTAGTAAGGGTTAACTAAGTGAAAACAACAACCTTTTTAATACTACACTTAAGAGACCCCAACAAGGATAAAACTTCCAATTAATCATTCCCCCAGTCAAGGCCCTTTATCTAGAATATTAATAATCATTCTTAGTTTTTATCGTTTTAATTTACAATTATTTAATTGCTTATCAACCAAACTCAAACTCTCTTAAAAATTCCTAATTAATAAAATAGCATCCTTTCTTGCAACTCGTTGGGAGACGACCTGTGACTCATACTCCCAGTATTTTTCTATTCTAAATTTTTATGACACTCTTCTAAATTGGTGAGGTAGATTTTAGCTGGTTAAGAGCTATACTCTCAATGCTGTTCTATTATATTATAATCTCTTAATTAGTCTAACTTCTGCCACGCATCAGTTTTTGGCGCCGTAGCCAGGGAGTTGCAATTGTGTGCTAAATTATTAATTAGTGTACATATTTTTATTTTTATTTGCATATTTTATTTTTTTTATTTTTACCATGAGCTATATGTTTCTTTCATTGAATGACGCGTTCACTGCCTGATCCGAGCTTAGCCACATTTGATCCTGAAATTGAAAGAACTATTTCACGTATTAGGCGAGCTCGACGTCGGTTAGCCTCTGAGGGTGAATTTGAACCGCCATCCAAGAGCGAGATAAGCTCCTTTACTACTGATTCAGTTAATTCATGTGCAGATAGAATGGCAGCATCTAGCAGGATTACTCTCCAGGAAGCTAGAGCCCCAGATTTTACAATGCAGCCGTATCAAGTGCATCATCCAACTCTGGTTGCAGATTTTGAACTGAAGACTGCACTAATCAACTTAATGCCCAAGTTTCATGGCTTACCTGCTCAGGAGCCCATTAAGCACTTCAGGGATTTTCAGACAGCCTGTTCTACTGTTAGGCGTCAGGGTGCGAATGAAACTTCTATTCTGTTAACTGCCTTCCCGTTTTCTCTTGAGGGAAAGGAAAGGGAGTGGTACTACTCCCAACCTGAAGCGACTGTTACCAACTGGGATAAGCTCAGAAGAGAATTTTTGGTGAAATACTTTCCAGCTAAAGTTACAGACAGACTAAGGAAAGAGATCTCATGCATTGTTCAAGGTGAATCAGAAACTCTCTATGAGTACTGGGAGCATTTTAAGAACCTTCTAGACGCATGCCCCCATCACATGATTGACAGGCTAGTGTTGATCAGCTATTTCACTCAAGGCATGAAGCCTCGGGATAAAATTACACTGGACGGTGCTAGTAATGGTTCTCTGAAGAAGTACAAGACCGCAGATGAAGCATGGCAACTGATCAGCGACTTAGCTGAGTCCACCAGGAATCACAGGCACATGAATAGCCACTCGAAAGTTGTTGCAGAAGTTTCCTCTAGCACTGAGACTACTATTCTTACACAGAGTATATGTGAAATGACCAACCTACTAAAGCAATTACAGTTGAATCAACAACAACAAGCTCAGCCTTCCCCACCACAACAAAGCAACAGTTAGTTCCCCAAAGAGTATGCGGTATATGTGCTGATTATAGTCATTATACTGATGAATGCCTGCAGCTCCAACAAGAAGACAATACTGTGGCAGCAACTCATAACTTCTATGACCGCCCGAATCAAGGATACAATCAACAAGGTGGCAACTACAACCAAGGTGGAAACTATAACCAAGGATGGCAAGACAACTCCAACCAAGGTTGAATGGATAATTCCAACCATGGCTGGAGGGACAACTATAACAGAGGAGGCAGAGACAACAATGGAAAACAGAGGTGGAATAACAACAACAGACAATAGAATCAGAGCCAACCTTACAGAGCTCCTCACTTAAGGCAATCACAAGGACCCCAACAAAACCAACAACAAGTACCACAGATCACTTATCCTACTTCCTCATCAAATGGCGAGATGCTTTGTTCTCTTGCACAAGGACAACAAGAGATGCAGACGACACTGAAATCTACTTTAAATGGTCTGAATGCTACTTTACAAGCTCTCGCCGCCCGGATAGATTCATTACCTACTTCCACTAACCAACCTTTAAGCTCTAGTGGAATTCCTTCTCAACCCTTACCTAACCCCAAGGATGGCATCAATGCCATCACTTTAAGGTCCGGAACCACACTGCCAGAGAGAAATCAGGAGGAGCCAAGCCCAATAGAACATGCCCCAATTGAAGACTCAGTGGAAGTAGAAGATGCTGAAATGGAAGATGCTGAAGAGGAAGATGAAGTACAAGACAAGGTTGAAGAAGAAGTAGCTCAGCAAAGGAATGGACCACCAATGGATACAGAAGCTGCAAGTGGTGCCATCCCTATCCCATTCCCATACCTTACAAGGAAATCCAGAAAGCAGATAGAACTTGATCCCAAAATGGTAGAAATTTTCAAAAAGGTTGAGGTAACTCTTCCCCTTTTTGATGTTATTCAACAAGTACCTAAATATGCAAAGTTTCTGAAGGATTTATGCATACACAAAGGTAAAATTAATGAATTAGAAACTATCCCTTTAGGTAGTTCTATATCTGCTTTAATGTGAGGAATACCTGAAAAATGTAGTGATCCAGGTCCATGCATGGTTAACTGTACCATAGGAGGTGTAATATTTTCTGATTGCATGTGTGACTTAGGAGCGTGTGTTAGTATAATGCCATTGTCTATATATGATACCTTAAGGTTCCCTCCCTTAAAAAGGTCAGCAGCTCGTTTTGTGTTAGCAGATAAAAGTATTATTACAGTAGTTAGAATTGCTGAAGATGTATTAGTGAGCATTAAGGGGTGCACATTTCCCATTGACTTCTATATCCTGGAAATGCCCCCTAATGACTCAGGAAGACCATCATCAATCCTGCTTGGAAGACCATTCCTGAAAACCTCAAAGTTCAAGCTGGATGCATTCTCAGGAACTTACTCCTTTGAGATAGATGGCAGAACAGTGAGTTTCAGTTTAAACAAAGCTATGAAGCACCCTCCGAAAGATCATTCTATCTTCTAGTGCGACATCATTGATGAAACTGTAGCTGAAGTTCACCAAGAAGAAATAAAAGAGAAGCACATGGAGCAAGGTCCAAGTGTGGGGACACCATCTGAACATAATGAAAACACCTTACCATTACCACTAGCCCCGGATGATCCAGAGCCTAGCCAAGAGCAGAAATTGGAATTGAAGCCCCTTCCTCCACACCTCAAGTATGCTTACCTTGAGGATAATCAAAAGTTTCCAGTTATCATTGCAAGGGAACTCACTTCTCAACAGGAGGAGCAACTGCTTAGTGTGCTAAAAAAGTACAAGAAAGCAATTGGGTGGAGCTTGACGGATATAGTAGGCATCAGCCCTCAAGTTTGTGAACACAGAATATATTTAGAAGAGGAATCAAAACCTGTCTGTCAACCCCAAAGAAGATTGAATCCCACCATCTTAGAAGTTGTCAATAAAGAAGCAACCAGGCTACTTGAAGCAAATATCATTTACCCCATCTCAGACAGTGAATAGGTCAGTCCAGTACAAGTGGTGCCCAAGAAGTCTGGAGTCACAACAATAAAGAATGAGCATGGAGAGCTCCTGACAACTAGAGTGCAGAATTCATGGAGGGTTTGCATTGACTATAGGCGTCTCAACCAAGCTACTTGCAAGGATCATTACCCCTTGCCATTTATTGATCAAATGCTCGATTGCCTGTCAAGTAAATCCCATTATTGCTTTTTAGATGGTTATACAGGCTACTTTCAAATTCATATAGCTCCTGAAGATCAGGAAAATACCACTTTTACATGTCCCTTTGGAACGTATGCATATAAAAGGATGCCTTTTGGCTTATGTAATGCACCGGCTACTTTCCAAAGATGCATGATGAGTATCTTTTCAGATCTTATTGAGAACTGTATGGAAGTATTTATGGATGATTTTAGCGTATATGGTGATTCATTTGACCTTTGCTTGGATAGTTTAGCTAGAGTATTAGACAGGTGAGTTAGTTCAAACCTTGTACTGAATTTTGAAAAATGTCATTTAATGGTGAAACAAGGGATTGTTCTAGGACATGTTGTCTCTAAAACCGGTATTTCAGTAGATCCAGCAAAGGTAGATGTCATTTTTAGTTTACTTTACCCCTCTTCCATGAGAGAATTCCGTTCGTTCCTAGGCCATGGGATGAGCGGATATTTTATACGCTCTTTGGGGATAATTTCATATAGTTTTTAGTATGTTTTAGTTAGTTTTTAGTTTATTTTCATTAGTTTCTAGGCAAAATTCATATTTCTGGACTTTACTATGAGTTTGTGTATTTTTCTGTAATTTTAGGTATTTTCTGGCTGAAATTGAGGGAGCTGAGCAAAAATATGATTCAGGCTGAAAAAGGACTGCTGATGCTGTTAGATTCTGACCTCCCTTCACTCGGAATGGATTTTCTGGAGCTACAGGACTCCAAATGGTGCGCTTCTAATTGCGTCGGAAAGTAGACATCCAGGGCTTTTCAGAAATATATAATAGTCTATACTTTGCTCAAGGATAAACGATGTAAACTGGCGTTCAACGCCAGTTCCATGTTGCAGTCTGGCGTCCAGCGCCAGAAACAAGTTACAAGTTGGAGTTCAACGCCAGAAAAGGATCCAAAGCTGGCGTTGAACGCCCAAAACAGCCCTATGCACGTGATTAGCTTAAGTCTCAGCCCTAGCACACACCACGTGGGCCCCAGAAGTGGATTTCTGCACTATCCATCTTAGTTTACTCATTTTTTGTAAACCTAGTTTACTAGTCTAGTATTTAAATAACTTTTAGAGACTTATTTTGTATCTCATGACATTTTAGATTTGAACTTTGTACCTCTTGACGGCATGAGTCTCTAAACTCCATTGTTGGGGGTGAGGAGCTCTGCTGTGTCTCGATGAATTAATGCAAGTATTTCTGTTTTCCATTCAAACATGCGTGTTCCTATCTAAGATATCCATTCGCACTTCAATATGAATGTGATGAACGTGACAATCATCATCATTCCTCCACGAATGCGTGCTTGACAACCACGTACGTTCCACCATAGGATGAATGAATATCTCTTAGATCTCTTAATCGGAATCTTCGTGGTATAAGCTAGATTGATGGCAGCATTCAAGAGAATCCGAAAAGTCTAAACCTTGTCTGTGGTATTCCGAGTAGGATTCAGGGATTGAATGGCTGTGACGAGCTTCAAACTCGCGAGTGTTGGGCGTAGTGACAGACGCAAAAGGATAGTAAATCCTATTCCGGTACGATTGAGAACCTGCAGATGATTAGCCGTGCGGTGACAGCGCACCTGGACCCTTTTCACTGGAAGGATGGATGGTAGCCATTGACAACGGTGATCCACCAACACACAGCTTGCCATAGGAGGATGCGCGTGCGTGAATCAGAAACAGAGGAAAGCAGAATTTCAGAAGACAAAGCATCTCCAAAACTCCAACATATTCTCCATCATTGCATATAAGTATAATTTGTGTTATGCCCTTTTATTCCTTGCAATCAAATTTAATAAGTGAATTGTTTTATTGTTTTCCTGACTAAGACTTACAAGATAACCATATATTGCTTCAAGCCAACAATCTCCGTGGGATCGACCCTTACTCACGTAAGGTATTACTTGGACGACCCAGTGCACTTGCTGGTTAGTTGTGCGAATTTGTGAAGAATTGTGATTTCCAATTTCGTGCACCAAGTTTTTGGCGCCGTTGCCGGGGATTGTTTGAGTTTGGACAACTGACGGTTTATTTTGTTGCTTAGATTAGGAAAAATTTTTCTTTTTGGTTTAGAGTCTTTTATTATTTATACCTTGTTAAAACACTTTAAATTTATAGCTCAGTTAGCTAGAGCGTGGTGCTTATGTTCTTGGTAATTGGCTATCCTATTTTTAAAAATCTTTTTCAAAAATAATTTTTCTTTGAATAAATCTTGTGCCAAACTTTAAGTTTGGTGTTTTCTTGTTGATTTTTCTTTGTTTTTCAAAAATTTTAGTTTGGTTTTCAAAAAATTTTAAGTTTGGTGTTCTTTCTTCATGTTCTTGTGTTCTTGTGAGTCTTCAAAGTGTTCTTGAGTTTTCCTTGTGTCTTGATCTTAAAATTTTTAAGTTTGGTGTTCCTTAGTGTTTTTCCTCCAAAATTTTTGAAAACAAGGAGCATTAGATCTAAAAATTTTAAATCTTGTGCTATCTTATTGTTTTTCTCCTTCCTCTTTAAATTCAAAAATATCTTTTCTCTCTATTTTAAAGCTTTTTTTTTCGAAAATCAATTTTAAAATCCAGATTTTTTTTTCGAAATTTAAAACCCTTTTCAAATCATATCTTTTTCAAAACTTCCTAACCACTTTCTCTCTCCTCTTTTTTTCGAAAATCTTCACCCATTTTTATTTATTTTAATTTATTTTGTTTTCGAAATAAATAAATAATTAAATAAATAAAAATATTTTTCTTCTATTTTACATCATCTCCCTTTCTCCATCATGGACCTAAGCAGAAATGAACAGTCCAGGAGGACTCTGGGGTCATATGCTAACCCCTCTACTACTTCATATGGGAGCAGTATCTGCATACCCTCCATTGGAGTCAGTAGCTTTGAGTTGAATCCTCAGCTCATTATCATGGTGCAGCAAAGTTGCCAGTATTCCGGTCTTCCACAGGAAGAACCTATAGAGTTTCTGGCACATATTTTACAGATTGCTGACACAGTACATGATAAGGAAGTAGATCAGGATGTCTACAGATTATTACTGTTTCCATTTGCTGTAAAAGACCAAGCTAAGAGGTGGTTAAATAACCAACCTAAGGCCAGCATAAGGACATGGAAACAGCTGACAGAAAAATTCCTGAATCAATACTTTCCTCCAAAACGGATGACACAGCTAAGGCTGGACATCTAAGGCTTTAAACAAGGAGATAATGAATCTCTTTATGATGCCTGGGAGAGATACAGAGAGATGCTACGAAAATGCCCCTCTGAAATGTTTTCAGAGTGGGTTCAGTTAGACATCTTCTATTATGGGCTTGCAGAAAGAGCTCGGATGTCTCTAGATTACTCAGCTGGTGGATCTATCCACATGAGAAAGACAATTGAAGAAGCCCAAGAGCTCATTGATACAGTTGCCAGAAATCAGCATCTGTACCTAAGCAGTGACCCTTCCATGAAAGAAGAGGTTAAAACAGTAACTGCTGAACTCAGTGCTGTAAAACAAGCTACTGAATTCAATCAGCAATTGGAATTTCTAACAAAGCAGTTAGCCGAATTCAAGGATAGACTACAAGAGATAAGGATGGCTAATATAAATATGGAAGAACAATTGAAGCAAACAAAGCAGCAGCTGTCAAAACAAATAACAGAAGAATGCTAAGCAGTTTAATTAAGAAGTGGGAAGACGTTAAATATCCCACCTCAAGGCAGCAAGAAGCCAAGAAATGAGCAAACTACCCAAAATCCACCTGAGGACAGTAAGAGCCCGGGGAAAATTAATTCTGGCGCTAAAACGCTAGAAATTGGGTGGAAGGCTGGCGCTAAACGCCCAGACCATGCTCAGGACTGGCGTTCAACGCCAGAAACAAGCAAGGATCTGGCGTTGAACGCCCAAAAGAAGCACAGTTCTGGCGTTCAGATGCCAGGAACAGATGAGGAGCTGGCGTCTAACGTCACTCCAGCTTCTAACTCTGGCACTCAGTTTCCAGTGAGGGATTAGACACACACAAGTGCTGATGACAACCCATCTAAAAAGGCTTCTTCAACCACTTCTGAAGGAAATAAACTTACAGCAACTAAGGTTGAGGAATATAAAGCACTGATTCAAGTGCTAAGGACACACAAGACAGCTCTTGGGTGGTCCATAGGTGACCTTAAGGGCATAAGCCCAGCTAGATGCATGCACAAAATCTTATTGGAGGATAATGCTAAACCAGTGGTTCAACCACAGAGGCGGCTAAATCCATCCATGAAGGAAGTGGTGCAGAAAGAGGTCACCAAATTACTGGAGGCTGGGATTATTTATCCTATTTCTGATAGTCCCTGGGTGAGCCCTGTTCAAGTTGTCCCCAAAAAGGGAGGCATGACAGTGGTTCATAATGAAAAGAATGAACTGGTTCCTACAAAAACAGTTACAGGGTGGCGCATGTGTATTGACTACAGAAGGCTCAACACAGCCACCAGAAAGGATCATTTTCCTTTACCATTCATAGACCAGATGCTAGAAAGACTGGCAGGTCATAATTATTACTGCTTTTTGGATGGCTACTCAGGCTATAACCAGATTGCAGTAGATCCCCAGGATCAAGAGAAAACAACATTCACATGTCCATCTGGAGTGTTTGCTTATAGAAGGATGCCGTTTGGGCTGTGTAATGCACCTGCAATCTTCCAGAGATGCATGCTCTCTATTTTCTCTGATATGGTGGAAAAATTTCTGGAAGTCTTCATGGATGACTTCTCAGTATATGGAAACTCATTCAGCTCCTGTCTTGATCACCTGAAACTAGTTCTGAAAAGATGCCAAGAGACTAACCTGGTTTTAAACTGGGAAAAATGTCACTTTATGGTGACTGAAGGGATTGTCCTTGGGCATAAAATTTCAAACAAGGGAATAGAGGTGGATCAAGCAAAAATAGAGGTAATTGAAAAATTACCACCACCTGCCAATGTTAAGGCAATCAGAAGTTTTCTGGGGCATGTAGGATTCTATAGGAGGTTTATAAAGGATTTTTCAAAAATCGCAAAACCTCTGAGCAATCTGCTAGCTGCTGACACGCCATTTGTGTTTGACACAGAGTGTTTGCAGGCATTTGAAATGCTGAAAGCCAAGTTGGTCACAGCACTAGTTATTTCTGTACCAGATTGGACATTACCATTTGAGCTAATGTGTGATGCCAGTGATCACGCCATTGGTGCAGTATTGGGACAGAGGCACGACAAGCTTCTGCATGTCATTTATTATGCTAGCCGCATTTTAATGATGCCCAGAAAAATTACACAACCACAGAAAAAGAATTGTTTGCAGTGGTTTATGCCATTGACAAGTTTAGATCATACTTAGTAGGATCAAAGGTGATTGTGTATACTGACCATGCTGCTCTTAAATATCTACTCACAAAGCAGGATTCAAAACCCAGGCTCATAAGATGGGTGTTGCTTCTGCAAGAGTTTGATATAGAAATAAGAGACAGAAAAGGGACAGAGAACCAAGTGGCTGATCATCTGTCCCGGATAGAGCCAGTAGAAGGGACGTCCCTCCCCTCTCTTGAGATCTCTGAGACTTTCCCGGATGAGCATTTGTTTGCCATTCAGGAAATACCATGGTTTGCAGACATTGCAAACTATAAGGCTGCAAGGTTCATACCTAAAGAGTACAACAAGCAACAAAAGAAAAAATTAATCACTGATGCAAAGTACTACTTGTGGGATGAACCCTATCTCTTTAAGAGATGTGCAGACGGAATAATCCGTAGGTGTGTGCCTAGAGAAGAAGCACGGAGGATCTTATGGCATTGCCATGGATCACAATATGGAGGCCATTTCGGAGGTGAGCGAACAGCCACCAAGGTCCTCCAATGTGGCTTCTATTGGCCTACACTCTATAGAGATTCCCGAGAGTTTGTACGTAACTGTGACAGTTGCCAAAGAGCTGGTAATCTGCCTCATGGTTACGCCATGCCTCAACAAGGAATCTTGGAGATTGAGTTGTTTGACGTATGGGGAATTGACTTCATGGGACCTTTCCCACCATCATACTCAAACACTTATATTCTGGTGGCAGTTGACTACGTATCAAAATAGGTAGAGGCCGTTGCCACACCCACCAATGATACTAAAACAATGCTGAAGTTCCTCCAGAAATATATCTTCAGCAGGTTTGGGGTCCCTAGAGTACTAATCAGTGATGGGGGCACTCACTTCTGTAACAAACAGTTTTACTCTGCCATGGTCCAGTATGGGATTCGCCACAAGGTGGCAACTCCATATCATCCACAAACTAATGGGCAAGCTAAAGTCTCTAACAGAGAGCTAAAAAGAATCCTAGAACGGACTGTAAATACCCATAGAAAGGATTGGGCAAGAAGCTTGGATGATGCTCTGTGGGCATACAGAACAGCATTCAAGACTCCTATAGGACCTCTCCATACCAACTTGTATATGGTAAGGCATGTCACCTGCCCGTGGAACTGGAACATAAAGCCTACTGGGCAACCAGATTCCTGAACTTTGATGCCAAATTAGCTGGAGAAAAAAGATTGCTTCAGCTAAATGAGCTAGAGGAATTCAGATTCACTGCTTTCGAAAATGCCAAGCTTTATAAAGAGAAATAAAAAAAGTGGCATGACAGAAAGCTGTCATCTAGAATCTTTGAACCAGGACAGAAGGTTCTGTTGTTTAACTCTAGACTCAGGCTGTTCCCTGGAAAACTGAAATCCCGGTGGAGGGGACCATATGTGATTACAAGTATATCACCATATGGTTATGTGGAACTTCAAGATATTGATTCTGATAAGAAGTTCATTGTTAATGGACAGAGAATCAAGCACTATCTTGAAGGCAATATTGAGCAAGAGTGCTCAAGGCTGAAGCTAAATTAAAAGCTCAGCAAGGTCCAGCTAAAGACAATAAAGAAGCGCTTGCTGGGAGGCAACCCAGCCATGGGGCATCACTTCCTCTAAGCATTTTGCCCTATTCTTGATTTTATTTGTTCATATAAAGTTCATTGATACTAAGGTAAAGAGTCAATTACATAAGTTCACAGGGTTACAGAAGGAATCTGCACACAAAACAGAGAAAAAGAGCTCACTGGCAAGAAAACGCCAGTAAGAGTCTGTTTTGGGCGTTCAACGCCCAAAAGAAGCATCCACTGGGCATTGAACGCCAGTAAGGATAGCCATCTGGGCGTTAAACGCCAGATTTACAGCGTCCTGGGCGTTCAGAAAAATGCCCAGTGACAAAGGAGTTCTTGGTGTTCAACGCCAGAAAGAAGCAACAGCTGGGCATTGAACGCCCAGGAGAGGCAGCATTTGGGCGTTGAACGCCCAAAACATGCAGTGTTTGGGCGTTCAAATGCCAGGATGGGGGGGGAGAAGGTGAATTCGTTTTTACTTCATATTTTTCATTCTAATTTTAATTTTCATGTTTCAATTCATGATTTCTTGCATAAACATGTTAAGAACCTTGATTTCTAAAATCCCTAATTTCTAAAAACCCTATTTTAAAAATATTAAATGTATCTTAATCCATAAGCACAAATCCTTTTTTATCCAATTCAACTCTTTTTCAAAATTTTCAAAACAAATCTATCTCTTTTCATTCAAAAATCTTTTCAACTAATCAATATCTTTTTCAAATCTCCATACTATCTTTTTCAAAAATCCAAATCTATCTTTCTCAAATATCTTTCATATCTTTTCAATTTTAAATCATATCTTCTATCTTATCTTTCTTTGTATTTTCGAAAAAAACCCACCCCTCTCCCTTTAAATATGGGTTCGGCCTCCCTCCCCTCCCATCCACAATTGCACCTAGCTGTCCTTCTCTCCCTCTCCTTTCTTTTCTTTTTGCTTGAGGACAAGCAAACCTCTAAGTTTGGTGTGCCTATCCGTGATCACTAAGATCATGGCTCCTAAAGGAAAACAACCCACTCCAAGAGGCAAAAAAGAGAGCGTTCCAAAACCACTTTGGAATCAAGGGAAGTTCTTAACTAAAGAACATTCAGACCATTATTACAAAATAATGGGTCTAAGATCAGTGATCCCGGAAGTTAGATTCGATCTGAAAGAAGACGAATATCCGGAGATCCAGGAGCAAATCCGAATCAAGAACTGGGAAATCCTAGCTAATCCTGAAACAAAAGTGGGAAGGAACATGGTCCAGGAGTTCTATGCTAATATGTGGCAAACAGACAGGCAAAGACTATCTGGATCTGCTATCTATGACTATCGGACCTTGGTCAGAGGAAAGATTGTTCATACCCACCCTGCAAGATCAGGGAGATCTTAAAGCTACCTCAGCTGAAAGATGATCCAGACTCCTTCAATAGGAGAATGATGAGAACAGACAAGGGCCTGGATAAGATTCTAGAGGACATATGTATCCCTGGAGCCAGGTGGACCACCAGCACGAAGGGTGTCCCAAATCAACTCAAAAGAGAAGATCTCAAACCAGTCGCCAGAGGATGGCTGGACTTCATTGGGCATTCTCTGCTGCCCACTAGCAACCGTTCTGAAGTCACTATTAGAAGAGCAGTGATGATCCATTGCATCATGATGGGAAAAAAAAGTGGAAGTTCATCAACTGATTTCAACTGAATTTTACAAAATTGCAAACAAAAATTCCAAAGATGCCAGGTTGGCTTATCCAAGCTTGATTTCTATGCTCTGCAAGGACGCTGGAGTAAGGATGGGAATAACTGAGTATATCTTAGTTGAGCGACCAATCACCAAAGCATCAATGGAAAAACAACAAGCACAGGATGACCCCATCAAGAAGAGAACACAGGAATTTCTCCCAGACCCCTCAATCTGAATACTGGGAGTATCTTGAAACATCTATTACCAAGATGCAAGAAGCTATGGAACAAATAAAGAAAGAACAGAAGGAACAAAGTAGCATTCTTTGCTATTTGCTTAAAGAACAGGAGGAGCAAGGGCGTGATTTAAGGGAATTGAAGCGCCAGAAATTATCTCTTGAAGGACCAAGCACCCCGCAGATTAGAGGAACATCCACTTCCCAGAACAAAGGTTGTTAAATTCTAATTTTTGCTTTAACTCTGTGATAGTTGTCATTATAGGAGTTTACCTTAGAAAGTAGATATAAGTAGTAGTAGTTAGCATACCTATTTTGATCTTATTTTCAATTAAGTTATAATTTATTTTTCTCATCATCAGTAAACATGAATAAAATAGTAGATCTTTAGAATAAGAGGCAATAAATTTCGAGTTTTTAACAAGAAAAATTCTAATTAATTATATGTGGTGGCAATGTTTTCTGTCTTCTGAATGAATGCTTGAACAGTGGATATGTCTTTTGAATTTGATGTTTAAGACTGTTAAATATGTTAGCTCTTGAAAGAATGATGAACATGAGACATGTTATTGATAATCTGAAAAATCATAAAAATGATTCTTGAAGCAAGAAAAAGCAGTGAATACAAAAGCTTGCAGAAAAAAAAAATATAGAGAAAGCAAGCAGAAAAAGCCAAAGCTCTTAAAACCAAAAGACAAGAGCAAAAAGCCAATAGCTCTTAAAACCAAAAGGCAAGGGTAATAAAAAGGACCCCAAGGCTTTGAGTATCAGTGGATAGGAGGGCCTAAAGGAATAAAATCCTGGCCTAAGCGGCTAAACCAAGCTGTCCCTAACCATGTGCTTGTGGCGTGAAGGTGTCAAGTGAAAACTTGAGACTGAGCGATTAAAGTCAAGGTCCAAAGCAAAAAGAAGAGTGTGCTTAAGAACTCTGGACACCTCTAATTGGGGACTTTAGCAAAGCTGAGTCACAATCTAAAAAGGTTCACCCAATTATGTGTCTGTGGCATTTATGTATCCGGTGGTAATACTGGAAAACAAAGTGCTTAGGGCCACGGCCAAGACTCATATAGTAGCTGTGTTCAAGAATCATCACACTGAAATAGGAGAATCAATAACACTATCTGAATTCTAAGTTTCTATAGATGCCAATCACTCTGAGCTTCAATGGATAAAGTGAGGTGCCAAAACTGTTTGGAAGCAAAAAGCTACTAGTCCCACTCATCTAATTAGAATCTGAGCTTCACTCAAAAACTCTGAGACATTATTGCTTCTTGACTTATTAATATTCTATTTTATTTATCTAGTTGCTTGGGGACAAGCAACAGTTTAAGTTTGGTGTTGTGATGAGCGGATATTTTATACGCTTTTTGGGGATAATTTCATATAGTTTTTAGTATGTTTTAGTTAGTTTTTAGTTTATTTTCATTAGTTTCTAGGAAAAATTCATATTTCTGGACTTTACTATGAGTTTGTGTATTTTTCTGTAATTTCAGGTATTTTCTGGCTGAAATTGAGGGAGCTGAGCAAAAATCTGATTCAGGCTGAAAAAGGACTGCTGATGCTGTTGGATTCTGACCTCCCTGCACTCGGAATGGATTTTCTGGAGCTACAGGACTCCAAATGGCGCGCTTCTAATTGCGTTGGGAAGTAGACATCCAGGGCTTCCCAGCAATATATAATAGTCTATACTTTGCTCAAGGATAGATGACGTAAACTGGCGTTCAACGCCAGTTCCATGTTGCAGTCTGGCGTCCAGCGCCAGAAACAAGTTACAAGTTGGAGTTCAACGCCAGAAAAGGATCCAAAGCTGGCGTTGAACGCCCAAAACAGCCCTATGCACGTGATTAGCTTAAGTCTCAGCCCCAGCACACACCACGTGGGCCCCAGAAGTGGATTTCTGCACTATCCATCTTAGTTTACTCATTTTCTGTAAACCTAGTTTACTAGTCTAGTATTTAAATAACTTTTAGAGACTTATTTTGTATCTCATGACATTTTAGATCTGAACTTTGTACCTCTTGACGGCATGAGTCTCTAAACTCCATTGTTGGGGGTGAGGAGCTCTGCTGTGTCTCGATGAATTAATGCAAGTATTTCTGTTTTCCATTCAAACATGCGTCTTCCTATCTAAGATATCCATTCGCACTTCAATATGAAGGTGATGAACGTGACAATCATCATCATTCCTCCACGAATGCGTGCCTGACAACCATGTACGTTCCACCATAGAATGAATGAATATCTCTTAGATCTCTTAATCGGAATCTTCGTGGTATAAGCTAGATTGATAGCAGCATTCAAGAGAATCCGGAAAGTCTAAACCTTGTCTGTGGTATTCCGAGTAGGATTCAGGGATTGAATGACTATGACGAGCTTCAAACTCGCGAGTGCTGGGCGTAGTGACAGATGCAAAAGGATAGTAAATCCTATTCCGGTACGATTGAGAACCTGCAGATGATTAGCCATGCGGTGACAGCGCACCTGGACCCTTTTCACTGGAAGGATGGATGGTAGCCATTGACAACGGTGATCAACCAACACACAGCTTGCCATAGGAGGACGCAAGTGCGTGAATCAAAAACAGAGGAAAGCAGAATTTCAGAAGACAAAGCATCTCCAAAACTCCAACATATTCTCCATCATTACATACAAGTATAATTTGTGTTCTGCCCTTTTATTCCTTGCAATCAAATTTGATAAGTGAATTGTTTTATTGTTTTCCTGACTAAGAGTTACAACATAACCATATATTGCTTCAAGCCAACAATCTCCGTGGGATCGACCCTTACGCACGTAAGGTATTACTTGGACGACCCAGTGCACTTGCTGGTTAGTTGTGCGAATTTGTGAAGAATTGTGATTTCCAATTTCGTGCACCACCATGCAGGTTTTTACAGGAGATTCATTAAGGACTTCAGTAAGGTAGCATTACCTTTATCCAGACTGCTACAGAAAGATATTGAGTTTAAGTTCAGTGAGGACTGCATAAAAGCATTTGATAAGCTGAAAATCGCCCTGACTCAAGCTCCAATTGTGAGAGGACCAGACTGGAGCCAGAAATTTGAAATTATGTGTGATGCCTCCAACCATGCAGTAGGAGCAGCGCTGGCTCAGTGCGAAGGTAAGGATCCTTTCGTAATTGCTTATGCATCTAAAACCTTAGATGCTGCCCAGTCTAATTACACTACTACTGAAAAAGAGCTTCTTGCTATTGTTTTTGCTTTGGATAAATTCCGAGCCTATTTACTTGGTACTAAGGTAGTAGTGTACTCAGACCATGCAGCTCTAAAATATTTATTAGCTAAAAAGGAGTCCAAACCAAGGTTGATACGCTGGATACTGCTACTGCAAGAATTTGATTTAGAAATTAAGGATATGAGTCGTAACCAGAATTTAGTGGCAGACCACTTGAGTTGCCTTGAGCACATTAAGGAAGACTTCACTCCTATAAATGATGCTTTCCCATTTGGTAGCTTGCATGCAGTATCTGAAGTAGTTCCTTGGTATGCACCTGTAGCTAATTATCTAGTTAGCCATACTTTCCCTCCCAATTTTACTAAACATCAAAGGGACAAGTTGAAAAGCGAGTCTAAATATTATATATGGGATGACCCATATCTATGGAGGTGTGGTGCTGACCAGGTAATTAGAAGGTGTGTGCCTCAAACAGAATTCCAGTCCATTTTAGAGGCCTGCCACTCTTCTGAGAGTGGAGGACATTTTGGCCCTCAAAGAACAGCTAGAAAAATCTTTGACTATGGATTCTGGTGGCCTACTCTTTTTAAGGACGCTGCTGAATTTTGTAAATCTTGTTCCCCATGCCAAAGATTTAGTAATATATCCAAGAGGGATGAGATGCCTCAACAGATTATGCTTTTCTGTGAAATTTTTGATGGTTGGGGCATTGACTTCATGGGTCCATTTTCAATCTCTAATGGTCACCTTTATATACTGTTAGCTGTAGATTACATTTCTAAATGGGTGGAAGCAATTCCTACCCGTACTGATGATGCTAACACTGTTGTTTCCTTTGTTAGAAACCATATTATCTGTTGCTTTGGATCACCACGAGCAATCGTGAGCGATCAAGGCACCCACTTTTGTAACAGGAGACTAACATGATTACTGAAGAAGCATGAGATAGTTCACAAAGTAGCAATAGCTTATCATCCCCAGACCAATGGACAAGTAGAAGTGTCTAACAAAGAAATTAAATGCATTCTGGAGAAGATAGTAAAGCCTCATAGGAAGGACTGGAGTGCCAAACTACAGGATGCACTCTGGGCATATAGAACAACATACAAGACACCCATTGGGATGAGCCCCTTCTGCTTGGTATACGGAAAGGCTTGCCACCTTCCAGTAGAGGTGGAACACAAGGCTTTCTGGGCTGTAAGGGAATGCAATATGAATTTTGAAGAATCTGGTGCTGAAAGAAAGTTGCAACTAGCAGAATTAGAGAATCTTCACCTAGAAGCATATGACAATTCCAGGCGATACAAAGAGAAGATGAAGGTTGTCCATGACAAGCACATAAAAAAGAGAGAGTTTAGACTAGGAGAGTTAGTTCTTCTTTATAACTCCAGACTGAGGCTTATGCCAAGCAAACTAAGATCAAGATGGGAAGGTCCCTATAGAGTAGAAAAGGCAGAGCCATACGGGGTTTTTCACCTGCATCATCCTTCTAGCTCCAAATTCATTAAGGTCAATGGACATCGCCTAAAGCTTTATCATGGTGAAAAGATGAAAGATCACAAAGAACTAGAGGTTTTCCTCTTGGAAGACCCACCAACAGAAGCAGAAAGAGCCTGAAGACCGTCCAACTTAAGGACGTAAAAGCAAAGTACTAGGTAGGAGACAACCCACCATGGTATGATCGTTCAGTTTCAGTCTTAGTTTTATATTACTTTATTCTATTTTTATTTTTGTTAATGAATTTTCTCATAATCTCTGTATATAGCTACATATAGTCTGCATTTGCATTTGCATACTGCATAAAAAAAAGTGGCATGCGACGCGCAAGCGTCGCTGACGCGTCCGCGTCATAGGTGCCCTCGCAACAAGAAGAAAAGAAGCAGAGAGTTACGCAAAAGCATGGCTGGAGGTGTGCCTTAGGCAGAACCATGCCCACGACGCATCCGCGTCATTTTGAAAAATAGCCACCCACGCGTGCGCGTCACCCATGCGCACGCGTGACCCTGCAAAATCGACGTAAAATGGTGTATGGCAGAGAGTTATGATGGAGTGGGGCTGGAATGGTGCTGGAAGCACAAGCCCTATCACGCGACCGCGTGCCCCACGCGTCCACGTCGTTTTTCAAAATATGGCCATTCACGCGATCGCGTCACCCACGCGCACGCGTCACCCAGATTTTTGGCAAAATACGTATAAAATAGAGAGTTGTGCGTACGCGAGGCTGCACTCGCGCCAATAGCACAAATCAGGTCACGCGATCGTATGACCCACGCGATCGCGTGCTCCACGCGTCTGCGTCACATGCGACGCACAACTTATCCAGATCAGCGCCTGATATCTTATCTTTTCTTCCCCAAATCCAAATCTTTTCTTTCCCTTCTTATTTCTTTCTTCTCTCTTCTTCCTTCTTTATTCTTTCTCACTTTTTACCTTCTCCTCCCTTATTTTTCACTTTTATTATCAAGGTTCTTTTCTTTCTTTCCTTACTTTTTACTTTTTTCTTTAGTATTTTTTTTATGTTTTCTTTTTTTTCTTTTTTTTACTTTCATTATCTATATTTTTTTCTTTCTTTTTATTTTCTTTTTATTCCTTTAATTGGTGTTAGAAATTTAATTGGGTAATTATTTTCTTTTATATTTTGCTTGTGAGTTATTGTGGAATTCTTTGACAATTTATATTACTTCTTAAAGGGTTGCTTGCATGTTCAATTTATTACTTTCAATAACATATTCACCATGCATGCTATGTGTTTGTGAAAAAGCCCGTATGGCATTGTGCATTATTTTTATATTACTCTATTCTACTACTCTAATGCCTGTTTTTCACAAAACCCTTTCACATTTTATTGATTAAATATAATTGTCAATACAAACAGATTGTTAGTTTAAAAGAGTTGATAGTCTAACTTGGACATTTAATGCTTGATCTATGCTACTCATGCCTTTGTCGGCATGCCAATAAACATCTTGCATTTCATAGCTATCACATGCACTTGCTATATTTCCATTGATGAACTTTTCATATGTAGTCATGACCATGTGTTAACGACATCATTCTTTACCGTGCATTAATTATCACCGATAACATCCTCTTCCTTGCTCAAACCCTTAGCTTTACATATTACTTTCTTTTTCCTTTTTCAGGATGGCCACCAAGAAGGGTAAAGAGAAAGCTACTCCTAAACCACCAGCAAGGAAAGGAACCAAAAGAACACTAGTGGCAGAGCCATCTTCAACAGCAGTAAAGCCCTCAACAAAGCGAATCAAAAGGATCATCAAGGTTGATGAAAAAGAGAAAGCCTTTCCAGCAAAGGACACTGCGCGGTTCACTAACCGCTACTGTGAGCAGATGTTTCCCATCCTGGCTGAGAGGAATTATAACAACGAATACCTTCTCGTCCTCCCGACCAACATTGTTGAATTTGTTGAGCCCCGCATTGAGCGAAGACAATGGGGATTCCTACGGAGACAGCCACGACAGGTTAATCTATCATGGGTAGTTGAATTCTACTCCAATTTTTACATACCAACCATGCAGTCTGTCTATATCCGTCAGAAGCAAGTTCCCATAACAGAAGAGTCCATTCAACGAGCTTTAGATCTTCCCCCTGCTCCAGAAGGATTGGACGCATTCCAAGAAGCCTCATTCAAACGCCAGACATACCAATTTGACTGGGACGCCGTTCTCAGAGTTATAGCACAACCTAGCAGGGCAGCAGATGGATCTATGGATACCATCGATCTCGACCTAAGAGCATATTGGCTTCTGCACTCACCTTGGAGGCTCGAATTTGGGCACAGATTATGTCCCATTACGTCTTTTTGAGCACTCACGAGTCCTCCTTCACTGCAGACATGGCTGTTCTACTCTGGTGTATCCTTACAGACCAGCACCTCAATTTACCAAGACACATTCGACATGCTATGGGAAACGTACAGATTACGGACAACCTACCTTTTCCCACCTTGGTTTCAAATCTAGTCTCAGTAGCCGAAGTCTCCTACAGAGCTAGGGACACCAAGGCCATGATTCCACGGGATGATCAAGTAGTCCATAACGGGAAGTATATTAGACCTCCAGCAGCCACTACTAGCCGGCCTGCAGACCTGGCCAAAGACATTCCTTTTTCCTTCCACATCACAAGCACCTTCAACAAACTAACTGCTCCATCAGATACTTGAGAGATTAGACCGGCTTGACCGGAAAGGAAAGCAAAGGAAGTGCCGTAACAAGCGCCGATTTACATACCTCAAGGAGCTACTTGTTGGTCACCACCCACCTAAAGAAGACCCAGACACCCCGGACTCCACTTCATTTACAAGCACAGGGAGCCATGACGGTCCTGATTGTGGAGATGCTGCTACCAGCCCCCTTTGTTCCTGACTGATGGCACCGAGAACGGTGCCAAGCTTTAAGTGTGGGGAGGTCGGTCAGTACCTGACTTCCGGAGGTAATTTCTCTTTCTTAGCACCAATAGAATAGGATATTTATTTAAGTTTTCTTTTGATTAGGATAGGATAAACTGCATAGTAATAGGTTATTTGCATGCATGTTCTATTTGGTTAGAAAATAATAAGTTTCTTTATAAGACCCTATTTTTGAAAAATTTCACTGATTTAAATCAAAACTTTTATGTTAAACTTGTTTGGAAGTTGTAATTGGAACATAGTTAAAAGCTAGAACACACAACCTGTGAGACTTGAGCTTAATAACATGGTTTCAATATTTAACCATAAAATTTTATTCTTGTGTGTTTGCTTCTCTATGATTGTAATCTATATTTTGTTTCATCCTATATGTCCAATGTTTAATGTGTTATATGCATGCATATGATTGAGGCCATTATTTTATTAACTCACTTATCCCAAATAGCCTACCCTTTCAATCACCTTTGTTAGCCAATTTGAGCCTTTTAATCCCATTTGTTCTATATTTTACCACATTACTAGCCTTAAGCAGAAAAACAAGTAATACCCCAAATTGAATCTTTGGTTAGCTTAAGATAGAAACTATGTGTCAATTAAGTGTGGGAAAATTGTGGGAACATTGGTTAACAAGGGAATGTGTTATGCTAAAATAATTGGAAATTTGGGTACCTACTCATGTGAAACTAGAAAAATTATAAATCCATGTGCATTGACAAGCTATGTTTATTTTTGAAAAAAATCCAAAAATATTCAATTAAATAAGTAATTTGTTAAATGAATAAGGGGACAAAATTACCCCAATGCTAAGTTCAGTTTAATAAAAAATCAATGCATATGGGATACAAGTTAAAAAGAAAAGTTGATGCATGAGTATGTAATACAAAAGTGGGAAAATTTTGGGTAGCTAAGGATGATTTAAGAAGAAAATAGAGTATGTATGTTAAGTGATAGCTTAGGATAATCAAAGATTCAATTTATAGCTCACTTAGCCATATATGTACCCTCACCTTTACCTTGGCCCCATTACAACCTTGAAAAGACCTCATGATGTTTGCATTGGTACATTAAATACTTGTTGATTGGTTAGGTGAAGAATAATGTTTAGAAAGCATGATTAGAGAAGAGTAGAGTGATTACCATATACACTAGATAGACTAGAGTGCACATACACCATCAGTGAGGGTTCAAATGCTTAAATCTATGTCCCCTGCTTTCATGAGCTGTCTTCCTACAAGTTTACTTGTTTTTACTGTACAATTTAAATTAGTGGAATTTGATTTATTTTTGTCTTAAAAGAACTTATTTATTTTTAACTAAGTAGACAAAATCATTTTATCATATAGTTGCATTCATATACATAGGTTTGCATTGCATTACATTGCATGAGTCTTACTTTTCCCTACTCATTTGTTTTATCTCCTTAAGCTAAGCATGAGGGCATGCTAATGTTTAAGTGTGGGGAGGTTGATAAACCACTATTTTATGGTTTATCTTGTGTTTTATTGAGTGTTTTCATCAAGTCTTCACCCACTTATTCATACTAATTACATGATTTTACATTTTCCTTCCTAGTATTGTTCTATGGTTAAAAACTTGCTTCCTAGAGATCTTTAGTTAGTATATTTTAATTCTCCTTTATACCATTCGATGCCGTGATCCATGTGTTAAGTGTTTCAGACTTTATAGGGCAGGAATGGCTAAGAGAATGAAGAGGAAAGTGATGAGCGGATAATTTATACGCTTTTTGGCATTATTTTTAGTATGTTTTTAGTAGGATCTAGTTACTTTTAGGGATGTTTTTATTAGTTTTTATGTTAAATTCACATTTCTGGACTTTACTATGAGTTTGTGTGCTTTTCTGTGATTTCAGATATTTTCTGGCTGAAATTGAGGGACTTGAGCAAAAATCAAATTCAGAGGTAGAAGAAGGACTACTGATGCTGTTGGATTCTGACCTCCCTGCACTTAAAGTGGATTTTCTGGAGCTACAGAACTCAAAATGGCGCGCTTCCAATTGCGTTGGAAAGTAGATATCCAGGGCTTTCCAGAAATATATAATAGTCCATACTTTGGCGGAGTTTGGATGATGCAAAAGGGCGTTGAACGCCAGTTTTACGCTGCAGTCTGGAGTTAAACGCCAGAAACACGTCACGAACCAGAGTTGAACGCCAGAAACACGTTACAACTTGGCGTTCAACTCCAAAAGAAGCCTCTGCACGTGTAAACCTTAAGCTCAGCCCAAGCACACACCAAGTGGGCCCCGGAAGTAGATTTATGCATCAATTACTTACTTCTGTAAACCCTAGTAGCTAGTTTAGTATAAATAGGACTTTTTACTATTGTATTAGTCGTCTTTTTGACCATCTTATGATTTTTAGTTCATCTTTGGATTATCTTTTGATCTATTGATCACGTTTGGGGGCTGGCCATTCGGCCATGCCTGGACCATTATCACTTATGTATTTTCAAACGGTAGAGTTTCTGCACTCCATAGATTAAGGTGTGGAGCTCTGCTGTTCCTCATGATTTAATACAAAGTACTACTGTTTTTCTATTCAATTCAACTTATTCCGCTTCTAAGATATCCATTCGCGCTTCAACATGAATGTGATGATCGTGACAGTCATCATCATTCCCCATGAACACTTGCCTGACAACCACTTCCGTTCTACCTTAGATTGAATGAGTATCTCATGGATTCCTTAATCAGAATCTTCGTGGTATAAGTTAGAACCCATGGATGGCCATTCCTGAGATCCGGAAAGTCTAAACCTTGTCTGTGGTATTCCGAGTAGGATCTGGGAAGGGATGGCTGTGACGAACTTCAAACTCGCGAGTGCTGGGCGTAGTGACAGACGCAAAAGGAGGGTGAATCCTATTCCAGTATGATCGAGAACCTCTAGATGATTAGCCATGCCATGATAGACCATTTGGACCTTTTTCACAAGAGAGGATGGGATGTAGCCATTGACAACGGTGATGCCCTTACAGAAAGCTTGCCATGGAAAGGGGTAAGACTGATTGGATGAAGACAGCGGAAAAGCAGACAGTCAAAGGAACGAAAGCATCTCTATACGCTTATCTGAAATTCTCACCAATGATATACATAAGTATTTCTATCTTTATTTTCTGTTTATCTATTATTATTATTATTATTCAAAAACTCCATAACCATTTGATATCCGCCTGACTGAGATTTACAAGATGACCGTAGCTTGCTTCATACCAATAATCTCCGTGGGATCGACCCTTACTCACGTAAGGTTTTATTACTTTGACGACCCAGTGCACTTGCTGGTTAGTTGTGCGAAGTTGTGAAGTTATGTTTGGACCATGGTATTGTGCACCAGTTGTTGGCGCCATTGCCAGGGAGAGAATGAACAACAAATTTTACAACCTCAGAGTAACAATTTCGCATACCAAGTTTTTGGCACCGTTGCCGGGGATTGTTCGAGTTTGGACAACTGACGGTTCATCTTGTTGCTCAGATTAGGTAATTTTCTTTTTGTTTTATTTTCAAAAAATTTTCAAAAATCTTTCAAAAATTTCTCATCTGTTTTCGAAAATTATTCTAAATTTTTAAGAATGAATTCTAGTGTTTCATGAAGCATGTTGAAGCCTGGCTGGCTGTAAAGCCATGTCTAATTCTTTTGGATAGTGGCTTCCAACCATCAGCATAGAGGCAAGTTAATTTGAATATCAGCTGTTGCATGCCTGATTTATATCCTAAAGCTGGCTGGCTATTAAGCCATGCCCAACCCTTGGATTGGAGCTTTAGGCCAACATTGAAAGATTCCTGGAATTCTTATTAAAAATTTTGAATTTCTTATTTTCTTTTTCCTATATGTTTTTCAAAAATAATATACAAAAATCCAAAAAAATTAATAAAATCATAAAAATCAAAAATATTTTGTGTTTCTTGTTTGAGTCTTGAGTCAATTTTTAAGTTTGGTGTCAATTGCATACTCATCTTGCATTTTTTGAAAAATTCATGCATTCATAGTGTTCTTCATGATCTTCAAGTTGTTCTTGGTAAGTCTTCTTGATTGATCTTGATGTTTTCTTATTTTGTATCTTTTGTTGTTTTTCATGTGCATCTTTGCATTCATAGTGTCTAAGCATTAAAGATTTCTAAGTTTGGTGTCTTGCATGTTTTCTTTGCATCAAAAATTTTTTCAAAAATATGTTCTTGATCTTCATCATGATCTTCAAAGTGTTCTTGATGTTCATCTTGACATTCATAGTATTCTTGCATGCATTCATTGTTTTGATCTAAAAATTCTCATGCATTGAGTCTTTTTCATGTTTTTCTCTTTCTTCATTAAAAATTCAAAAATAAAAAAAAATATTTTTCCCTTTTTCACTCATAAATTTTCGAAAATTTGAGTTGACTTTTTCAAAACTTTTTAAAATTTAGTTGTTTCTTATGAGTCAAATCAAATTTTCAATTTAAAAATCTTATCTTTTTCAAAATCTTTTTCAAAAATCAAATCTTTTTCATTTTCTTATTTATTTTCGAAAATTTTAAAAATATTTTTCAAAAATCTTTTTCTTAATTTTATCTCATAATTTTCGAAAATATTATTAACAATTAATGTTTTGATTCAAAAATTTCAAGTTTGTTACTTACTTGTTAAGAAAGATTCAAACTTTAAGTTCTAGAATCATATCTTGTGATTTCTTGTGAATCAAGTCATTAATTGTGATTTTAAAAATCAAATCTTTTTCAAAACTATTTCTAATCATATCTTTCTATCATATCTTTTTAAAATCATATCTTTTTCAAAAAAAAAATTTTAAATATCTTTTCTAACTTCTTATCTTCTTATCTTTTCAAAATTGATTTTCAAAATTGTTTAACTAACTAATTAACTTTTTGTTTGTTTCTTATCTCTTTCAAAACTACCTAACTAACTTCCCCTCTCTAATTTTCGAAAATACCTCCCTCTTTTTCAAAAATTCTTTTTAATTAATTAATTGTTTTTAATTTTTAATTTTAATTTTATTTCATTCCTAATTTTCGAAAATTACTAAACTTTTTCAAAAAAAAAAAAAACTATTTTCGAAATCTAACTTTAAATTTTAATTTTTAATTTTCGAAATTCCCTCTCCCTCATCTCCTTCTATTTATTTATTCATTTACTAACACTTCTTTTCATCTCAAATCACTGCTCTTATCCTCACCCTTGTGTTTGGATTATCCATTCTTCTTCACTCTTATTCCCTTTCTTCTTCTACTAACAACAAGGGAACCTCTATACTCTGGTAAAAAAGATCCCTATTATTATTTTCTGTTCCCTTCTTTTTCATATGAGCAGGAGCAAGGACAAGAACATTTTTGTTGAAGCAGACCCTGAACCTGAAAGGACTCTGAAAAGGAAACTAAGAGAAACTAAAATACAACAATCCAGAGACAACCTTACAGAAATTTTTGAAAAGGAAGAGGAGATGGCAGCCGAAAATAATAATAATGCAAGGAGGATGCTTGGTGACTTTACTGCACCTAATTCCAATTTACATGGAAGAAGCATCTCCATCCCTACCATTGGAGCAAACAATTTTGAGCTTAAGCCTCAACTAGTTTCTTTGATGCAACAAAACTGCAAGTTTCATGGACTTCCATCTGAAGATCCTTTTCAGTTCTTAACTGAATTCTTGCAGATCTGTGATACTGTTAAGACTAATGGAGTAGATCCTGAAGTCTACAGGCTCATAATTTTCCCTTTTGCTGTGAGAGACAGAGCTAGAATATGGTTGGACTCTCAACCTAAGGATAGGCTGAACTCTTGGGATAAGCTGGTCAAGGCTTTCTTAGCCAAGTTCTTTCCTCCTCAAAAGCTGAGTAAGCTTAGAGTGGATGTTCAAACCTTCAGACAGAAAGAAGGTGAATCCCTCTATGAAGCTTGGGAGAGATACAAGGAACTGACCAAAAAGTGTCCTTCTGACATGCTTTCAGAATAGACCATCCTGGATATATTCTATGATGGTCTGTCTGAATTAGCTAAGATGTCATTGGATACTTCTGTAGGTGGATCCATTCACCTAAAGAAAACACCTGCAGAAGCTCAAGAACTCATTGACATGGTTGCTAACAACCAGTTTATGTACACTTCTGAGAGGAATCCTGTGAGTAATGGGACGCCTCAGAAGAAGGGAGTTCTTGAAATTGATACTCTGAATGCCATATTGGCTCAGAATAAAATATTGACTCAGCAAGTCAATATGATTTCTCAGAGTCTGAATGGAATGCAAGCTGCATCCAACAGTACTCAAGAGGCATCTTCTGAAGAAGAAGCTTATGATCTTGAAAACCCTACAATAGCAGAGGTGAATTACATGGGTGAACCATATGGAAACACCTATAATCCCTCATGGAGAAATCACCCAAATCTCTCGTGGAAGGATCAACAAGAGCCTCAACAAGGCCTTAATAATGGTGGAAGAAACAGGTTTAACAGTAGTAAACCTTTTCCATCATCTTCTCAGCAACAGACAGAGAACTCTGAACAAAATACCTCTAATTTAGCAAACTTAGTCTCTAATCTATCCAAGGCCACTGTAAGTTTCATGAATGAAACAAGGTCCTCAATCAAAAATTTGGAGGCACAAGTGGGCCAGCTGAGTAAAAGGATCACTGAAATCCCTCCTAGTACTCTCCCAAGCAATACAGAAGAAAATTCAAAAGGAGAGTGCAAGGCAATTGATATAACCATCATGGCCGAATCCAAGGAGGAAGGGGAGGACGTGAATCCCAAGGAGGAAGACCTCCTGGGACGTCCAGT
This sequence comes from Arachis ipaensis, assembly GCF_059453495.1. Taxonomy (NCBI): domain Eukaryota; kingdom Viridiplantae; phylum Streptophyta; class Magnoliopsida; order Fabales; family Fabaceae; genus Arachis; species Arachis ipaensis. The sequence goes on from NC_142440.1 coordinate 144,723,867, forward strand.
GATCAATAAGGAGTTCCCCTCTGAGGAATCTGAGGCTCATCTAGAGACCATAGAGATTCTATTGAACCTCCTTATGCCATTCATGAGCTCTGATGAGTATTCCTCTTCTGAAGAGAATGAAGATGTACCGAAGAGCAAGTTACCAAGTTCCTTGGTGCAATCATGAAGCTGAATGCCAATTTATTTGGTAATGAGACTTGGGGAGATGAACCTCCCCTGTTCACCAATGAACTAAATGCATTGGATCAACTGAGATTACCTCAGAAGAAACAGGATCCCGGAAAGTTCTTAATACCTTGTACCATAGGCACCATGACCTTTGAGAAGGCTCTATGTGACCTTGGGTCAGGGACAAACCTCATGCCCCTCTCTGTAATGGAGAAATTGGGAATCTTTGAGGTCAAGCTGCCAGAATCTCACTAGAGATGGCAGACAACTCAAGAAAACAGGCTTATGGACAAGTGGAGGACATGTTAGTAAAGGTTAAAGGCCTTTACATCCCTGCTGATTTCATAATCCTAGACACTGGGAAGGATGAGGATGAATCCATCATCCTTGGAAGACCCTTCCTAGCCACAGCAAGAGCTGTGATTGATGTAGACAGAGGAGAGTTGGTCCTTCAACTAAATGAGGACAACCTTGTGTTTAAAACTCAAGGATCTCTTTCTGTAACAATGGAGAGGAAGCATAAAAAGCTTCTCTCAGTACAGAGTCAACTAAAGCCCCCACAATCAAACTCTAAGTTTAGTGTTGGGAGGCCTCAGCCAAACTCTAAGTTTGGTGTTGAACTCCCATATCCAAACTCTAAGTTTGGTGTTGGGAGTTTATAAAATTGACCTGATCACCTGTGTGGCTCCATGAGAGCCCACTGTCAAGCTATTGACATTAAAGAAGTGCTTGTTGGGAGGTAACTCAATTTTTATTTATCTAATTTTATTTTTATTTTATTGTTCTTTCATATTTTATTAGGTTCATGATTATGTGGAGTCACAAAATAAATAGAAAAATCAAAAACAGAATCAAAAACAGCAGAAGAAAAATCACACCCTGGAGGAAGGACTTACTGGCGTTTAAACGCCAGTAAGGAGCATCTGGATGGCGTTCAACGCCAGAACAGAGCATGGATCTGGCGTTGAACGCCCAAAACAAGCAGCATTCTGGTGTTCAGACGCCAGGAATGCACACTGAGGAAAGTTGGTGCTGAACGCCCAGAACAAGCACCAATTCGGCGTTTAAACGCCAGAATTTCATGCAAAGGCATTTTACATGCCTCAATGGTGCAGGGATGTAAATCCTTGACACCTCAGGATCTGTGGACACCACAGGATCCCCACATACTTCCACTCCACCTACCTTCAAAATTCAAAATCTCTTTCCCACCCAATCCCACCCATATAGCCGAATACACACCTCCCTCCATCTCCTCCATATCTTCTTCTTCTTCTACTATTCTTTCTTCTTTTGCTCGAGGGCGAGAAACATTCTAAGTTTGGTGTGGTAAAAGCATATCTTTTTTGTTTTTCCATAACCATTGATGGCACCTAAGGCCAGAGAAACCTCTAGAAAGAGGAAAGGGAAGACAAAAGCTTCTACCTCCAAGTCATAGGAGATGGAGAAATTCATCTCAAGGGTCTATAGCTCAGTGGTAGAACATTTGACTGCAAATCAAGAGATCCCTGAGATACCTCAGGGGATACATTTTTCTCCACACAATTATTGGGGAAAACTAAGGGTGGAACATCAAGAGCACTCTATCATCCTCCATGAAATTAGAGAAGATCAAAGAGCAATGAGGGAGGAGCAACAAAGACAAGGAAGAGACATAGAAGAGCTCAAGGACATCATTGGTTCCTCAAGAAGGAAACATCACCATCACTAAGGTGGACTCATTCCTTGTTCTTAAATTTTCTGTTTTTCGTTTTCTATGTTAAATGTTTATCTATGTTTGTGTCTTCATTACATGATCATTAGTATTTAGTAACTTTGTCTTAAAGTTATGAATGTCCTATGAATCCATCACCTCTCTTTATAAATGAAAAATGTTTTTAATTCAAAAGAACAAGAAGTACATGAGTTTCGAATTTATCCTTGAACTTAGTTTAATTATATTGATGTGGTGACAATACTTTTTGTTTTCTGAATGAATGCGTGAACAGTGCATATGTCTTTTGAAGTTGTTGTTTATGAATGTTAAATATGTTGGCTCTTGAAAGAATGATGACAAGGAGACATGTTATTTGATAATCTGAAAAATCATAAAAATGATTCTTGAAGCAAGAAAAAGTAGTGAATACAAAAGCTTGCAGAAAAAAATAGAAAAGATAAAGAAAAAAATGGCGAAAAAAAAAAGAGGAAAAAGAAAAAGCAAGCAGAAAAAGCCAAAAGCTCTTAAAACCAAAAGGCAAGAGCAAAAAGCCAATAACCCTTAAAACCAAAAGGCAAGGGTAAATAAAAAGGATCCCAAGGCTTTGAGCATTAGTGGATAGGAGGGCCAAAAGGAATAAAATCCCGGCCTAAGCGGCTAAACCAAGCTGTCCCTAACCATGTGCTTGTGGCGTGAAGGTGTCAAGTGAAAACTTGAGACTGAGCGGTTAAAGTCAAGGTCCAAAGCAAAAGAAGAGTGTGCTTAAGAACCCTGGACACCTCTAATTGGGGACTTTAGCAAAGCTGAGTCACAATCTGAAAAGGTTCACCCATTTATGTGACTGTGGCATTTATGTATCCGGTGGTAATATTGGAAAACAAAGTGCTTAGGGCCACGGCCAAGACTCATAAAGTAGCTGTGTTCAAGAATCAACATACTGAACTAGGAGAATCAATAACACTATCTGAACTCTGAGTTCCTATAGATGCCAATCATTCTGAACCTCAATGGATAAAGTGAGATGCCAAAACTATTCAAGAGGCAAAAAGCTGCAAGTCCCGCTCATCTGATTGGAGCTATGTTTCATTGATAGTTTAGAATTTATAGTATATTCTCTTCTTTTTATCTTATTTTATTTTCAGTTGCTTGGGGACAAGCAACAATTTAAGTTTGGTGTTGTGATGAGCGGATAATTTATACGCTTTTTGGCATTGTTTTTAGTATGTTTTTAGTAGGATCTAGTTACTTTTAGGGATGTTTTTATTAGTTTTTATGTTAAATTCACATTTTTGGACTTTACTATGAGTTTGTGTGCTTTTCTGTGATTTCAGGTATTTTCTGGCTGAAATTGAGGGACTTGAACAAAAATCAGATTCAGAGGTAGAAGAAGGACTGCTGATGTTGTTGGATTCTGACCTCCCTTCACTTAAAGTGGATTTTTTGGAGCTACATAACTCAATATGGCGCGCTTCCAATTTCGTTGGAAAGTAGACATCCAAGCCTTTCCAGCAATATATAATAGTCCATACTTTGGCCGAGTTTAGATGACACAAAAGGGCATTGAACGCCAGTTCTACACTGCAGTCTAGAGTTAAACGCCAGAAACACGTCACGAACCAGAGTTGAACGCCAGAAACACGTTACAACTTGGCGTTCAACTCCAAAAGAAGCCTCTGCACGTGTAAACTTCAAGCTCAGCCCAAGCACACACCAAGTGGGCCCCGGAAGTGGATTTATGCATCAATTACTTACTTATGTAAACCCTAGTAGCTAGTTTAGTATAAATAAGACTTTTTACTATTGTATTAGTCGTCTTTTTGACCATCTTATGATTTTTAGTTCATCTTTGGATTATCTTTTGATCTATTGATCACGTTTGGGGGCTGGCCATTCGGCCATGCCTGGACCATTATCACTTATGTATTTTCAAACGGTAGAGTTTCTACACTCCATAGATTAAGGTGTGGAGCTCTGCTGTTCCTCATGATTTAATACAAAGTACTACTATTTTTCTATTCAATTCAACTTATTCCGCTTCTAAGATATCCATTCGCGCTTCAACATGAATGTGATGATCGTGACGGTCATCATCATTCCCCATGAACACTTGCCTGACAACCACTTCCGTTCTACCTTAGATTGAATGAGTATCTCTTGGATTCCTTAATCAGAATCTTCGTGGTATAAGTTAGAACCCATGGATGGCCATTCCTGAGATCCGGAAAGTCTAAACCTTGTCTGTGGTATTCCGAGTAGGATCTGGGAAGGGATGGCTGTGACGAACTTCAAACTCGCGAGTGCTGGGCGTAGTGACAGACGCAAAAGGAGGGTGAATCCTATTCCAGTATGATCGAGAACCTCTAGATGATTAGCCATGCCGTGACAGAACATTTGGACGTTTTTCACAAGAGAGGATGGGATGTAGCCATTGACAACGGTGATGCCCTTACAGAAAGCTTGCCATGGAAAGGGGTAAGACTGATTGGATGAAGACAGCGGGAAAGCAGACAGTCAAAGGAACGAAAGCATCTCTATACGCTTATCTGAAATTCTCACCAATGATATACATAAGTATTTCTATCTTTATTTTCTGTTTATCTATTATTATTATTATTATTCGAAAACTCCATAACCATTTGATATCCGCCTGACTGAGATTTACAAGATGACTATAGCTTGCTTCATACCAACAATCTCCGTGGGATCGACCCTTACTCACGTAAAGTTTTATTACTTGGACGACCCAGTGCACTTGCTGGTTAGTTGTGCGAAGTTGTGAAGTTATGTTTGGACCATGGTATTGTGCAACAGTTGTTGGCGCCATTGCCAGGGAGAGAACGAACAACAAATTTTACAACCTCAGAGTAACAATTTCACATACCAGAAAGCTTGCAAAAATGGAAGGAATACAAGAAAATAAGGAGATGACCAGCGAACACTGACGCGCACGCATGGCTCACGCGAGCACACGGAATGGAGAAAATTGTAGCGATGTGTGTGCATGCCTGACGCGTACGCATTGATTGGAATCTGCACAAATGACGCAAACGTGTGGACGACATATACGCATGAAAAGGAAAATCGCTGAATGACCCGCACGCGTGGACGACGCGTACGCCTGACCTGCGCGATCTGCAGAAATAACAGAAAATGCCGGGGGCAATTTCGGGCCGCGTTGTGACCCACTTTTCGGCCCAGAAACACAGAATAAAGCCAAGGAACATGCAGAGACTCAAAACAACACTTTTTGACACTTTATTTTTAGATACATTGATACATTCTCATGAGGATAGTTTTAGGTTTTTAGATTTGAATTTAGAGAGGATTACTCTTCCTTCAGGTTCTCTTTACATTCCCAGTTATTGCTTTTGCTTTTGGATATTAAAGAGTCATTACCTCCGTTGAAGATACTATTCTAGTTTGTTTCCTTATTTACTTTTTTATTTATTCTATATTCTTAATTCTTGTTTAAAGTAGTAATTGGATTATTTTCATGGATTGTTAATGCAAAGGATTACTTTTACTTTTAACTAATTTAATTTAATCCATCACGTCTTCTTCTTATATTTTTATGACTGTTATATTCATGTCAATGGAGTAGATTCCATACTTGACATGGGGGTTGATTAAAAGGAGACACTTGAGTTGGAAGGCTTAAGTGATGGTTAAACTGGACGTTGTTGGCTAGTTCTGTATTTACTAACGCTAAACCTTTCCAAGGGAGAGGACTAGGATTTGCGAATAAGAGCTAGCTCAATCACTTGACTTTCCTTTATTTAGTAAGGGTTAACTAAGTGAAAACAACAACCTTTTTAATACTACACTTAAGAGACCCCAACAAGGATAGAACTTCCAATTAATCATTCCCCCAGTCAAGGCCCTTTATCTAGAATATTAATAACCATTCTTAGTTTTTATCGCTTTAATTTACAATTGTTTAATTGCTTATCAACCAAACTAAAACTCTCTTGAAAATTCCTAATTAATAAAATAGCATCCTTTCTCGCAACTCGTTGGGAGACGACCTGGGACTCATACTCCCAGTATTTTTCTATTCTAAATTTTTGTGACACTCTTCTAAATTGGTGAAGTAGATTTTAGCTGGTTAAGAGCTATACTCGCAATGCTGTTCTATTATATGATAATCTCTTAATTGGTCTAACTTCTGCCACGCATCAATACATTAACAAAATTTCAACTTTAACTTCCTCCTATCTTTGTCATATCTTTTAAATTTTAAAAATAATATTATCGTTTTCATATCATGTTTATTTTTTTATCAATCATATCTTTCTATCTTCTCTTTTTCTAAAAATTAGAAACCCATTCCCTCCCTCCCTTTTAAATATACATTCGACCAGCCCCTTTTCACCCATCATTCAAATCCTTCTCTCCATCTAGTCATCTTCTTTCTTTTTATTTTGCTTGAGGGCAAGCAAATCTCTAAGTTTGGTGTGATTTCTATGCTCCCTGAGCTAAAATAAACTAATCTCATGGCGCCCAAAGGAAGACAAACTACTTCAAAAGACAAGAAAGAAAGAAATCCAAAACCACGTTGGATGCATGAGAATTTCTGCACCAAAGAACATGCAGACCATTATTTCAAAATTGTGTACAGAAGATCAGTGATCCCGGAAGTTAAGTTCAATCTGAAAGAAGATGAATACCCGGAGATCCAAAAGCAGATTCGAAACAGGGGCTGGAAAGTCCTGGCTAATCCTGAGATACATGTTGGAAGAAACATGATCCAGGAAGTCTATGCAAATCTGTGGATAACGGATAAACAAAGATTAGAGGGAATTGCCTTCCACTCTTTTTGGACTATGGTCAGAGGGAAGATTATTTACTTCCACTTTGACAAAGTGAGAGAAGTTCTCAAGCTTCCTCAACTACAAGATGATCCAGAATCCTTTAATAGGAGAATGGCCAAAGATAAAAGGCTAGATCAAGTTCTAGAGGACACATGCCTCCCTGGAACCAAGTGGATTACTAATACAAAAGGTGTCCCAAACCAGCTAAAGAGAGGAGATCTCAAACCAGTTGCTAGAGGTTGGCTGAATTTCATTGGGCGTTCTATTCTCCCAACCAGCAACCGTTCTGAAGTCACTGTCAAGAGAGCAGTGATGATTCACTGTATTATGCTGGGGAAAGAAGTAGAGATTCATCAGCTAATTCCTGGTGAAATTTACATATTTGCAAACAAGGAATCCACTGATGCTAAATTGGCTTACCCAAGCTTGATTATTCTGTTATGTAAAGATGCGGGGGTAGAGATGGGTGTGGATGAATATATCCCAGTTGAACGCTCAATCACCAAAAAGGTGATGGATGGACCTCAAGTTCAAGACAACCCCATCAAGAGGAGGGCGCATGAGCTCCTCCCAGAAATTTCTCAATTTGAATATTAGGCCCGCTTAGAAGCATCTGTCACCAAGCTGCAAGAAGCTATGGATCAACTCAAAGAAGAGCAGCAGAATCAAAACAGCATGCTCTGTAAACTGCTCAAAGAACAAGAGAAATAAGGACGTGAGATACAGGAGCTAAAGTGCCAGAAGCTGTCCCTTGAAGAGCTAGACGTCCCACAGATTGAAGGAGCAAGTATCTCTCAAAATAAAGGTTGTTGAGTCTTAACTCTGTGATAACTTTTGTTATTAGAGACCTATTTTAAGAGTTACATGAGCATTAGTATTAGAGTCGTTTATTTTTATGTCTTTAATTTCCTTTCTTTTATTGTTATTTGTCTGCTTTTATGTTTTGTTTCTGTCTTGTTTTTATCTTTATTACATGATTATTAGTGTTTAGTGTCTATGTCTTAAAGCTATGAATGATTCCATGAATCCCTCACCTTTCTTAAAAGAAATTTTTTTTTATTTTCAAAAGAACAAGAAGTGCATAATTTCGAAATTTATCTTGAAATTAGTTTAATTATTTTGATGTGGTGACAATACTTCTTGTTTTCTGAATGAATGCTTGAATAGTGCATATTTTTTATAGTGAAGTTTATGAATGTTAAAATTTTTGGCTCTTGAAAGAATAATGAAAAAAGAGAAATGTTATTGATAATCTGAAAAATCATAAAATTGATTCTTGAAGCAAGAAAAAGCAGTGAAAAACACAAAGCTTGCAAAAAAATGGCAAAAAATAAAGAAAAAGAAAAAGCAAGCAGAAAAAGCCAATAGCTCTTTAAACAAAAAGGCAAGGGTAAAAAGGATCCAAAGCTTTGAGCATTAATGGATAGGAGGGCCCAAAGGAATAAAATCCTGGCCTAAGCGGCTAAATCAAGCTGTCCCTAACCATGTGCTTGTGTCATGAAGGTCCAAGTGAAAAGCTTGAGACTGAGTGATTAAAGTCGTGGTCCAAAGCAAAAAGAGTATGCTTAAGAGCTCTGGGCACCTCTAACTGGGGACTCTAGCAAAGCTGAGTCACAATCTGAAAAGGTTCACCCAGTTATGTGTCTGTGGCATTTATGTATTAGGCGGTAATACCGGAAAACAAAATGCTTAGGGTCACGGCCAAGACTCATAAAGTAGCTGTGTTCAAGAATCAACATACTGAACTAGGAGAATCAATAACACTATCTGAATTCTGAGTACCTATGGATACCAATCATTCTGAACTTCAAAGGATAAAGTGAGATGCTAAAACTGTTCAGAAGCAAAAAGCTACTAGTCCCGCTCATCTAATTGAAACTAATCTTCATTGATATTTTTTGAAATTTATTGTATATTCTATTCTTTTTATCCTATTTTGTTTTTATTTGCTTGGGGACAAGCAACAATTTAAGTTTGGTGTTGTGATGAGCGGATAATTTATACCCTTTTTGGCATTATTTTTAGGTAGTTTTTAGTATATTTTAGTTACTTTTTATTATATTTTATTAGTTTTTATGCAAAAATCACATTTCTAGACTTTACTATGAGTTTGTGTGTTTTTCTGTAATTTCAGGTATTTTCTGGCTGAAATTGAGGGACCTGAGCAAAAATCTGATTCATAGGCTGAGAAAGGACTGCAGATGTTGTTGGATTTTGACCCTCCTGCACTCGAAATAGATTTTCTGGAGCTATAGAATCCCAATTGGCGTGCTCTAAATTGCGTTAGAAAGTAGACATCTTGGGCTTTCCAGCAATATATAATAGTCCATACTTTGTCTGAGACTTGATGGCCCAAACTGGCATTAAACGCCAGCCAGAGACCCTTTTCTGGCGTAAAACGCCAGAACTGGCACACTTCTTGGCGTTAAACGCCCATTTTGGCACCCAGGGTGGCGTTTAACTCCAATTTAAGGCATATGCATGTGAAAGCTTCAATGCTCAGTCCAAGAACACACCAAGTGGGCCCCGGAAGTGAATTTCTGTACTATCTACACTTAGTTACTCATTTTCTGTAAACCTAAGTTACTAGTTTAGTATAAAAACTACTTTTAGAGATTCATTTTGGTAACTTCTGACATTTTACATCTCATATTGTATTTTCTACGGCATGAGTCTCTAAACCCCATAGATGGGGGTGAGGAGCTCTGCTGTGTCTCAATGGATTAATGCAATTACTATTATTTTCTATTCAATCACGCTTGATTCTGTTCTAAGATACTTACTCGTACTTCAATATAGAGATATGATGATCCGTGACACTCATCATCATTCTCAAACTTATGAACGCATGCTTGACAACCACTCCCGTTCTACTTGAGCTCAACGTAGTCATTGGGCGACAGCTTGAGTGCGTATCTCTTGGGTCTCTAATCCACGGACCGAGTCTGTGGGATTAGAACCTTCATGGTAGAGGCTAGAACCAATTGGCAGCATTCCTGAGATCCGGAAAGTCTAAACCTTATCTGTGGTATTCCAAGTAGGATTTGGAATGGGATGACTGTGACGAGCTTCAAACTCACGAATGTTGGGCATAGTGACAGTGTGCAAAAGGATAGAGAGATACCATTCCGACACAAGTGAGAACCGACAGATGATTAGCCGTGCGGTAGCTGTACCTAGTATTTTTCATCAGAGATGAGAGATCCGACAGTTGATTAGCCGTACAGAAACCGTGCCTAGTATTTTTCATCCGAGAGGACGGATGGTAGCCATTGACAATGGTGATCCACCAACATACAGCATGCCATTGAAGGAAGCCATGCGTGTTTGGAGAAGAAGACAGTAGGAAAGCAGAGATTCAAACGACAGAGCATCTCCGGAATCTCAACCTGTTCCTCATTACCGAATCACAAGTACCATTTATTTCATGTTATTTACTTTTCATAAAAAAATCATTTTTATCATTAATCTCCTGACTAAGATTTACAAGATAACCATAGCTTGCTTCAAGCCGACAATCTCCGTGGGATCGACCCTTACTCACGTAAGGTATTACTTGGACGACCCAGTGCACTTGCTGGTTAGTTGTGCGGAGTTGTGAAAAGTTTAATCACAATTTCGTGCACCAGATATGCTTCTGCCGCCGTTGAGTCACTCTGATGTCGTCGCCATCATTGCAGCTGCAAGCATGAAGGCTCGAAGAGAGAGAAACAACTTGAGAGATATAGTGATGCAGAGAGAGAGTCTTCAAAAAGAAAGAGAGAGAGAGAGAGAGAGAGAGAGAGAGAGAGAGAGAGAGAGAACGTGACCAAACACGAGCAGAGGGGGAGGAGGAACATGCCGGAGTAGAAGAAGACCTTGTCAACGTGCCTCTGGATGCCGGGAAGTGGCATTGCTGTCGCTGGAAAACACGCTAGAGCTTCCAAACTCACTGGTTCCATTTTTTACCTTATTTTACCATTTCAGTCCCTGTCTTACTCTTGTTTTGATTTATTTTCAGCCTCTATTCTATTTTGAATTTTCCAAAATTGTATCTGCATTTGCCTTTTATTTCAATCAGAATTTATTGCTTTTGCCTGGTGTTGTGGCCATTATTGCTATCATGAGAATTGAAGTTGTTGCCGCTGTCCCAATCCCAAATTTTGCGCTTTTTCATTTCATTCTACTTCAACCATTCTAACCCTTTAATTTGGCATTCAAGATTTGGTCTCTTCGGTTCCTTGGGATTAAGTTATAAGTAGGCTTTACATCTATAATTATTGACTTTTTGGTTTATGCTATTATGAGATTTTAATTATATTTATAAAATTATTATTGAAGAATTTTAATTTGATTAGAATAATTGATTTATTAGAGTTGAATAATTATCTTTGTGAAGCTCATACCTTAAAAATTTTACATGAGACTATATGTATGTTTTATGAAGTTTTACATTATTTTAGAATATTTGATTTTAATCGAATATGTATTTTTGAAGCATTGAAGTATTTGTTGGTTCACTTACTTTAAAATATGTTTGAAATTCTTTATGATTGAGAAATTATGATTGAAAAGGATTTGGATGCGAAAGTATTATTTGATTTGATTTGATACCTCGTAAATTTGAAAGATTTAAGGAATTTATTGTATTTGAAATTATATATTTTGAATTAGTTTAGGAGGCTTGTATTAGAAAACCATAGTTAACGGCGGTTATGACGTTATCCTAGATACATCTGATTCAGATCACAGCTAGCTAGCATCGGCATTGCTAGCCTAATGTGTAGGTCACACGTTGGATCTGTTATTTTGTATGGACACACGAGAGAAAAGAGAGCTACCCTTAGAAGTGGAGCCGCCCCAATGTGGACTATTTGATTTGATTTTTGTACTGAGAGCTCTTTTATTGATTCAGTTATTTGTATAAACTACTATTTTCTTTTGAAATTATCTTGACAATAATGTTTATATGATCTCATGTGGACTATAAATATATTGTCTAGTCATTGAGTTGCAAAACTCATTCTATTTTTCTAAAACTATTTTTCAGGAACAAATACTCGAATATGTGAGCCTTTCTATTCAAGAGTAATAATGTGTAATGTGTAAACCCCGTTAAATTAGTAAATAATTAGTCAATAAATTAATTTCTAATAAAGAAAATTATAAATGTGAATATTATATTAAATTAGGATAGAGCTCATTAAAACGAGAATTTTGACACTAATTTCGAAGAAATCGGTCCAAGATTGGACCAAACGAGACGAACCAGTTGAACTGGGCCCAAACCGGGCACGTGAGCCCAACCGGCCCATCATTTAAATGAGCCACAGGCTCTTCTTTCTCCTCATTTTCAGAACGTGCTGAAGGCAATAACAGGGGAGAAGAGAAAGAAATTTCCCCGAAACCCTTACGGTAATTCAAAATCCCGTAACTCCTCCTTCCGAGCTCCGATCGCCGCACCACTTGTGGCCACGCGACCACTGCGTCGAGCTCTACGTTTTTATCGAAATAATTTCATAGGTAACCTGCTTATTCACTCTCAGCCTCCTCTTCCCCCAAATTTTCAAAAATTGAATAGAGATGTTGAATTTCTTTGCTTTTTTATGTTTTAGGATCCAATTAGCTTGAGAAAAACGTTCACTCTTGCTTATGTGAAACTTGGGTAAGGTTGTGAATAAATAATTGGAGCTTAAAATTCTGGACGTTCGAATTTTGGTGGAGGCTGGAAATTAGTATTTTGTCAGGCTTTGGGGCTGTGTTTGTTTTGGGTGAATTGCTTTGATAGCTACGAGGAGACCGGCCAAGGTATGGTTTAGGTTTCTTGCATTTAATATATAATGTTCTGTGAAAACTTAGGCTAGATGACCATAGTATAAGTTGGAATGTATGTGTATTTTGTGGTTTAGTATCTTGTTGTTAAATATGGACTGGTATGGTACTGATTAGTTGAAGGATTGGTAAATTGTTAATTATTGATTTGAGGATATAAGTAGGTGATTTGTGAGCTATGGTTTGGTTGTGGAATTTGGCATGTATATATGTAATTATTGTTGGTGGATTTGGCATGTATATATGTAATTATTGTTGGTGTGAAGTATGATTTTCATGGTGGTTACTGTGTTGAGGAAGAAGGACATTTTGGTGCTAGCAAGTGCAGGTTGTTGTGTTGGTATCATGGGAATTGTTTTGAATGAGGAAGAGGTTTTGTAAGTTTACAAAATTTTGGTTTTAGGCCAAATTTTGGCGAACTATAATTTAGCTTCCGAACTCCCAATTTGTTTCCAACTTGTTTTAAATGAAAATTGAGTTCGTGAAATTTATGCCATTCGAAGAACGGATGAAAAACGATTTAAAATGGTTAAGTTATGTGCATTGGAAGTTTGGTTAAAAAATTCGTAATTCTATAGCTTGTTACTGAATCTGATTTTTTTTAAAAACATACGTCCACGCGTACGCGTGGCCCACGCGTACGTATGGCAAGGAATTTTTGGTGATGCGTATGCGACTGGTCCTATGCGTACGCATGACATAAGGGACGCGCACGCGAGCTGCATTCTTACACTCAGACGCGTACGCATGAGCCATGCGTACGTGTGGCTCATGTTCCAGCAAACATGATTTTTTTGAGTTTTAAACCCTATTTTAAACTTCTAAACCTCTATTTTCATTCCTTCGGTCATAAGTAATAGTATTAAACCTGATAATCAGATGAAGTTAGGAAATGGGGATAACTTGGAGATGAAGTAAAGCTGAAAAGTGATGAATTGATTATGAAATGTTACGGATGATCATATATGATACTTGGCTTGATTAATTAAATGATCTGAGATACGAGATTCCCTGGGTAAAGTACTGTGGCTTGCCACCACGTGTACCAGGTCGAAAACTCGATACTCTGTTGACCCTACGACGTAAGAGTGACCGGGCACTTATAAATTCCCAGGAATATTAACCCCCATTGAGCAATATTGATTATTTGAGAAAAAGTTATTCATAGACTCTTGGGGATGCACGTTGGGAGACAGTCCAATGGTTTAGCAAACCGGACTTGTCGGGTTGGCTTGATAACCGACAAATGAGACTCATCAGCTATAAGACAGGCATGCATCATGTGCATACTAATTGAATTACTTGTTTGTGCATTAACTGGGTGTGCCTAAGTGTACTTGCCATGTTAAATGTATATTTGTTACCTGCAGTACTTGCAACCTTCTTGTGCTTGACTTTATCTGTGTATTTGTCTATGAAATGCTGACAGAGATGGAGGTATGAAGGAATGGCAGTGTGGGACTTAGATTTAATGTTAAGTTAAGTTAGGCCCAGATACTCTTAGAACACCACCTATTATGGCTTCTGTCTAATACATTAAGCTTTATAATCTGAGTGTCGGCGTTCTAAGATTGCCTCTGGAATTCCTAAGACCTTATATCTTATATGTGTGGCACCTTTACCATATTGAGAACCTCTGGTTCTCACCCCATACTATGTTGTTGTTTTTCAGATGCGGGTCGAGAGGCACCTCCTTAGGCGTCTGAGCTCCTGAAGTAAAGTGGTTATTGGGTTACTTTTTGGATTATATAGTTATGTATATATATGTATTTAGTTTTCTCTCCACATAACTTGTTCCTTTTGATCCTCTTAGAGATTTATGGAGAGATAGAATTTTGTTTATGTAAATTTGGGTTTTGGATATGTATATATATATGTATGTACTCTCCGGCCAGTCTTGACTTTGCGGGCTGAGTTAGGAGCTTGTTATTTTGTATCTTTGACCCTCTGTTCCTATTTTTGGTTACTTTAGACTTAACAGCTAAAGCTTTCTTAGTATGCAAGATAACTCGTTTCTTGAGTATTGCGCTTTTATTTCGCGATTTTTATTTCCTTTATTCTTCAAGGCTCCTAGTATATTATAATCTTTCTGCTGTTATATGTGCACATTTTATTTTAGAGGTCGTAATACCACACCACCTCTGTTTTACAACTTAAGCGTAAAGCTTAGTGTGGTAGGGTGTTACATAATAAGTACCTATTCTTTGTTGAATTTCTAGACGTTATGTGCTCTATATGCCACATGTAGGATCCAACCATATTTATTTATTTTATACTTTTATTAAAATAATGTATAACTTTTCATTCTACTAGTTGTAAATCTATTAAAAATATTTGTAACTTGTTTAGCTTATATTCGAATTTATTAGGCTTTCTAGGAGACTATTTCTCTAAGTGCCCGTCATGGTTCATTTTGGACCATGACAAAGTGGTATCAAAACTTTAGGTTAACCTGTATAATATAGAATAAGTATCGATAAAATTACATTTGTATAAATAGAAACGTACCTATTTGTATAAATTGTAACACTATCAAAATTCATGGAGATAGAATCTAAAATTCATGAAAATCTTTTAATATAAGTGAAACGTCTTGAACAGTGATATAAATTATTAATTGAAATTTAACGACATTGCTTTTATTTATTTTAAAATCTTAAATTGTTATTTTGTTTTAGATTTTGATATAACTTTTATTGATGTTATCCTTTTGGAATATGAGTTTATTTGGTTTCTGGTTGAAAAAATATTAAATTGGTTAGCTAATTATAATATGAGCGATGGATAATGGATTTTTGAGAAATTAAAGTCATGGTATAGCATGAGTTTTTTTAAAAAAGTTTTATTTTTTTCAAAGTCATTGAATTTTCTATGGTTGGAATTAATGTTTGGTTGTTAATTAGATTGAATTTTAAGTTTCTATACTTGTTGTATTCTATTGTCCAGAAAATATGTTTTAAAAGTTTATTGAGAATCTGTTATGGCAACTGAAATTTGCATATCAAGGTTTCACTTTTTGCTACTTAATTATTGCCTTTAATAATATATAAGATTAACAATTTGTTTCAGAGTTGGAATTTGGGAACTTATTAGTTATTATTGCTTTTTATTTTTGTAAACGGTGAAAATCTAAAGAATAAAAAACTTGACATATTTATTGCATTGTGAGTTTGTGACCTTTTATATATGACGTGTGAATTTTTGGATAGTACATTGTAACTTTTTGAAGGTTATGTGTTATTTGTGATATGTGGTTGGTATCATTAGTTCGATTACACTTTAGATATATTAGATTAAAAAATCCACCATTTTATTCCCATTAAAGTTTTGAAGGCCTTTATTGTAATAATTGCAATGGAGATACTTTTGTCAAAAAAAAATTGAGTATTGTTATAGATTATTAGTTAATTGATATTAAATAAGATCATTTTTATCTTAGGGCATCACATTGTGTTATGCTATTTGGTGTGCCGCATTTTATTAATATGATCTTTTAAAATTTAAGTTTATTTGGCTTTAGTTGAATCAATGTTAGAAATGTATTTTGGATAGGTTAAATGATTTGCAAAAGAATGGTATTAGATAATTAATTTATAATTGAATTTATGTTTACTTAGGTATTAGATTGATCCATTGAAAATTCTATGAAATTGCATTGACATGTTTAACTTATTTTGTAATATCCCACTTGTTATCGAACATTTGAATTATTCCATGATATAAAAGTCATTAATAGGGTATTCTATGTTACTTCATATTAGAGTACTCTTTATATCTTTTTGAGTATTCTTGGGAAAAAAAAAAAGAAAAAAAAAAGAGTAAAATAGAATAATAAATTATTCTTATAGAAACGTATTAAGTATGTTGCTCTTGGTATATTTTGTTGACTTATTCTTCTGTTTATATTATTTCTGTTTATTGTCAAATATATGTATTGTTTTTTATTTCGTATTTATGATCTATTTACATGTTTACTTATTTTGTCTCTATTTTTAAATAACTAAATGAATAAATAAATAAATCCTACAAGTTTTTTATTAGATATCCCTTAATAAGTTCTAAATACATTATTTTTCTCATGGGATTCGGCATTTCTTGATGTATATATTGATTAATTTTGAAAGTAATAAAGAGCATTATGAACACAAAGAAAGCAGAAAAAAAAATCTATTTTCTTTTAAATTTAAAAAAAATTATAAGGTTGAACTATTTATTTATTTATTATTAAACTAAAATATTTGAATAATTGAACAATAAGTAGTTGAAGAAGAATCTAATACAAATTTTAAAAAAGTCGGAGATTTACAAGTGATTGCACTTCAAAATAAATTAAGTGAGAGAAATATAAGATGAGAATACATCACATCCAACTCAAAATCCTAAGATAGTAAGTTAATAGATTATAAATTTCTCACTCTTTCTTGCTTTCTATAATGTAAAACTAATTTTATACAATCTCACACTTGTAACATTAACAAAATCTTGGTATTAAACAACTTTAATTATGCTAATGTTTCATACAAAATTTACATAAAAACAATGCCTCATTGTGAAATTCACAATATTTTATAAACATGACTTTTTCTTAGAAGAACATAGAATATGATATTATGGCTGGGTTGAATAAATTTATACTAAATGGAATCAACCTTGTGTTTAGTATTATACAAACTGTTTTTATCTCTACACTATTACCTTATATTTATAACTATCACCCCATTCTTCTTTTTCAATAATCACTTTGAATATTATTCTTTTTTTTTCTTTCTTTCTTGTTTTACGAGAAAATATCTCTTTTAAAGTTATATTGTAAAATTTTACTATTTTATAATTTTCAAAGTGCAGGACAAAACTGATGATGATTATGATTTCAACTATATTAAATATGCATAAGAAACAAAAAAAAGGATAGATTTGTAAAAATGGTTGCTTCTAAGATCAATATTAAGTTAATCTAAATTATTTTGTTTAAGTGTGTTTCTAATCCTCTTAATTATCTTGTCCTGTGTTATTAATATTAATAAATTTATTTTTCATGTTCATTTTGGTTTTTTACTAAAATGAAACAAAGAGGAATGACGGAGAAGATAGATTGTATTTCCTTGTTATATTTTAAACTATTTATTCATTATTTATAGTCATGAGTGTGAATTTTGAATACGGTATTTTGTCTGACCAAATTATATTATTTTTTAAAAAATATGATAAAATTAAACCAACTTATAATTTAGTTTGTGTTTATTATATGACTAAAAAAACATAAAAAAATTAGTTCTATGAATACAAAAAAAAAGTGTAAATTCCGAGTAATTAATAAATAATTAGTCAATAAATTAATTATTATTTAAAGAAATTAAAAACTTAAATTTTATAGTTTAAAGAAGTAGAAATAATTAAATATAAATTTTGACACAAACTTTAAAGATTTTAGTTTAAAATTGGACCATCGAACCAAACCGATTAAATTGAATTCAAAACGGGCCCAAAATCCAACCCAACATCACATTAATGAAATGGCTTCAGCCACTTCCCCCTCAAAGTGAAAGGGAATCACGTTGAATGCAAGAGGGAAGGGGGAAGAACTTTCAAAACCTAACCTCACCTTCAATCTCATGTAACTTTTGATCCGGAGCTCCGATTGACGAGTCGTTAGTGATCACACGTTCATCTCAAAATTCTTTACCAAATCCATAAATCAATTTGGTAAGAATCTAAAAATTTCTTACTCAACCACTCTTCCCTAATTTTGAAATTTAAGTGATAGATTATGTGGTTTTGATGTTCTAGGGTCGAATTGACTCATGGATAGTGTTGAGCTTTGTCCATTTTATCCGTGGAAATGGTAAAAAACTTTTGAATTTGAACCCTATTGAATTTTCGAGACCTAAGTTAATTTGGGTGCATTTATATAGTATTAGATTAAATTATGTGTTGTGAAGACAAATTGATGGAATTGGAATCTTGGATTAAGCTTGGGTGCTGGAATTTTGGTGGTGGAGGCTTGTGATCTTGCAACTTTGAAGTGTCTTTGGCTTAGGGAGGAATCGGCCAAGGTATGGTTTTGGTTTCTTATAGATAATATGTAATTTTTTGTGAAAACTTAGGCTAGACGATCATAAGATAGGTTGGAATGTATGATTATGTTAAATGCTTAGTAGACTTGATGAAAATGTTGAATTAGATTAAGAATGAATTGGTGGTAGATGCTTATGGTTGATGGTTGATGAGATGATAATTTGCATGAATAATGGTGATACTTTAAAGATTGAGTATCAGGTTGTATTAATTATGAATTCTTGGGGTTGAACTTGACAAATTTGTGTATTAATGGGTCATGAAATAAATGAGAAATGATTAGGTATGTTTTGGGATATGGTTGGTGTTCATACCCTGGGTCGAGCTGTCCAAACCGGGATGTTCAGTAGCAAAGCGACCGACCTCTTTAGGTCAAGCGGACCGACTTCTTTATGAAGAACTCGGCCAAATTGACAGGAAAGCCCAAAGAAGGGTCCAACTCAAGGAATACGACCCAGATCCAGAGGCGGCCCACGCTTATAGAGATAAGGGCGGTTCCATGAAAGATAAGCTGACCTCACCCAAAGATAAGATAAGATAAGATAACTAACTTATCTTATCTAAAAGGGTCACTCCACACCGTTATAAATACACTGGAGCACCCAGGTATAACACATACTCTGAGTCTACATAAAACCTGCTTAATACCCTTGCTAGCTTAAGCATCGGAGTCCCTTGCAGGTACCCCCCACCCTCCGGTGGCGAAGGATCAGCAGCGAAGCCAGTCCTACAAGCCGGACACGTCAGCACCGACCAGTTCAGAAGATCTCGTCCGAGATCGACCTCCAGTTTCAGGTAACCCTCAGAACATTGGCGCCGTTGCCGGGGAACCTGGAAGTCATCCCAACACCATGGCGGACGGTCATGACAACGACCACGATTCAGATCTGGAAAATAGAACACCGCACAAGAACGCGGACACTACGCTAAAGGATACTCCGGAATCCAACAAGGACAAAGACTCATCAAATCCGGGGGTAATAGAAGCACTTCAAGACCGTTTAAAGCAACTTGAAAAAGAAACCCATCAACAACGAGAGGTCGGAAAGGATCTACAAAGAGAGGTACGGCGGCATCGAGAATTGGAAGATAAACTACTGCAATTAGAAGCCGATCTCAAATTAAAAGCTCATCGAACCACTCCTGAGGAAAATTCACGCAAAGAGCAAGATCCATTCACCAGGAAAATTATGAAAACCAAAATTCCAAAAGACTTCAAACTCCCAGATATGACTTTGTATGATGGCACCACAGATCCCAACCATCATCTCAGTAATTTCAGAAGCAGAATGTACCTCACCGACGCCTCAGATGCCGTTCGCTGCAAAGCTTTTCCAACAACTCTCAGGAAGACAGCAATCAGATGGTTCGACAACCTACCTCCAAAGTCCATCTCAAACTTTGACGACCTGGCCAAAAAGTTGCTAGCCAGATTCTCCATCCAGAAAGATAAAGCCAAGCACGCCCCCAGTTTACTGGGGATCAAGCAAGGAGATCGGGAGAGCCTCCGCAACTACATTGAACGATTCAACCAAACATGCATGGACATACAAAGCTTGTCAACAGAGGCCGCCATCATGGGACTCATCAATGGCCTACGAGAAGGACCTTTTAGCTAATCTATATCAAAGAAGTACCCTACCTCCTTAGACGAAGTGTAGGAGCGAGCAGAAAAATACATCAACATGGAAGAAAACGCTCAGTTGGGAGAAAACTCAAAATTCAGGGTCCCTTGCCGAGATAAAGACAAGGAATCCAAAAGGAAAGAAGATCGACAAGAGGAGAAAATAAAAAAATACCACAATTACACCCCTCTCAGGGCATCCCTAGTCGACGTATACAAAGAAGTCTGCCATACGGAGAAAATACCCCCAGCTTGGCCACTCAAAGGAAAAAGAGGAGGAGGAAACCGGAATGAATATTGTGAATATCATCGAGTGTGAGGCCACTCCACCAACGAGTGCTTCGATTTAAAGAACATCATTGAAAAATTGGTGAGAGAAGGAAAACTAGATCGGTTTCTGGCCACCCGAGATGATGACCAAAGAAAGAGACGAAGGGACGAAGATATCGGACGAACCGCGTGATCACCTCGTACACCGGAAAGACACGTCCACATAATACATGGCGGATTCGCGGGGGGAGGAATCTCCAAATCATCTCGCAAAAGATATCTCAAAGAAGTATATCATGTCGAGGGAAAGGAGGAAGCAGCCGACATCCCTGCAATCACATTCACTAAAGAGGACGCATCCGGTATCATCTCGGGACACGACAACCCCATGGTCATCACCATCATACTGGCAAACGCCAATCTCCACCGCACATTAATAGACCAAGGGAGCTCCGCCGACATCTTATTCAAAACTGCCTTCGACAAGCTCGGCCTAGAAGACAAGGAGCTTAGGGCATACCCGAACAGTCTGTTCGGACTAGGAGATACCCCGGTATAACCACTGGGATACGTATCACTACATACAACCTTTGGAAAAGGGAACCAATCCAGGACACTCAAAGTAGACTACATTGTGGTCAACGTGAGTTCATCCTACAATGCTCTGATAGGTCGGACAACACTAAATCAACTCGGCGCAATAGTCTCGACTCCACACCTATACATGAAATTCCCAACTACAGAGGGGATAGCCACAATAAAAGCAGATCAAAATATGGCACGCCGCTGATATAACGAAAGTCTAAACCTTAGAGGCAGAGGAGAAGAGTTTCATACAATTGAGCTTGGCGGAATTCAGATACGAGAAGAACTCCGTCCGAAGCCAGAAGGTGAGATATAGAAGGTTCAGATCGGAGACACCTCGGACAAAACGACTATTATCGGCATGATCCTGAAAGGAGACTCAAAAGAATTACTGGTACAATTCTTACGAGATAATGTCGATTTCTTCGCATGGAAAGCCGCAAACATGCCAGGCATAGACCCCAAGCTAATGTGCCACAAGTTGGCGGTCTATCCAGGATCTCGGCCGGTACAGCAGAGACGAAGAAAACTTGGGCCAGAGCGATCCCAAGTTGTAGAAGAACAGGTACAAGCATTACTGGAGGCAGGATTCATAAGAGAAGTCAAGTACCCACAATGGCTAGCCAACGTCGTCTTGGTGAGAAAATCAAATGGGAAGTGGCGAATGTACACCGATTACACTGATCTCAACAAAGCCTGCCCAAAAGATCCTTACCCACTCCCAAGTATCGACGCTCTGGTAGATGCTTCCTACGGATATAGATACCTCTCATTTATGGACGCATACTCGGGATACAACCAAATTCCAATGTATCCACCAGATCAAGAAAAGACCTCGTTTCTAACGCCAAAAGTGAATTACTGCTACATTGTGATGCCTTTCGGTCTCAAGAATGCGAGAGCTACTTATCAAAGACTAATGAATAAAGTCTTCTCAGATCACATCAGAAAAATCATGGAAGTCTATGTGGACGACATGTTGATAAAGACACAAAGCGAAGAGACATTATTGTCCGACCTGGCTCAAGTGTTCAACACTATAAGGAAGCATGACATGGGACTCAATCCCGCAAAATGCACCTTTGCAGTAGAAGCGGGTAAATTCTTAGGTTTCATGCTCACACAAAGAGGAATTGAAGCAAATCCGGATAAATGTCAAGCCATACTCAACTTGAAGAGCGCAACCTGTATCAAAGAAGTACAGCAACTCAACGGGAGATTGGCTGCCCTATCCAGGTTCTTAGCAGGATCAGCGATAAGATCTCTCCCCTTCTATGCTACTTTAAGGAAGGGAAAGCAGTTCGAATGGACAACAGAATGTGAACAAGCCTTCCAAGACTTCAAGGAATTCTTAGGACAGCCATATATCCTATCTCAGCCACGAGAAGGAGAACCGCTCATATTATATCTCGCAGTAGGAAGCTGGGCAATAGCCTCAGCACTAGTCAGAGAAGACGAAAGTGGGCAACAACTCGTCTACTTCATTAGTAAAGCGCTACAGGGATCCGAGTTGAACTACCAGAAAATAGAAAAGTTTGCCTATACTCTCATTCTAACATCTCGACGACTTCGCCCGTACTTCCAGGCTCACACCATTAAGGTTCGAACTAACCAGCCCATAAAAGGAATATTGCAGAAAACAGATTTAGCAGGCAGAATTTTACAATGGGCAGTCGAGTTATCCGAGTTTGACCTCCAATATGAAGCTCGGACGGCCATCAAATCACAGTACCTGGCCGACTTCATCGCAGAAGTCACAGATGCCCTGGAAATCCCCACAGAATGGAATCTCTATGTGGACGGTTCTTCAAATAAGACTGGAAGCGGCGCAGGTGTGATAATAGAAAGCAACCAAGGAACCCAAGTTGAGCTCTCCCTCAAGTTCGGGATCCCAGCCTCAAACAACCAGGCGAAATATGAAGCGTTATTAGCCGGTTTGACACTGGCTAAAGAGGTTGGAGCCCAAAAACTCAATATTTACAGCGATTCACAAGTAGTCACCTCACAGATAACAGGGAGCTACCAAGCCAAAGATCCCACCATGAAAAAGTATTTGGATAAAACCAAGGAACAGCTCGGACAACTCGGGGAATATAAGATCTGCCACATACCCCGCGAACAAAATGTCCGAGCTGACGCACTCTCGAAACTAGCCAGCACCAAACCAGGGGGCAACAATAGAAGCCTCATCCAGGAAATGCTACAGAACTCATCAATCTCGGAAGAGGAGAAAGTCCTAACTATAACAAGTCAGGACCAAGGATGGATGACCCCCATAATTAACTACCTCAAAGCAGAAACACTCCCCCACAGAAGAAAAGGAGGCAAAGAGGTTAAAAAGGGAGGCACAGTACTACACTATCATAAACAACATCCTATACAAAAGAGGGATCTCAATACCATTACTAAAATGCGTGCCGACCTCCAACACAAGGGAAGTGCTAGAAGAAGTACACGGCGGCATTTGCGGCAATCATCTCGGAGCACGAGCTCTCGCCAAAAAAGTGCTCTGAGCGGGATTTTATTGGCCAACTCTACAAAAAGAAGCTACAGAATTTGTAAAGACATGTACACCATGTCAGAAACATGCCAACTTTCACATCGCCCCGCCAGAAGAGCTCATCAGTGTAACTTCGCCTTGGCCGTTTGCAAAATGGGGACTTGATCTTCTCAGACCCTTCCCCCAGGGATCAGGACAAGTTAAATTCCTCATAGTAGGGGTAGACTATTTCACAAAGTGTATCGAGGCAGAGCCCCTAGCCAACGCCACTGCTCAAAGAAGCCGGAAATTCCTATATAGAAACATTGTCATAAGGTTCGGGGTTCCACACTCCATGACCACAGACAATGGCACTCAATTCACAGATGCAGGCTTCAGAAAATTAGTAGCCGACTTGAACATAAAGCACCAGTACACCTCCGTTGAACATCCGCAAGCCAATGGGCAGGCCGAAGCTACCAACAAAGTCATATTGGCCGGGTTAAAATGGAGATTACAAGACGCAAAGGGAGCTTGGGTAGAAGAGCTTCCACAAGTTCTATGGGCGTATCGAACGACGCCACATTCCACCACAAAGGAATCCCCCTTCTGGTTAGCATATGGAATAGAAGCAATGATCCCAGTAGAGATTGAGGAAGGATCGCCTAGAGTGGTTCATTACAATGAGGGAGCAAACTCCCAACTTCAGAGGGAAGAGCTCGACCTACTACCTGAAATCCAAGAAAGAGCTCGGATCAGGGAAGAAGTACTAAAACGTCGAATGGCTTCCAGATATAATCAAAGGGTAGTACCGAGAAGTTTAGCAGAGAATGATCTCATCCTAATCCGAAATGATATTGGAACAACTCGACCAGGAGAAGGAAAGTTGGCAGTAAACTGGAAAGGACCCTACCGAGTTGTAGAAGTACTTGGGAAGGGCTACTACAGACTGTCCGAACTCAATGGACGAGAGCTTCCCAGATCATGGCACGCCTGCAACCTAAGAAGGTACTACAGCTAGAAAAGGTAAAAGATCTCATTATTGGATGCACTCTTTTTCCTGAAAAGGTTTTTTAATGAGGCACCAAGTTGAGACTCAGACACTATCCGACTTAAAGGGATGAAAAATTCCCACATGTATATATTTGCACTTTCATTTGAATAAAATATATTTTAGATATTCTACAAGTTTTCAAGACGCATTAATTTGAAGCATTCATCATCCGATTATAAAGCAACCGATCGGCAGAAAGTGAAAAACAATTTCACTGCACGATCACGATAAAGATAATCGTCCAATAAAGGTGAAAACGCGATTCACCTAAAGGACGATCTAGAGATAGCAACCACCTTCTACAAATCGGCAAAGATGAACACAGAATAATGTAAGAAGTTATCGAAAGTGATCCGGAAAAAGAACCTGACGAGGTCTTATGGATTGCTAAATAATAACTTAAAGACTGGCCGACGTTAAGAAGTCGGACCAAGTCAACCCAAGTTATAAGTAAACCCTGGAAAGAGGTCTGGCCAACCCTATTAAAGAGGATTACTTTAACTTAGAAGGGCCCGACATGACAAAGTCAGCCCAAAATGAAAAAGTTATAAAAGTAGTCCATGAAAGAGACCTGACAAAGGTCCAAAAAAGAGGACTACAAAAATAACTTAGAAAGAGGACAACGCAAAGAAGTCGACCTCCTACAAATAAGTTATAAAAAGTAATCCCTGAAAGAGATCTGACAAAGATCCAAGAAAGGGGATTACAAAAATAACTTAGAAGAGATCGACATAACGAAGTCGGTCTCCTACAACAAACAAGTTTTAAAAAGTAATCCCTGAAAGAGATCTAACAAAGATCCAAGAAAGAGGATTACAAAAATAACTTAGAAGAGATCGACATAACGAAGTCGGTCTCCTACAACAAACAAGTTATAAAAGTAATCCCTGAAAGAGACCCGACCAAGGTCCAAAAAAGAGGATTACTAAAAATAACTGAGAAAAGATCGACATGACGACGTCGGTCAACTACAAAATAACTTAGAAAAGGACAAGAAAAGTCGGACATGGATTGCTAATTAGATCCACGCATCTACGACCTCCAAGTACAAAGCAGTTCAAAGAGGCTGAGCAACAAGGCTTCAACAAAAAGAAGCTAAGACAGGTGCAAGCAAGCATGACATAAAATAACAAGCTTCAGAGTCAGACCCAAAAAACTTAGAAGCTACTCGTTGTGTTTTTCAAAATAATGAGTTGCTAAACAAGCAACCAGAAAGAGTGTCAGCAAAAGTATACCAACTACGAAATAAAGAGTTTAAAAGCCCACAAGCCGGGCCAACTACACAAATATCCAAAATAAATCAGCTAAAGATTAGAAGACTTTTTAGTAGCATCAGTCTGAGGAAAAGGAGGGCGAGCCTGGAGAGGAACAGCATCCACAGTACCATCATCCCGGTTTAAGATCTGGCAGCCAGGATCAGAAGCGGGAGGGTCGACTTCAGCAAGAGGAACGGTAGTAGTTGACACCTTGGCAGAAGGCACAAGGCAAGGCTCGACATCATCATCATCCTGGTCATCAAGGACAATCCTACCATCTCTCACAACATTATCCAGGCTGAAGAGAGTAAGATCGGCCTCGGGAGCAATAATCCGGACCTGCTCTTTCAGGTTCTCATAGGTAGCAGTTACGCTGCCAACAAGATGACCCTGGAGCTTATAGTAATCAGCTCGGGCGTTCTCCAACTCCTCCTTCAGACGCATTCCCTCCCGATAGGATGTGACATAGCTGTCTTTATGCCTCAGTGCCGTGTCCTCGGCCAGCCTCACAGAAGCCGCCAGAGAGAGGGAACTCGCCTTCTCGTTCTCCAAATCCTTCTCCAACTTGGCTACCTTTACTTCATGCTCCTCCTTCAGGCCCTTCATCCGATCAAACTCCTGTTTAGCCTCCTCCATAAAGGCTTTGGTGGCATGGAGAGGAAGATTTTGAGCAGTCCGGTATAAGGCAGCCCCCATATATGCCATTCTAACACTACTTCGAGTTATAAAGTCCAGATGGCGAAGGAGCGACACATCGTCCATAGGAAGGGCACCGTAGGAACTGATTTGCTGATCCACAAATTCAAATGCATTAAAGTCAGGAGCATCAAGGTTGAAAGGCTCAGCTGTTTTTTGTTTCTTGTTGGGAGGAGCACCAAAACTAGAGGCAGAAGTCGGTGGAAGGTCAGCCAGACGAACTCGAGGAGTTGGGATCACTTTCCTCGGCCCAGGAGAACTCGACATGGGCGGCTTCACTTGCACCTGGGAAGATCCCTCCCCGGCCGCCTTGGCCGAGATGTTTTGAGCAGCAGTCGCTTTCTTTGCCCTTTTGAAGGCCTTCATGGACTCATTATTTTTTGACATCTCTACAAATACAAAATCAGCCACAGTAAAGGGTTACAATCACAAGATGAGGAAGCCAAACAAAGAAACAAGTATAGAAACAAGTCAGGCAAATACCCAAAATAGCCCGAACCAGGGATGGGTCATTCAAAAACCTTTTTGTATCAAGATGGGGTGGTTCTCCCCATAAATTCTCAATAACAACAACAAAGGCACGCTCAACATTGTCAAGCATCTCCCAGGTATAGCGAGACACTTTCACATCCTTCTGCCACTCTAGAGGGAAAGAAGGCTCATCATTTTCATCAAGAAAAAAGGGGCGGGCCCCCTCGACAGCAGGAACTTTAAAGAAGTAATTCTTAAAATCCTCAAAGGACTCATCATACATAGCAAACACTTTATGGCCCTGGGCAGACCTGAAAGAAACCCAGGAAGCTTTCTTTTTTGAAGAGCCACCAGGCTTGGCGGAAACAAACAGATAAAGGAAGAGAGTCCGAGAAGGTGTTACACCTAACTCTTGGCAAAGTAGCTGAAAAATTTTGATAAAACCCCAGGAATTCGGGTGAAGCTGGGATGGGGCAATATTACACGACCACAACAGGTCGGTCTCAAAAACAGTAAAAGTAAAAGTAATGTCCAGTTGACTGAAGAAATATTCATAGGCATAGAAGAAGGGACGCTCCCCCTCGATGGAGGTCGGAAAACAAACCCTCTCATCAAAATCAGGAGCAACAAGCTCATAATCCCTCTCCCATGCACTGTTACCACAAATCCTATGATGCTTCCTCAGCTCTATGCAAAATTCAGCATCCACAACAGAAACACACATCAAAACAAGGGAGTCCAGCCAATCGGACATCCCCTTGGGAACTCTAGAAGACATCTCTACAATGTTATTGCGAAAAGACATGAGGCCAACTAATCCTACAATAAGAAAAAGAGATGGGATTACTAAAATATCTCGGGCGAGGGATAAAACAACTCGATCAAAACGATAACAGGCGAACAAACAGAAAAGGAAAACCCCAAGACTCAAACCAAAGTCTCGGGGCATCCTTTGGAGGCAGTAACAAAGCAAGATTTTCAGGAAAAATCTATAGCTCGCACCCCAGCACCTCTCAAACAAGAAAAGAAAACTGCAAACAGCAAGCATTTTTCATCAAAGCAAAACACAAAAAGCCATCAAAATCATTGCCTCACAGTCTACCAGCAAAAGAGCATGCATCCCCAAACATCAAGGCACGCCAAGTAAAAACCATCAAAAGCGCAACCTTTTTTCAGAATCAGACAAAAAATCAATCTTCAAACAAAGCGAGGAAAAGATGCAGATTTTCTGGGTATTGGTATCAGACAGAAACAACAGAACATGCAAAAGCCCTAAAAAGCATCAAGCAACAGGAAAGGCAAAAAGGATCATGCAGAAGATGAAGAAACTCCTAGAGCACACATTTCAACAACAATTAGGCGCGACAAAAATAGAAAGATCCAAACTTTCTCTAAAGCAAAATCAAAACTTCATCACAAAGCCAAAGCAACGAAAGAAAAAGAAAATACGAATGGAACTAACCTGGAGAAGGAAGAAGCTTCAAGGGAAAAAGGAGACGTAAAAATGAAAGCTGCCCAGAAAATCGCCGAGCGATGCCGCAACGCGAGAAAAGCACAAATGTGGGTGAAAGACAGAGAGCGAGAGAACAAAGGAAGAAATTGCGAAGAAATTACAAAAAGAGCGAAGAAGAGAAACCGTTTCTGGGTTTTTCGAAAATCAAAATAAAGAGCCAAAGAAAAACGGGGCAATTAATACTAATTAATGAAAGTATTAAACCCTCACACATTCCCAAAAGCGCTGATATAAAAGTGCGCATTTTTAGAGGAAAATGTTCTACATTCAAAAGCCGCTACAAAGGAATCGACGAAATGCTTGAGTTCGGCTTCATTAGAGAAGGACCGAAGTCAAGGACTCGCCCTCAAAACAAAAGAAGACCGAGCTCAAGCAGGGACACTGTTCATACCCTGGATCGAGCTGTCCAAACCGGGATGTTCAGTAGCAAAGCGACCGACCTCTTTAGGTCAAGCGAACCGACTTCTTTACGAAGAACTCGGCCAAATCGACAGGAAAGCCCAAGGAAGGGTCCAACTCAAGGAATACGACCCAGATCCAGAAGCGGCCCACGCTTATAGAGATAAGGGCGGTTCCATGGAAGATAAGCTGACCTCACCCAAAGATAAGATAAGATAAGATAACTAACTTATCTTATCTAAAAGGGTCACTCCACACCATTATAAATACACTGAAGCACCCAGGTATAACTCATACTCTGATTCTACATAAAACCTGCTTAATACCCTTGCTAGCTTAAGCATCGGAGTCCCTTGCAGGTACCCCCCACCCTCCGGTGGCGAAGGATCAGCAATGAAGCCAGTCCAACAAGCCGGACACGTCAGCACCGACCAGTTCAGAAGATCTCGTCTGAGATCGACCTTCAGTTTTAGGTAACCCTCGGAACAGTTGGTTTGAGTTAGAACTTGAAAACACTTTGAATTTGAAATGGAAATTGTGAAAATAGAGGTTTGTGAATTTTATGCAAAATTTGGTTTTTGACCGAATTTTGGCGAGCCAAAACATGGCTTCCGAACCTTTGATTTCTATTAAACTTGTTTTATATGAAAATTGGGTCAGTGAAGTTTACGTCATTCGAAGAACGGATAAAAATGACTTTTAACGAAAAAGTTATGCGCGTCGGAAGTTTTGTGTGTAAAAGGAAATTCTGCAGCATTAACAGCTTTTTGGCATTTTTAAGGGGCTTGCGTAGGCGAGTGCACACGTGACACGGCTATTTGGTTCTGTCTAGACATGTCCGTGTACGTGGGAGTGTGCCGCGTACGCGAGAGGTAAAAAGTATATGCTCGCGTATGCGGGCAAGTGCCACGCGACGCGAGCTATCTGTTCTGTCCAGGGGGTCTTGCATACACGGACAAAGGGTCGCGTACGCGAGTGAGGTAAATGACACACCCGCGTACGCACAACATGGCATGCGTACGCGGGATCCTGTTTTTTAGCAACATTGTGTTTTGTGATTTTAACATGATTTCAAACTTCTAAACCTCTATGTTTACTCTTTAAGACCCTAAACTTAATTTTAACCATAGTAAGAGAGTTGAACCTTGAGGGGGTGGCAACTTGGAAGTGAAGAATGGTTTGAAGTAATAAATTGTGGTTGAGAAAGTGCGAAATTGATGATGATGTATGTTTGATGACAGAATTGAGAATGATAAGGTTTAACTTGTGATGTAAAGACGATTTTAGTAGTAGCATCTATAGTTGTAAAGACGATTCTCATGATGTTTTGAGAATCTCTAGTAAAACATCTCAAGCTAACATAGTATTGTACATTAAAATGTCTAGGTTTCTTTTATAGATACTGTATAATGCATACATTTCGCTAGGCAGAAGAGCATAGTTTCTTTAATTCTTGCCTAAGTATAGGAGAGTTTTGTTAGGAGCTACATAGATGTTTGGTCGTTGGCTGATTCTACCTTTTTCCAATTGAGTTTTTTTTTAATCGAATAGCATAAGTGCAGTTGAGAGATTAAGGGAGAGTGAGGTCAACACTTTGAGAAAAGTCTTACTCGACTCTAGCTTGTCTTACTAGTTTTTTTTTTTAATTTTGTACCGTAATTATTTAAAAATTTTGATTTATGTTTAGACTGAAGAAATCACTCTAACTCAGGAGACATTAAAAGATAAAACTAACACATCAGGAATAGAAGTGGCAGAAGTTCCAGGTACAACCACAACCAAGAAACCAGGATTGCGACAATATCCTATGCATCATTATCTAGTGGTCCATCCTTATCAACCTTATAGTGGAGTCCTCCCTATTACCTTTCATCCTATTCCAAATGGCATGGCGTACTTCAACCAGAATCCTTCTACTGCCAGAATTATATCATATCCTCAGTTTTGCCATGTCTCATCGTATTCTAGTGGACCCAGTGATAGGAATACATGGGCTGAACTTTTGAATGATGTCATCAACAACAAAATGTCATAGAGTTATAATCTATATATTATATTTTAAATTTTCTACATTTTTTTTGGTATAGGATCTTGAAACATAGACTTTTGTGACGTTGACATAATAGGCTATTTATTATGGTCGTTCATGGATGTGTTCGAATTATTGAGTAGAAAACTGATACAGAAATTTGTTTTCTTTTCATATTTCTTTTCATGTTTAATGTCTTTTCATATTTCTTTGGTTCAGATGCACCCGACATAATTACCCTATCAAAAAATATATTGGCATTTCATGAATATTGCATCATTGATATGTTGAATCCATTGTACTGATACACTACTAATGTGTGTGCTGCATGGACAATAATTGAGGAGTCAGGATTGATTTTTCCAATGTGCTTATTTGTGAAGGAAAATAATTCTTTCTTGTTAATTTTACCTCTTGTCCTTGGTATACTATGCTATCATTTAGGCTGTGTGACAAACCCCAATTTGACGGTTTGTTTTGTATTGATTTTTAGGGATTTTATCACCTTTTACCCATATTTATTCAAGAAATAGCATGGTTTTGTATATTCTCCTTTAATTGTGCTTGAATGTGAAAACATGCTTTTTAGAACTCAAAATAGCTAAATTTAATTCACCTTGATTCTATTAGATGCCTTGATATGTTTGTTAAGTGATTTAAGGTTTAGGAGGCAAAGATTGGATCAAGGGAATGAAGAAAGAAAGCATGAAAAGTTGGAGAACTCATGAAGAAATGGAAGAACCGGAAAGCTGTCAAGCCGACCTCTTCGCACTTAATCGGCCATAACTTGAGCTACAGAGGTCCAAATGATGCGGTTCCAGTTGGGTTGGAAAGCTAACATCCGGGGCTTCGAAACGATATAAGATTTGCCATAGTTGCATCGCGCATAGGGGCGCGCACGCGCACGGTACGCGGACGCGCCGATGGTGGCACATGACCCACTTAATGCAAACGTGGCCAGCGATTTTAGAAGCCTTGTGGGCCCAATCCAACTCATTTCTAATGCTATTTAAGCCAAGGATTGAAAGAGAATCAACATACTTTTCATACTTTTACATACTTTACATACTTTTCATACTTTACATGTTAGTTACCATTAGTTTAGTTTTAGTTTAGTTTAGTAGTGAGAGTTAGTTTCTAGAGAGAGAAGCTCTCACTTCTCTCTAGAATTAGGATTAGGTTTAGTTCAATAATCTTAGATCTAGATTTTAATTCATGCTTTCATCTCCTTCTATCTCTCAATTCTTTGTTGCTACATTCATCTTTTTCTATTCTTTTATTGTAATTTCCTTTATGTTGTTCTTATATTTTGTTGTAGATCTAGTATTGTTCCTTCTACTTTCTTCCAATTCAATAAGAGGTAATTCATAATAATTGTTCTTCTTTGCTTTTCTATTGTTGATCTCTTGCCTTTGTAGTTGTAGATTCCTTTAATTCTTACAATTAATAATGTTTACTTCTATTGCACTCTATGTGTTTGTTGAAATGCCTCTTTTAGTTTTAGTGTAGATTTTGTTCCTCTTGGCCTAGGTAGAGTAATTAGTGACACTTGAGTTATTTAATTCCTTTGTTGGTTGATAATTGGAGAGATTGCTAATTGGTTTGGAGTGCACTAAAGCTAGTCTTTCCTTGGGAGTTGGCTAGGACTTGTGGCTCAAGTCAATTCATCCACTTGACTTTCCTTTAATTAGTAAGGGTTAACTAAGTGGTAGCAATGAACAATTCTCATCACAATTGAGAAGGATAACTAGGATAGGACTTCTAATTTTCATACCTTGCCAAGAGTCTTTTATAGTTGTTAGTTTATTTTCATTGCCATTTACTTTTCATGCTTCTTATCCAAAACCCCAAAGTAACTCATAACCAATAACAAGACACTTTATTGTAAGTCCTAGGGAGAACAACCCGAGGTCCAATACTTCGGTTTATAAATTTTAGGGGTTTGTACTAGTGACAAACAACTTTTTGTATGAAAGGATTATTGTTTGGTTTAGGAACTATACTTGCAACGAGAATTCATTTGTGAAATTCTAAACCATCAAAAAATCCATTCATCAAAATGGCGCCGTTGCCGGGGATTGCAATGGTGTTATGTTATTGGTTATTGTATATATGTGAATAGTGTGAATATCTTGCTTTTTGCTTTATTTGCTAGTTGTAGAATTTTGTTTCTTTTGTTTTCTATTAGCTTTTGTTTTTATTTTATCTTTTCACCATGAATTCTCATTTTGGCTATGAGTGTGATTACAACTTTGTTGTAGGTGATGGGAGCTACAATGAAGATGTGTGTCAAGGATGGGATAACCAAAGGTGGGAGGAGCCATATGCTTATGATCAATCCTCTTGGCAAAAACCTCCACCAATGCACTATGAAGAAGAGCCATTCTATGATGCATATCAATCCAATGGCTATGGTGAATCTCCTTGTGACTTTCAAGAACCACCACCATATGCCTATGAGTCATATCCTCAACATGAACCTCAACCACACTCACAAGCCTATTTTCAACAAACACCTCCATATGACCATGATCCTTACCCACCATACCAACCTCCTTTTGAACCATATGAGCCATACATGGAACCACAATTCCAAGATTACTACTCCCAAGAACCACTTCAATACACACCACCACCTCACCAAGAAGAACCACCTTCCTATAATGAACCCTTTCTCCAAGACAATGAACCTTCTTATCCACTCCAACCTCTAATGGATGGAACCCTTGGTGTTCTTCTTCAAGGACATGAGGAGATGACAAGGGATGTGCAACAATTCATGACCGCCTTGGATGCGGTGGTAAACCGGTTAGCATCCCAACTTTTGGACACTCAAGGAACTCCCATGGCTCAAGAAGAGCATAACATGAAGGAGAGATTGGAAACTCCGGTGGAAAAGGAGGAATGCTACTTTGTGTTAGAACAATTGGAGGAACCTATGACCATTGAAGAAGGGGCGGGTTGAAGACTTAGGAGATGCGGAACTTCCATGGGAAGCTAAAATCAAAGAAATTCCCTCCAAGAAGAGTAAATTTGATGTTGAGGAGGAATGTGCACAACCTCCAAGGCATATTCTATATGAAGACTTGGAAAGAATAGAGCAAGAATTGAGTTTCCTTGGTGATGAAGATCATGCATCCAACCATCTTGGTGGTGAATCCTTTGAATTTGAAGAACCTTCTCCCAATGAGATAGAAAGCAATGTGGAGGTAGATTTCTCTCAACCTCCCATTTATAATTTGAGTGATGGGGAAGAGTTAGATGAAATTGATGAACAAAGGATTATAATTGAGAAGTCTTGTGAAGAGGTGGAAATCCTTAGAAAAAGGAGGATGGGAATTGAATACGCTTTATCAAAACTCTTGGAGTTGTCTTTGCCTAGGTTGCCATCTACTCCTTCATTTGAGTGGGTGAAATTTATTTCTATTAGCTTTATTATCCCACTTGAATATGGTTTACTTGAAACGGATGGCCAACTTAGGGAGCATTGTGGGATGAAGCGTAAACGAAAAAGGTTTTGTGGTTGGCGTTGCAAATCAAGGCTCATTATGGTTGATGCATCAAACATGAGATATAAAGGTTGGAGTAGTGCTCAAATAGATGGGTCTAGGAGGATTGTTGGCCACTATATAGAGAATTCACCTTACTCACCATCCGGTTGGACTAATAATGATGATCAACCTCAAGACGGGTGTGAAAACAAAGTGTGGGATCCCGGATTACAAGAAGAGGATCAACTTTGGGAGCCCCAAGCTTGTGAAGAACTCCATCAAGACTTGGCTCAATCCATGAAGAATCTTGGGGCACAATGGAGAACCAAGCATTGGTGGGAGTTCCAAGATGAATACAAGCACAAGCCACCTTGATGAGGAGCTCCCCATAAGTCCAACTTAAGGACAATAAACAAAAGTGCTAGGTGGGAGACAACCCACCATGGTAAAATCTTTTCATTTTCTCTTTTGTAAATATTTGGTAGAATTAGTCTAATTTCATGTTTTGTTTAGATAGTTGAGTTTAATTGGTAGTTTAGTATGTTAAATAAGGTTTTATGGTGTTTTGGTAGCTGTTTGGAGGTTTGGAATGCTTGGATTGGTGCAAAAACATAGAAAAATTTTTTTGAAAAACAGAGCACCATCCACGCGTACGCGTACATGGCGCGTACGCGCACTTCCAGCATTTTCGACCATCCACGCGTGCGCGCCATGCGTGCGTACGCGTGGATTGAGAAGTTCCAATCTCCATACATTTTCCAGAGAGTTGTGCCTGCGCCGCGCCAACGTTGTGCCTCTGGCACAACCCCACTTGCGCACACGCGCACATGACGCGTACGCGCCAATCTCGAAATAAGCCAACGACGCGCGCGCGCCATGCGTGCGTACGCGTGGATGCCCTCTCTTCCATCCACTTCTTTTCTTTTCCCCTTTCCATTTCTTTCCTTCTCCTTTCTTCTTCCCTCCTTCTACCACTCATCCAACACCTCCAAACACCATTAATAACCATTTATTTTAGTTAACTAATTAGTTAGTCATTTAGTTGATAGTTAGTTTTAGTTAGTTTCCATTTCATTTTTTTTTTCATTGTAAGTGTTGGATTGTTATTCTTGCTTACCATTAATTGCTACTGAGTATTAAAATGGGATGTTTTCTTAACATCATTATGTTTATAACCTTTGTTGGATTCTATGATTGAGGTTATGTTTTGTTACTTGGTTTTGAGTTCTTCATGCTTACCTTTTGAAAAATACCAAGTGATGAGAATTGTCTTCGAGCTTATAACTCTTTTGAATTGCATGTTGTAGCTAGCCACCATATGATTTGGATCCTTTTCCCTCGATTGGGCAACCTCTTGATGGATGATGTTGTGCATTTACCTTAATGCATTGTGTTCATGATTATATGCATCCACATATGTTTGACTTGAATGCTTTCATGCTTCTCTAATGCTTGTCTTACCTTACAAGCTTACTTAAAGCATCTCAAGCACACTAGGATAAGTGAAGTGCATGCTTCTTTTGTGACATAGCTTTTATGCTAATGTGTATTCTAAACCGCGCAATTTAGAATTCACACACCTAATATTTCTTAATGTCACACTAATTCACTCACCTCATTCTAGTGATTTACCTCATTCCAACAATGTATGCTTCCTTGCTTTTATATCTTCTCATCTTATGGTGTTGTATTTTTGCTTTTCATAACGAATGCACCACAAGCAACCATGGAAGCGGAAGAAAGAACACATAGCAATCCGGAGAGTTGCCGTACCCCCTTGCTCATCTTTGAGTGCACCGAGGACGGTGCAAACTTTTAAGTGTGGGGAGGTCGTCCGACCAATCGGCAATTTTGGGTGACAAATTTCTAACTCCAATACTTTTGCATTTCATTCTAGGATTTTAGGATTTTTACTTGCATTTTCTTATTTTTGCATATGCATACACAATAAGCTTAGTCAAAATAATGAGAATTTTTCAAGATTTCTATCTATAGGGCATGTCAATTGATTTGAGTGAAAACTTTTCATAGAACTTGCTTGAATTATATATATTATGGATCATGTTTTGAGCTAAGAACACAATCGTGTGAGACTTGAGCCTAATGATGTGGTTACATCTTATAACCACTTATTTTTCCTTCTTGTGTGCATTATTCTCTTTCTATGATTGTAATCTTTGATTTGTTTGATTCTTTATGTCCATTATTTTGTGTATTCATGCATTTATATGATTGAGGCCATCATTTCATTAGCTCAGTTACCCAAATAGCCTTACCTTTTATCTTCTATTGTTAGCAAATTTGAGCCTACGCTTAACCCACTTGTTCTTATTTTAGCACATTACAAGCCTAAAGCGAAAAACAATAATTGTCCTTATTTGGATCTTTGATTAGCTTAGGCTAGTGTGTGTGAGTATCATTCAAGTGTGGGAACCTTAGGACATTGGGTGAATAAAAGGGTAGTTTTGTATTATTATTGAAAATATTGAGAATTGGGTACATACTCATGTATTGATCAAATGTAAAATCTTATGCATTGATGCTCTTGTATATAGAAAGAAAGAAAAAATGAGAAAAACAAAAGGAAAAAAGAAAATAAAAAGAAAAACAATATGGAAAAGAAAAAAAAAAGAAAGAAATAAAAAGGGGACAAAACGCCCCAAAGTAAAGTCCAATAAAGATCAATGCACAAGTGTTGTGAAATGAAAAGAAAATGCATGAGTATGTGAAAAAGTGAGGAAAAAATGGGTAGTTAGGTTAGAGCTTAATTGTATAGGATTTCATAGGCTAGGTGGGAAGTTTAAGCTTGTCAAAGATTCAAATTTTAAGCTCACTTGACCAAATATGCATCCTACCTTGACCCTAACCCCATTACAACCTAAAGAAAAGACCTCATGATATATGTATGCATGCATGAAATATTTGTTGATTGTTAGATGAAAAACAAATCTTGGAAAGCATGATTAGGAGAGAATTGAGTGAATCAACCCTAAACACTTGAGCGAATAGAGTGCAAACACATCCGGTGAGGGTTTGATGCTCAATTACATGTTTTCACCTATGATCATCATTCTTCATGCAAGTTTGTAAAAATATTTAATAACTCAATTCAATTGTGGATTAGACTTGCTAGTCCTTAGCCGTTGTGCATATATGTTTCTTGGGAATTGATTTATTTTGACCAAGCACTTGCATTCATTTAGATAGTTGCATATAGGTAGATTGCATTTAGTTAGTTTCCATTGAATAAATGCCATACCCTTACTTCATTCTTGGTTTAAGCATGAGGACATGCTTGGTTTAAGTGTGGGGAGGTTGACAAACCCCAATTTGACGGTTTGTTTTGTATTGATTTTTGGGGATTTTATCACCTTTTACCATATTTATTCAAGAAATAGCATGGTTTTGTATATTCTCCTTTAATTGTGCTTGAATGTGAAAACATGCTTTTTAGGACTCAAAATAGCTAAATTTAATTCACCTTGATTCTATTAGATGCCTTGATATGTTTGTTAAGTGATTTAAGATTTAGGAGGCAAAGATTGGATCAAGGGAATGAAGAAAGAAAGCATGAAAAGTTGGAGAACTCATGAAGAAATGGAAGAACCGGAAAGCTGTCAAGCCGACCTCTTCGCACTTAATCGGCCATAACTTGAGCTACAGAGGTCCAAATGATGCGGTTTCAGTTGGGTTGGAAAGCTAACATCCGGGGCTTCGAAACGATATAAGATTTGCCATAGTTGCATCGCGCATAGGGGCGCGCACGCGCACGGTACGCGGACGCGCCGATGGTGGCACATGACCCACTTAATGCAAACGTGGCCAGCGATTTTAGAAACCTTGTGGGCCCAATCCAACTCATTTCTGATGCTATTTAAGCCAAGGATTGAAAAGGAATCAACATACTTTTCATACTTTTACATACTTTACATACTTTTCATACTTTACATGTTAGTTACCATTAGTTTAGTTTTAGTTTAGTTTAGTAGTGAGAGTTAGTTTCTAGAGAGAGAAGCTCTCACTTCTCTCTAGAATTAGGATTAGGTTTAGTTCAATAATCTTAGATCTAGATTTTAATTCATGCTTTCATCTCCTTCTATCTCTCAATACTTTGTTGCTACATTCATCTTCTTCTATTCTTTTATTGTAATTTCCTTTATGTTGTTCTTATATTTTGTTGTAGATCTAGTATTGTTCCTTCTACTTTCTTCCAATTCAATAAGAGGTAATTCATAATAATTGTTCTTCTTTGCTTTTCTATTGTTGATCTCTTGCCTTTGTAGTTGTAGATTCCTTTAATTCTTGCAATTAATAATGTTTACTTCTATTGCACTTTATGTGTTTGTTGAAATGCCTCTTTTAGTTTTAGTGTAGATTTTGTTCCTCTTGGCCTAGGTAGAGTAATTAGTGACACTTGAGTTATTTAATTCCTTTGTTGGTTGATAATTGGAGAGATTGCTAATTGGTTTGGAGTGCACTAAAGCTAGTCTTTCCTTGGGAGTTGGCTAGGACTTGTGGCTCAAGTCAATTCATCCACTTGACTTTCCTTTAATTAGTAAGGGTTAACTAAGTGGTAGCAATGAACAATTCTCATCACAATTGAGAAGGATAACTAGGATAGGACTTCTAATTTTCATACCTTGCCAAGAGTCTTTTATAGTTGTTAGTTTATTTTCATTGCCATTTACTTTTCATGCTTCTTATCCAAAACCCCAAAGTAACTCATAACCAATAACAAGACACTTTATTGTAATTCCTAGGGAGAACGACCCGAGGTCCAATACTTCGGTTTATAAATTTTAGGGGTTTGTACTAGTGACAAACAACTTTTTGTATGAAAGGATTATTGTTTGGTTTAGGAACTATACTTGCAACGAGAATTCATTTGTGAAATTCTAAACCATCAAAAAATCCATTCATCACTGTGCTTAAGAGGTTGATGACTGATGTACCTTTTGGAGTTCTTTTGTCGGGAGGACTTGACTCATCGCTTGTCGCTGCCGTGACCAATCATTTTATGGCTCAATCTACAGCTGCACAATAGTGGGGGATCGCAGTTGCATACTTTCTGAATTAAGTTTGACCTGAGCTCGCGCTCGATGCCTTCTCTTGAAGATGTCGTGCCTCAACTTCATAGTCTCACTTTGTATGTCCATGAATGGTTTCCTTTCTATGTTTTCCTTTTCGCTCTCCAGCATCCTTTGTTTCTCTATTGC
This sequence comes from Arachis ipaensis, assembly GCF_059453495.1. Classification (NCBI taxonomy): domain Eukaryota; kingdom Viridiplantae; phylum Streptophyta; class Magnoliopsida; order Fabales; family Fabaceae; genus Arachis; species Arachis ipaensis. The sequence goes on from NC_142440.1 coordinate 144,763,511, forward strand.
TGCCAGTGATGCAGCCTTGTCATCCGATTCTTGATTGTTTGCTTCTTCCTACAAATTCGGTTTATATTTGAGAGCCACTCAACAATAGTAAAGCATAATTGCAAGAATAAACCCACCAAATGCTGTATTTAAAACTACCAAAATATCAAAAGCATGGGTAGGAATGATACACTATGGAACCAATAAAACATGAAAAAATAAACAACAACCCCACTTATAGACTTAGAGCTATCTTTAAGATCACTCACATTTGCCAGCCTGCCAGCTTTTATGCCTTCAGAACGGATAATCTCTTGAACAATAAAGTGTAAGAGTGTGGTCTTGCCATCTATTTCTTTTACATCAAATAGTTTCAAGAGTGTATCAAGCTTAAATGCTTGTGCACCACCACGGAATGTTCCATCATTCATACGGTTGCCAGTTTTGAGAACAGCTTCAAGAAGCTTGAGGAACAGCGGACTGTTTTTTAGTTCCTTACAAGCAACCTGACATATCGGATGAAGGTGCAAGAAGAATCAGATTTCAAGACAAGAAAGGAAGGGGTCACACAAATGTGAGGGCCTCAATTTGAGATATAGCTGAGTTAGTGAGTGCGTGGAAATTGCAGAACATACTCTTGTTTATGTCTATGTATAATTCACACATAGCATAAATCTAACTCTTAACTTATAACTTGATTTGGTTAAACAGAATACTAAAAATTTATATCTCCTAGATACCACATTTTAAAGGATGCATATTCTTTATGGGATTAGTAACTGTAAACATACTCAAAAAATGATAACAATTGCGTACGAAGGAATCAGACTTTATTTTGTACTGCATGAATATTTCATATGAAGGGGAGAAAAATGTACTTGAAAATGTAAAACTATGAACTAATTAATTCCCACAAATTATAGGTCCAACCGCTGAACGAAAAATAATCAGCATATTAATTAACAATTCAATAATTGGATTATAGAAATAAATGTAGGACATAAATGAGTCAGTTTAAGGACTCACTATACCCAGCTACTCAAAATTTACATTGTTACTTTTGCCAGCCTAAGATTGATAGAATGATATATCTTGATGATACAACACAACGACCTTAACAACTAAGCCTTGTCTCACTAGGTGGAGTTTGCTACATGAACTAAACAGCACCATAGTGTTCTACAATATAACAATGTATCATGTTTATTGGGGTGATATTCCCTCTCAAATCTGTTTATCATCTTATTTGGGATAATCAAACACTTCAAAACTACAAAATTTTAATGCCATGATCATGATTTAGATATTGTATCTCTAGAACTGCAAAAGGCTCGATAGTAGAATTGAGCTCCTCTTTAAGTGTACTCAAGAAAAGAAGTGCTTCCATTCGCTTAAAAGCAAATGGAATGTCAACCATCGCTTTCAAGAACTGATCAGCAAGGCTAAGTTGAGATAGCTCACCAGTAAAAAGTCTAAGCTTAAGTTGTTCATCAGTCGTCGGTGCCATCTTCAGCAAGGTTTGGAGGAACTCAACAGGCAACTCATTTCCTAACAAACCAAAGACAAATTTCAAAGCTATTATACAAGTGGAAGCAGAGACAAGTGAACATTTCTATATGATAAATAGATTTCATCATGATTTACCAAGCAAGCTTCAAAAAGTTATCAATTCACTTGTTCAGAAAACAGTTGTCTATACACTAACAAAGACTACCATAATCTATGCTCCTCCATACTCAACCATGATAGCATAAATCAAATAATTTCAGAACAATAATCAAACCTAACAACAGCACTACCACAATCCATGCTCCCCACGTGCAGCAAAATGGTGCTAGATTCAAATAATCAACATGATACTGGTTGTCTATAATGTTTTAGGGCAGCACTGTGACCATGCAAAGTTTTGTGTAACTTGTGTTCCCTACAAAATCTAATATTACTATCACAATTATCAACAGTTTCTTACAAAAAATTGAAGGACCAAGAAAATCACCTTCATAAAGTGCATCACATACTTCTTCCATTGTCACATTCAATGCTCGCAACAGAATTAATAAATTATGTGCTTTCTTTTTGTCAATGATCTGGATATACTGAGGTGAAGGGTCTTGGGCGAAAGACTCTTTCCCTCGTTGACCATTATTTTTATCCACAGCGTTATAACCAAAAAGTGTTTCTATCATCTCCTCATTAAACCTGCAATTTTTTTCATTAGAAATATTACTAGCTAGTGATAAACTACTATCTTTGTCCAACCAAAAAAGCCTTTGGATTAATTTCTTACTGGAATGATCCAGACTTGATTTTATTCCAAACCATTGATTGATCAGAGTTAGCTTGTGTAACACCCTACCACACCGAGTCTTATGCTTAAGTCATAAAGCTGAGGTGGCAAGGTATTACGACCTCTAAAAGTAAAAATGTATAAATATATAATGATAATAGTTGAAAGGAATTTATATCGAGGAGCCTGTGAAGAAAAGTTTAAAACAAAATTTGCAACGTTCACGTAAATGGAAAACTTGCGTACGAAGAAAACTAAGGTTCATAAACCTAAATATATAGAAAGTAAGAGCAGGGAGTCAAGGATACAAAATAACAAGCTCCTAACTCAGCCTGCGAAGCTAAGGCTGGCCAGAAAAATATTTACATACAAATATATAACCTTAAGCCCAATGGAACATGTTTAAAAGCCCTAGTTCTCCATAAAACCTCTAGGAGGTACAAGAGCAAAGTTGTAATATACACATGAGGAGAGTCTGATACATATATATATATACATATTAAAATATCAAAAGAACAAGGAAACCCTAAATGGAAACCACTTCGCTGCAAAAGCTCCAGACGCCTTCCGAGGTGCCTCTCGACCTGCATTTGAAAAATAACAACACAGTATGGAATAGGAACCGGAGGTTCTTAGCATGGTAAAGGTGCCACGTATTTAAGATATAAGGTCTTGGGAATGCCAGAGGCAATCCTAGAATGCCGACACTCAGAGTTAAAGCTTAAGGAACTAAAAACAGAAGCCATAAATAGGTGGCCGTCTAAAGATTCTCAACCTAACTAGACTTAACCTATACACTAATCTTTCCAACCTTCCTTCTGTTCTTTCGTTTCCTATGAGTTGCACAGACAGACAAGCAAAACAAGGCAAACACAAGTAGTTTACAAGTAGTACAGGTAACAATTATAACAAATAACAGATTATAAACACGTAGCCAATCCCATATAGTTCACAAGCAAGCAAATCAGACAATATGTACATGATGTATGCCTGTCCTATGGCTGTTGATATCAACTGTCGGTTACGTAGCTAGCCTGACATGTCAAGGTAGATAACCGTGTGAAATTAACCATGGAAAGAATTCCAAGCTGACATGGGGGAGTCAACACCCAAAGCTCAATGATAACCATGGGCAGGATCCCAACTTGACAAGGGGAGACAACACCCCAAGCTCAATATTATCCGTGGGACGAATCCCAAGCTGACATGGGGGAGACAACACCCCAAGCTCAACATTATCCGTGGGACGAATCCCAGGCTGACATGGGGGGACAACACCCCAAGGTGACATGAGAAAGACAACACCCCAAGCTCAATAATGTTCAATCTTTAGCTCACATATGCATCTCTGGCATACTCGCAACACTACCGCACTTCCTCAGTAAATCATAGCCACTTAGTCCTTTATCATATGTTCCATTATTTCCAATTAATTAACTTACTCAATTCTCTCATACATTGTTCTCAATTACATATTCCTCTCTTAATTGCCTCATTACTCATTAACATACATATACCTTAATTTTCAACTCCCAGAACTAAACAAATCAATCTAGTCTCAACCTTAATCATTAGCATATCATCATTATATTATTCATTCAACATGTTCACTCATCAACCTTTCTCCATATTCATCACATCCAACAACACACCCATTTATCCACATACCATCATAACACACATAGCTTTACTAAAGCCACCAAACATGCACCAAATATACAATTCAATATATCTTAAGTCATCTAGCCTAAGTTTTCACAAGACATTATATATTAAATATGAAAAACCAAAACCATACCTTGGCCGATTTTTCGATAACCTGGAACACTGATGAGTATTTTGGTGGAAAAATAAATTTCTCCCAAAACACACATATCTAACCGGCAAGTGCACCGGGTCGCATCAAGTAATAAAAACTCACGGGAGTGAGGTCGATCCTACAGGGATTGAAGGATTGAGCAATTTTAGTTTAGTGGTTGATTTAGTCAAGCGAATCAAGATTTGGTTGAGTGTTTTGTGATTTGCAGAAATTAAATTGCATGGAATTAAAGAGAGCAGGAAATTAAATTGCTGAATCTTAAAGAACAAGAAATTAAATGGCAGAAACTTAGAATGCAAGAAATGTAAATTGCGGAATCTTAAAGTGCAAGAAATGTAAATGACTTGAATTGTAAAGGGGATTGGGACTTGGATTTGTAGAAATTAAACAAGGAAAAGTAAATTTGCATCAAACAAAAGAGTGAAAGAAGGTTTGGGTTGAATCGGATCTTGAAGCAGAAAAGTAAATGAACATTAAAAGCAAGAAACAAAATGTAAATTAGGAATTCAGATCTCAGGGCCCAGAGACTAGAAAACCAAGTCTAGATCTCAATGCCTTCCTAGATCCAACAAGAACAATTGCAAGGGAATTGTAAATTGCAAAGAAAGTGGATGAAGAGCAATTAACTGAAACTGAATTTCAATTAAGCAGTAAATAAACAGAAAGATCCAAGGATGAGATTGAAACAGAATTCCTTCAATTCTCCAACCCAAGATCCAAGACAATTGCAATTGAAATTGAAAGCAATAAAATGAAGAGGAAGAGAGTGGAATTCTCCTTCCTCCAAACTAAGAAATTAAAGATCACTTAATATCCAAAGCTCTCCGAAAACTATTATGAAAATTCCAAGGGAAAGCTCCCCGAAGAACTTGAATTCTATCCTATTTATACACTTTCTTCAAATGGTCTTCAAGCCTTGAGTTGGGCCTTTGCTCTTGGTGGAATTGGGTTGAAAGAGGCCTTGGTTGATTACTCTTGGAGATTGGAGAAGAACCAAAGTGAACCAAATGAACCGGGTTGGAGTTTTGCAAAAGTTGGACCAAAAGTTGGAGCAAAAGTTAGGGTCTAACTTTTGGTCCAACTTTTCATGTCAGCTAACATAATTTGCTGATACTCACGTTGGTGCAAAAGTTAGGGGTCTAACTTTTGCACCAACGTTAGCCTTCCTTGGTGCACTTGTGGCGCCAACGTTAGCCTCAAAGTTAGGGGCTAACGTTGGCGCAAACTTTTGCTCCTCCCCTTGTAGTTTTCATGTGCCAACGTTAGCCTCAAAGTTAGGGGCTAACGTTGGCGCAAACTTTTGGTGCCCAGGGAGTGTTTTTCTCATGCCAACGTTAGCCTCAAAGTTAGGGGCTAACATTGGCGCAAACTTTTGGTGCCCAGGGGTGATTTTCATGTGCCAACGTTAGCCTCAAAGTTAGGGACTAATGTTGGCACAAACTTTTGGTACCCAGGGAGTGATTTTCAAGTTCCAACGTTAGCCCAAAAGTTAGGGGCTAACGTTGGGGCTAACTTTTCACCCAAAAGTTTGTGCAAAAGTTTGAGGCTAACTTTAGGTCCAGCTTTTTGCTTCCTGGTTCAAGTTCACTTATTCCATTGTCCTCTCTTTACTCCTAGCTATTCCTTCTTGCTTCAACCTTTCTCCAAGCTTTCTTCACCTATCATTAATCAACCAAACACATCAAAGCTATGCTTAAAATCATGAGATATTCATTCTTTCATAATATGTGACAATTATAGTATAAAACCTCATGAAATAGCATTAATTCATACATGGTTGATTAAATCAAAGGAAGCATGAAAATCTACCCAAATTAGCTTACTTGTAGCTCAAGAAAGTGCATAATTCAATTGAAAACTAAAGAAAAAGGCTAGTGAAACTAGGCTAAGATGACTTGTCATCACAACACCAAACTTAAAGCTTGCTTGTCCCCAAGCAAGAAATGATTTATTGAGAAGAAAGAATGAAATGGAAGAGGATGTTCATGCTAGTAGAGTGTTATTGGTAGTTCATGGGGTTTTATGTGGATATGTACACACTCACCTCTTATTGACTCTTAAGCCTAGAAAGCCCCCTTCAAGCTTCAAGTAACATACTGCTATGACCTCTCATTATTCCTTTATCCTTGGCTATTATCTTGTTCATAAGCTTTATTTGAGTGTCATGTGTAGCAAGTTCATTTCCTTTTCTTTATACTTGACACATTATTCACTATAGACACTTGGCTCACATTCCTTCTTAGAACATTGATGCCCAGCACCTCTTTGGGCTACTAAATGCCTTGTAGTTAGGTTGCTCTTGATAGTGGACTTTCAGCTGATGATCCCGGGTTAGTTAACCCAAGTCACCGAGTGTTGATGCACTCCAAAGAACTTAGTAGTCCAAGCAGATCCTAATACAAAGACACCACAGGCATATATTCTAAGGTTCAAGCTATTGGTGTCCAGCTTTGTTTCTTTTTGTTTTCTTTTGTTCTGCCACTCTTTGGCTATTTCTTTTTCTCCCTTTTTTCTTTCTTTTTGTTTTTCTTTCTAACCAAGGAGTTTTATTCGATTGAGATTCATAGACAGTAGCTACTTTCTACTTAAGAGGAGACATCCTAGTTCTCTTATTCACTAAAAGTGAGCTATCATACAATCACACATACATACCACCACTTACTTTTATTGTACTTCTATCTAACAGAGAACTATCTCACTTCACATTCAAACATTTCTTTTATTGAATTGAAAATGCAGGGGATAAAGCATGCTTTTTGTCAAGTGAAAGTAAACACACAAGCACACACTTAGACTAGCTTACTTATTTTAAGAGTGATTCTACTTGTACTAGATGAACACTTTAGCAAGACACAAGTCAAAGCATTTTTCAACAGCAAGAGTTAAGTGTAGATACAACTTATTGGTTTGCAGTTCCTTTGTCCTTCCTTCTGCTGTGCCCTTTTGAGTTATGATGCATAGTGTCTTCAAATGGTAGTGAATTCCCTGCACAATTCTCAAAAGTTGCTTGCTTCTCAAGCCCTTAGGTAATTGGTTAGTGTGCAAGACTTTCTTATAGGCTTTTGAACTTACTTTGGTGTGTGAACACCAAACTTAGTCCCTCGCCACTGCCTCTGATGCATCAAGTTAACCACATGTGAAATCCTTGTGTCTTTGCTAAAGGCAATAAAACTAAAAACTAGAAACAGACAATGATTAAATGATTCATCTGATTGCTTGGAGCTAGCAACCCTTTATGCAGAAGGTGAGAATGTGTTTGTAAATGAGATTTCGGTGGAACACCAAACTTAGAATCCTTCATTCTCCCTTAAATTGTTTTGGTGTGCAACACCAAACTTAGCTCCTTACAATACAGGTGAATCTACTTAACCTTTTTATTGAACTAGCTATAAAAAAAAGAACTACCTCAGGTTGGGTTGCCTCCCAACAAGCGCTCTTTTAATGTCACTAGCTTGACATCCTTCATTCTTTGATCATGGGGGCTGAAAATCATAGTGCCTCAACTTTTCTCCTCTTACTGTGAACTTCCTTCCAGTCTCCTCTTTGATGATCTCTAAGTGTTCAAGTGAAAGGACCCGGTTCACAGTGTAATATTCAAATAATTGTGGAGACATCTTCATTGGTTGTGTGTTTAACACTACTTTATCCCCTGGTGAAAAGCCTTCAGTGGGGATTTTCTTGTTTTTCCACCCTTTTGGCCTCTTCTTCTTCTCTTCTTTCTTAGGAGATGATTCATGCCTTGGTGGTTCTTTATCTGGAATGTTGAGGTTCTCATCTGGGGGTTTTGGATCTAGTTCCCCCTTGATTTCTTTGGTCTGTTGCACCATCTCCACTTCTTTCAAGCATGGATGTAGAAGTCTTGGAGTTAACTCATTGACTACCTCCTTCAAACTTTGATCTCTGGCCTTATCCTCCGCACACTCTTCTTCTTGAGTGGGCTCATGTGGGGTTTTAAAAACATGGAATGCTAGGTGCTCATCATGCACTCTCAGCAACAATTCCCCTTTTTCAACATCTATCAATGCTCTGCCCATAGCAAGAAAAGGCCTCCCCAAGATGATGGGAGTGTTAGGGTCTTCCTCCATATCCAGGATGACAAAATCAACTGGGAGAAGAAATTTTTCCACTTTTACCAGCACATTCTCTACAACTCCAAGTGCTTGTTGAATGGACTTGTCAGCCATTTGAAGAGTTATTCGAGTGGGTTTCAGCTCAAAAATTTTAAGCTTCCTCATAAGAGATAGAGGCATCAAGTTTATACTTGCACCAAGGTCACAGAATGATTTCTCAATAGTTATGTTTCCTATGGTACAAGGTATATAAAACCTTCCAGGATCATCCTTCTTCTCTGGTAGACCTCTTTGGAGAATAGCACTACACTCCATTGTCATTTCAATAATCTGTCCTTCCTTGAAGGGTCTTTTCTTTGTTAGCACTTCTTTCATAAATTTAGCATATAATGGCATCTGTTCAAGTGCTTCTAAGAAAGGAATATTGATGCTGAGTGTCTTGAATATGTTCAGGAACTTTGAGTATTGCTTATCCTCGTTTTCTTTTTTGAATCTTTGAGGATATGGAAGTTTGGGGATATATGGCTTCATCCCTTCCTTCTTTTCTTGTAGTTGTGTTTCAGGGATGTCCTTATCTCTCTTTGAGCTTTTTGCATTCTTGATCTTTCTATCCTCTTCACTTCTCTCTTCTGTCTCTTCTTGTGGAACTTCTCTGTTGTGTTCTTCTTGATTGATGGCTTCCTTCTCCCTAGTCTTTTCACTTCCCACTATGATTGCTTTGCACTCCTCCCACTTTGTAGCTTTTCCTTTGTCCTTTGGATTGGAGATTGTATCACTTGGGAGAACATTAGTTGGCCGTTCAGCTTGTTTGGCCAATTGTCCCACTTGTCGTTCAAGGCTCTTCATGGTAGCTTCATTTCTCTCTTGCATTTTGACCAAGCTTTGAGTGGACTGAGCAATTGCTTGTATGGCTGCCTCAAGACTTGAAATTCTACTTTCATGATGGTCTATTGGTGGTATGATGGGGGTGGAATGTGGTTGCTGGAAGTTATTTGTAGGGGTAGTGTGGTAGTTTTGGGGGTTAGATGTTGGTGCGGAAATGCTATTTTGATGAGTTTGTGGATTGTGGTGGGGTGGTTGATATGTATTTTGTGGTTTCTTGTATTGATTATTATTAGTGTTTTGCTGGTTGTGGTTTGAGTAAGTTGTGTTTCTTGAGTTGTTTTGGTTTGAGTTTTTCTGCCACGGTTGCTGGCTGTGGGTGTGGTTATCTCCCCATCTGAGATTTGGATGGTTCTTCCAGGATGGATTGTGGGTGTCACCATAGACTTTATTTTGGCCGGAGCTTTGGTTATGCACATATTGAGGTTGCTCCTGCTGCTGATCTTCTTGGTTTTCTTCATTTTGCCCCCATTTAGTTGATGGTTGGCTTGTATTCACTGTTGCAACTTGCAAGCTATCAATCTTTTTAGCCATCTGCTCAAATTGTTGTTGAATCTGCTCCTGCATTATCTTGTTTTGAGCTAGGAGGATGTCAACCCCTTCCATTTCTAACACTCCTTTCCTTAGTGATGGTTGGCGTTGTCTCTGATGGCCAAAGAAATATTGGTTGTTAGCCACCATGTCAATAAGATTTTGAGCTTCTTCTGCTGTTTTCATCAGTTGCAATGATCCTCCAGCTGAGTGGTCAAGTGATTCTTGAGCCTTTAGAGTGAGTCCTTCATAGAAGTTCTGTAGCTTGTCCCACTCAGTGAACATTTCTGGTGGACATTTCCTCAGCAGAGCCTTGTATCTTTCCCATGCTTCATACAGATTTTCAGCATCCAATTGCGTGAATGTTTGCACCTCAGTCTTCAGCCTGATGACTCTTTGAGGTGGATAGAATTTGGCTAGAAACTTAGTTATCAAGTCATCCCAACTAGTGATGCTTCCTTGGGGAAAAGTTTCAAGCCATTGTGCGGCCTTGTCCCTTAATGAGAACGGGAACAGCAGAAGCTTGTAAGTTTCAGGATTCACACCATTGGACTTGACAGTGTCACAAATCCTTAAGAAGGTAGATAGATGTTGATTTGGATCCTCTAAAGGTCCTCCCCCAAAAGAGCAATTGTTTTGGACTAAAGTGATGAGTTGTGGCTTTAATTCAAAGTTATTTGTATTGACATTAGGGGTGAGAATGCTGCTTCCACAATGTCTAGCATTTGCAAAGGTATAGGAAGCCAAGACTCTCCTCTGGGGTTGACCATTGTTGTTGGCCATTCTCACTGGTGGATTTGTTGGATTTGTTGAGTGTTCCTCCAATTCATGATATTCTTCATCTGATTCTTCCTCTCCAGCAACATTTTTTTCTCTTGCTTCTCTTCTTAGCCTTCGGAGGATTCTTTCGTCAGTTTCATGAAAGGTAGGGATCTCTCTTCTTGTATCTGACATACAATCAAAACACAAGAATCACACAATACCAGAAAAGCAATAATACTTCAATCCATGGCTGAAGTGAAATATTAGATAGCTTAGGCAAAAATTCAAACAGTTAGTGGGTTAATTGAAAATTAAAGGAACAGAAAATAAAAATGCTAGATCTAAATCACCACCTCACTTAATCATTGTCAATCTAATCAATCCCCGGCAACGGCGCCAAAAAATTGATGAGTATTTTGGTGGAAAAATAAATTTCTCCCAAAACACACAAATCTAACCGGCAAGTGCACCGGGTCGCATCAAGTAATAAAAACTCACGGGAGTGAGGTCGATCCTACAGGGATTGAAGGATTGAGCAATTTTAGTTTAGTGGTTGATTTAGTCAAGCGAATCAAGATTTGGTTGAGTGTTTTGTGATTTGCAGAAATTAAATTGCATGGAATTAAAGAGAGCAAGAAATTAAATTGCTGAATCTTAAAGAACAAGAAATTAAATGGCAGAAACTTAGAATGCAAGAAATGTAAATTGCGGAATCTTAAAGTGCAAGAAATGTAAATGACTTGAATTGTAAAGGGGATTGGGACTTGGATTTGCAGAAATTAAACAAGGAAAAGTAAATTTGCATCAAACAAAAGAGTGAAAGAAGGTTTGGGTTGAATCGGATCTTGAAGCAGAAAAGTAAATGAACATTAAAAGCAAGAAACAAAATGTAAATTAGGAATTCAGATCTCAGGGCCCAGAGACTAGAAAACCAAGTCTAGATCTCAATGCCTTCCTAGATCCAACAAGAACAATTGCAAGGGAATTGTAAATTGCAAAGAAAGTGGATGAAGAGCAATTAACTGAAACTGAATTTCAATTAAGCAGTAAATAAACAGAAAGATCCAAGGATGAGATTGAAACAGAATTCCTTCAATTCTCCAACCCAAGATCCAAGACAATTGCAATTGAAATTGAAAGCAATAAAATGAAGAGGAAGAGAGTGGAATTCTCCTTCCTCCAAACTAAGAAATTAAAGATCACTCAATATCCAAAGCTCTCCGAAAACTATTATGAAAATTCCAAGGGAAAGCTCCCCGAAGAACTTGAATTCTATCCTATTTATACACTTTCTTCAAATGGTCTTCAAGCCTTGAGTTGGGCCTTTGCTCTTGGTGGAATTGGGTTGAAAGAGGCCTTGGTTGATTACTCTTGGAGATTGGAGAAGAACCAAAGTGAACCAAATGAACCGGGTTGGAGTTTTGCAAAAGTTGGACCAAAAGTTGGAGCAAAAGTTAGGGTCTAACTTTTGGTCCAACTTTTCATGTCAGCTAACATAATTTGCTGATACTCACGTTGGTGCAAAAGTTAGGGGTCTAACTTTTGCACCAACGTTAGCCTTCCTTGGTGCACTTGTGGCGCCAACGTTAGCCTCAAAGTTAGGGGCTAACGTTGGCGCAAACTTTTGCTCCTCCCCTTGTAGTTTTCATGTGCCAACGTTAGCCTCAAAGTTAGGGGCTAACGTTGGCGCGAACTTTTGGTGCCTATGGAGTGTTTTTCTCATGCCAACGTTAGCCTCAAAGTTAGGGGCTAACGTTGGCGCAAACTTTTGGTGCCCAGGGGTGATTTTCATGTGCCAACGTTAGCCTCAAAGTTAGGGGCTAACGTTGGTGCAAACTTTTGGTACCCAGGGAGTGATTTTCAAGTTCCAACGTTAGCCCAAAAGTTACGGGCTAACGTTGGGGCTAACTTTTCACCCAAAAGTTTGTGCAAAAGTTTGAGGCTAACTTTAGGTCCAGCTTTTTGCTTCCTGGTTCAAGTTCACTTATTCCATTGTCCTCTCTTTACTCCTAGCTATTCCTTCTTGCTTCAACCTTTCTCCAAGCTTTCTTCACCTATCATTAATCAACCAAACACATCAAAGCTATGCTTAAAATCATGAGATATTCATTCTTTCATAATATGTGACAATTATAGTATAAAACCTCATGAAATAGCATTAATTCATACATGGTTGATTAAATCAAAGGAAGCATGAAAATCTACCCAAATTAGCTTACTTGTAGCTCAAGAAAGTGCATAATTCAATTGAAAACTAAAGAAAAAGGCTAGTGAAACTAGGCTAAGATGACTTGTCATCAAACACCTCAAGCATTTTCGAACCACAAGCTCGACAACTCCAGCCCCCTCACCAACGATACCCAACCTCCAAAGCTAATCCTCTAGCTTCTACTTTCTCAAATTAACTCCAACCGATAACCAATTTCAATCTAACATCACAATTATCACTATAATCAATATAGAGTTCACTAAATCAACATCTCACAAAAGGTTGGAGGGTTCTTACCTGACCCATAGCTCAAACAAGCTAAACCCGACAATACTTGCAGGTTAACTCGAATCTAAACACCAAAATCATGCAAAATTCAACTTAATTTCACATTGGGTTTCAAAATTGGGGAAGAGAAAATTGAAAAAGAAAACATGGATTCCTTACCAAATTGACCACTGGGCTTTGTAGAGTTCGACGTTGCGGTCGCGTGGCCATAAAAAGTGCAGCGATCGGAGCTCCAGATCAAAAGTTATATGAGGTTGAATTATTGAGTGAGGGTTTGGTCTCCGGTCTCCATCCTCCTCCCTCATGCAAGCTTTCTGCGTTGGTTTCATCTAGAGGAGAGAAGAAGAGCTGAAGCTCTTTTATGTCATTGAATTGGATTGGGCCTTGAGCCCAATACGGGCCCAGTTTGACCCAATCGTGGGCCAAACTCTTTAAAATTAGTGTCGAAATTCTTATGTTAATTAGCTCTATCACATTAAACTATAAAATTTTATTTTCTAATTCTTTAGTTTCATAATTAACTTACTGGCTAATCAGTTACTAATTTCTTGGGTCTTACAGCTTGAACCTTATCCCAGAAAAATGGCTTTAGCTTGGCTTTAGGAGCATCAACTTCACTTGCGCCAACTTCAACGTTCTCCATAGTTTTTGGTTTGCTAGCCCTGATTGGAGGTGGGTGAGGAGGAGGTGTACCACCCTTCGGAGGTGGCGGAGGGCGAGTATCAGGTTTGGCACCAGCTGGAGTTGGGGGAGATGGAGGAGGACTAGGTTTCGCACCTGTTTATGCAAGAGGTAGTGATGGTGGAGGACTAGGTTTGGCCCCAACTGGTGCAGGAGGTGATGGTTCTTAGATGGAAAAGAAAAAACAAAATATAGAATTTGTGTAGTTTAGTGTTTCTGAGTGATACTTGTTAGAAAAACAAAGTAATTAACAAGACATAATAATCATAGACAAATTAAAAATGCATGCAAATGCTATTGTGACAGAATTACATATACTGTCATTTTATCTTATCTGTTTTTTATTATATTTTTAATAGGTTGATTGAGTGTCTGGGAAACAAAAAGTTGTGTATAGTTGCTGTCCACATCTATGTCTATGTCTATGATAAATATGAATACCGTGACGAATATTTACTATTTATTTAGTGAGATACAAAATTTGAAATAACATTATACAAAATACATGTATCTAATGTATTATCACAGATTAAACATGAAACATAAAGTTTTATTATGATTTTGTTGCTTTAACCTAGTTGGATTGGTCTATTAGTTAGCTCACCACTCCGGTTAAGCAAGAGTCGGGAGATGGAATACTGCTTTATGCATGCAGCAACGTATTGGCTAGCAACAAATTATTAAATAGATTTTCGATCCGAAACAGATTAATGCTTAGTCTGCTGGATTAGGAGATACCGTGGAAAACCAAAAAATAATTTTGTTGCTTCGAAATAAAACAAGCAACAAAATCTAAACTCATGGTATCACATCACATGACACAATAATTTATAGAGTCTATCACTCTTATATTAAAACAGAGACAAAGTATTCATCAATACTTTCACTCTCACATAACACTCACCTAGAAACCAAAACTTATCACCTCCCTAACAAGACAAAACTCACCGATCAAAAAAGGTCAACTCATCAACAACAAGTCTTTAACAGATATGGATGCAAGATATACAAATAAAATTAATTTAAACATTATACACCTCTTTCGGCTTAAAACAAATTTACCAATCATAATATGCAGTATAGTTATGGTTGACTATTTAAGGACTTCTTCAATAATGAAATGTCATGAAAGATATATATATATATATTAAATTAGAAACTAATTAATAACGTACACTAATAGCATATAAATAATAAAAGATCCTCTGCTACAATAATCATGCCATGAATATTTGACTACAAAAGTGATACCATATTTCCAAGAGTAGTGATCAAATTCCTGACCACATAATTAATAAAAGAGGTGAATTATTAACATGCTTTAAAAAACTTATCTATGAGTATGCTAATCGGCAGGGAAAAATGAATCATCAGTGCTAGAAGTTGTGCAAGATTCCACTTTGGTGTGAGTTGGGAAAAATTGAAAGGCTTAGGTGGACTTTGCAACAGATCAATGCCTTCTTCAAGCATTTCAATGACCCTACTCATTGGAGGTGGAGGATTTTTCCCGAAGAAAGAAGAGGGTGTTTTTTTTAATTTTTATTTTTTATTAATTTGATTTAACTATGATTAATCATATATAGTTAATGATATATATGTAAACCCCGATAAATTACTAGATAATTAGTCAATAAATTAGTTTTTAATAAGGAAGATTAGAAATACAAATATTATATCAAATTAGGATAGAGCTCATCGAAACAAGAATTTTGACACTAATTTCGAAGAAATTGGTCTAAGATTGGACCGAACGGGCCGAACCAATTGAACCAGGCCCAAACCGGGCCATCGGTCCAATCGGACCGACCTATTAAATGAAACCAAACCTTTCTTCTCCCTCATTTCAGCAGCAACGAAGCCTTCAGCCTCCAGGGAGAAGAGAAACGAGAAAAACCCCCGAACCCTTACGTTAGTTTCCAAATCCCGTAACTTCTTCGTCCGAGCTCCGATTGCCGCACCGTTTGCGGCCACGCGTCCAACGCGTTGAGCTCTACGTTTCTACCAGAATAATTTCATAGATAAGTCGTTAAATATTTCCAGCCACTCCTTTCCCCTAATTCTCAGAAGTATGGTACGGGTATTGAATTTCTTTGCTTTTTGATGTTTTAGGATCCAATTAGCTTGCAGAAAACATTTACTCTTGCTTATGTGAAGCTTGGTAAGGTGAGGATAGCGTAACTCTATTTTAATTTCACTGAATTTGAACTTTGAGTATTAAATTGGGTATATATATATATATATTATAAATGTGTATTAGGTTGTGAATAAATAATTGGAGCTTAAAATTGTGAATACTGGAACTTGGAGGAAGCTGATTAGTTGAGGTTTTGAGGGCTGTGTTCTTTTTAGAAAAATTGTCTTAGCCAAGGTATGGTTTAGGTTTCTTGCATTTAATATATAATATTCTGTGAAAACTTAGGCTAGATGACCATAGGATAAGTTGGAAAGCAGGTGTATGTTTAATGTTTAGTAATTTGTTGATGAATATATTTAGTGGATGTTTATTGGATAATTAGTGATTGATTATGGATGGTGATTCTTGTTATGTTGATTTGGAAAGAATTATGGTTGAGTGTTGTTATTGATGATTATATTTGGTTGATGGTTGTTGGATAATTAGTGATTGATTATGGTGGTGATTGTTATTATGTTAATTTAGAAAGAATCATGGTTGAGTGTTGTTGCTGGAAAATTGTGCTGGGATTGATATGTTGATAGTGAATAGAATGGAAACTTTGGATGTGAATAAGGTTTAATGAGTTTGCAAAATGTTGGTTTTGGGCTGAACTTCGGCGGGCTATAACTCGGCTTCCGGAACCCCAAATTGATTTCAACTTGTTTTAAAAAAAAATTGGATTCGTGAAGTTTATGCCATTCGAAGAACGGAAGAAAAACGATTTAAGATGATTGAGTTATGCCCGTTGGAAGATTGAATCTATAAACTATGCTTATAACAGATTTTGCAGCTTTGCTTCCTCAACCCTGCTTCTGCAACTTTGTTACTACATCTGCCTTATTTTTTTAAAGAACGTACGCCCACGCGTACGCGTGGCCCACGCGTACACGTGAGTGGATTTTTGGCGATGCGTAGGGGACAAGTCCCATGCATGCGCGTAAGGAGCAAATGAGCATGTCCACGCGTACACGTGATCCACGCGCACGCGTGACATGAAGTTTATAGCCACGCGTACGCGTGACAAAGGGACGTGCGCACGAGCTGCAGTTTTACATTCCCACGCGCACGCGTGAGCCACGCGTACGCGTGGACCCTATTTCAGCAAACTTGATTTTTTAACGTTTTAAACGGTGTTTCAAACTTCTAAACCTCTATTTTCATTTGTTTAGTCAGGAATAGTAGTATTGCACTTGATAATCAGATGAAGTTAGGAAATATGGATGACTTGGAGGTGAAGTAAAACTGAGAAGTGATGAATTGATTATGAAATATTATGGATGATCATGTATGATACTTGACTTGATAATAAAATGAATGATTATATATGAAACTTGGCTTGAATGATTTAATGATCTGAGATACGAGGTTCCCTGGATAAAGTGTCGTGACTTGCCATCACGTGTACCAGGTTGAAAACTCAATACTCTGTTGACCCTACAACGTAAGGGTGACCGGGCACATATAAATTCCCGGGAATGCTTACCCCCATTGAGCAATATTGATTATTTGAGAAAAATCTATGCATAGACTCTTGGGGATGCATGTCGAGGGATAGTCTAAGGTTTTCGGACTTGTCGGGTTGGTTGGATAACCGACAAATGAGCCTCATCATCCATAGGACAAGCATGCATTATATGCATTCTACTTGAATTACTTGTTGTGCATTAACTGGGAGTGCCTAAGTGTATTTGCTATGCTAAATGTATATTTGTTACCTGCAGTATTTATGATCTTCTTGTGCTTGCCTTTATCTGTTTATTTGTTTGTGAAATGCATGATGGAGTTGGAGGTATAGAGGAATGGCAATATGGGACTTAGATTTAAGGTTAAGTTAAGTCAGGTTTAGATATTCTTAGAAAACCACCTTTTATGGCTTCTGTTTAATACTTTAAGCTTTATAATCTGAGTGTCGGCGTTCTAGGATTGCCTCTGGCATTCCCAGGACCTTATATATTATGTATGTGGCACCTTTACCATACTGAGAATCTCCGGTTCTCACTCCATACTATGTTGTTGTTTTTCAGATGTAGGTCGAGAGGCATCTCATTAGGCGTCTGGATACCTGAAGCGAAGTGGTTACTGGGTTATTTTGTTGTATAGTGATGTATATATATATACTTAGCTTTCTCTATGCATGACTTATTCTTTTTGATCCTCTTAGAGGTTTATGGAGAGGCAAGATTTTGTTTATGTACATTTGGATTTTGGATATGTATGTATATATGTGTAAATATTCTTCGGCCAGTCTTGACTTCGCAGGCTGAGTTAGGAGCTTGTTATTTTGTATCTTTGGCACTCTATTCCTACTTTTGCAATCTTATGTTTGATGGTTATAGCTTTCTTAGTACACAAGTTAACTCGTTTCGTAAGTGTTGCGCTTTTATTTCGCGATTTTTGTTTCCTCTATTCTTCAAGGCACCTAGTATATTATAATTCTTCTGCTATTATATATATACATTTTATTTTAGAGGTCGTAATACCACACCACCTCTGTTTTACGACTTAAGCGTAAAGCTCAGTGTGGTAGGGTGTTACAATATACGTATTGATATTTATACAAAAATTATATTTAATATATTTTTAAAATTCATTAAATTTTAATTTTTTAAGAATTATTTAATATATGTATGGTTCTTCTTCTCATGTTTTTCTATTATTTTTATCATCTGATTTATCTTGTTATTCTATACTAGATTGGACAGCATTTGAAATACTAAGTTGATTTTCTTTCTCCAACTTTATTTTCTCATTGTCAATATCTACTTTACCTACTTCTTGACATTATGATTTGTATCTACCTTATTAACTTTTTAAATTTTGTTTCTGAGCTTACCATAAATACCATTATAGCAGCCTCATAAAAAAAGAGACATTTTTGCTGGCCATAATCTTAGAAAAACTTACCTTTTTTATACGCCATAATCTATAACATTTTCACCCTTCATGCATATCTTTCTTATCTCATATTTAAAGCTTATGAGAATGATTTTGTTATATAAGGAATAGAATAACACAAAATAAATTTTGATGCATTATTCTCTTATTAAGGAATGAATTATTTCATAAATTCTTTTGACATTTTGGTAAATAAGTAAAAAATATATTTGTTTCCTTCTTTAGCGTCCATGCGTATCTACAATTCAGAGAATAGAGAAATACATTTAAAAAAGTTACCAAGTAACAAAAGAAAAAAGATACGCATTTATTAAAATAATATTCATTCATTAATATTACCAAATTTAAAAAATGCATTAGATATTAACTTTATTAAGTGATAAATCCACGCATTAAAAGGGTGTCTACATATATATATATATATATATATATATGTGTGTGTGTGTGTGTGTGTGTGTGTGTCGTGTTTTATACTCAAGAGTGAGTGAAAACAATCAACAATGCCGCCAAAAAAAGAGATTGATGGTCGTACTTATGAAGTCCACTCCATTCGCCGTAAGAGAATCCATCGGGTATATGCATATTTCTTTCATCTTATTACAATATTCTGATTGATATATATAGAACATCGAATAAGTTATACAAAAAAATAAAAAATTATTTATCATTTAACTATCATTAAGAATATATATTCGATGTTCATAGGAAAAAATTGGCTATATACTGTTGTAAAAAAGTTTAATTATACTATTATAGCAGATTTACTTATTCTATTATTGAATGTTTGATTATTCTAAAAGTTCATTATTTTGTGAAAAATACGTAAAATAACATATATTTGTATGTATGAGATTACTGATTAAGGGTTTTTTTGGCTGATTTTAATTTTGTCTTCATTGAATATTGTTTTACAGAAAAATAGTATGTGTGACTGATTGGAGACTTTGTCACCTCATTAAAAATAATGAATTTGATGAATATGGATACAGTTTTAGATTCTATTGTTTTAATTTATTATATGTTAATATATTATTCTTCATCATTGTGGTGTATGTTATTGTTATCTATTGGTTTATCATGATCAAATTCTAATCAAAATCTTTGAATATGGGAATGTCATATACAGGGTAAGCCACAGTACATGCTCAAATGGTTAGTGCTTATGATTATTATTAATGCTCTTTTCTTCTATTTTATTATATTTATATTGTTATTGTTTATTGCTTTTGATGACTCACATTATCAAATGGATATTTCAATTATGTATGTGGTGAAATATAAATAGGACAGGATGGAAGGACGTATCAAACACTTGGGAGACTCAGGAGAGCCTCCACCATATGCGTGATTATGTTAATGACTTTGATGCCAGGTATGGTGAAAAGAGAATCCAGTATATATCAAATATATTTCAATTCACTGTGATTTAAAAAACATTAATTGAATAATTATTTAATGATTTTTTACTATTATTTTTACGTGAAAATATATCTTCAAGTGAGTAGTCATATTTAATTAAAAAACTTTGAATGAGTTTTTGTGTTCTTAAAGAATAAAATCAAGAATTCGTGAGAATCTCATGAAGAGGAACAAGCATCACACCACTCCTTCACAGGCATCGTCACGTCCTTTTATTGCGAATCCAACTCCTCTTTTTTCTGAGTCAGAAGAGGAGTCATCAGAAGAGGAGGAGGACGAAGACGAGGACGAGGAAGAGGAGAAGGAAGAGAAAGAAGAAAAAGCTAAGGATCATAAAGAAGACTCTGATTATGATGTGAATGTTAAAGTTCCCCCCGGTGTTAGACGACCAATTGCAAGGTACTCCCTTCATTCCATCGAGTTTTTATCTGTGTCAATATTTTAACAACACTATTCACTAGTAAAAAGATATTATGAAATCCTACATGGAATGAATCCACGTTCAATTTTGTTTTCAAATAATATATAGCATAAGTTTTGATATTTTGAGAATTTTATTTCTGCAAATTGATCATAATAAGTAAATCATATCTATAAGTCTAAAAGTTTATAAGGTATAATTTGTAGTCATTTATACGCTTGTGTTAATAACAAAGCAATATCTATGACTAGTCAAAGATCTTTAATTTTTCATTTCTATTGGTAGAAGCTTGATTAATTTAAAATTCTTAGAAGTAGTGATGACTTCAACTGAAATTTGGTTTAATTTAACATTGCTTTTCTTGAATCAAATTCGTAGAATTAACTATTTTGAGCATTTTTTTAATTTGTAAAATAGTTAAATTTTCAAAAATTTTGTGAAGATATCTGCAATTTGTTCTTGAGTCGGACAATATGTAGTAATAACAAAGTAAATGCTCCATCGAAGTTTGTGTACTCTTAATGAAACTAAACTATATTGCTTCATTAAAAATCATTAAAATTATACAAAACATTTATTAAATTTGCTATGATTAGTGTTGATAAGTATGACTAATAATTATTTCTTGGAAACAAAAATGTGAAGAACTTGCAAGAATGTGAAGAACAAGAGTCACGAACCTTCAAGTGTTGATAATCCTGTCCGTGTGTCTTCTGAGGAAGAAGATTCTGGAAAAGAAGATTGTAATGTCAATATTGTCCCTACTCCTCTTCGAACCCCGAATCATAGACCATCACATGATAATGGCAAGCAAGACGATGCTCAACCAGATCCTGAAGTGCATATTCTTGCCAATCCTCAAATTGTCCTTTTTGCTGATCCAATTTAAGAAGGAGGAGGAGATGTTAGTGTGGATTTGATGCAGGCTTTGAATAATAATTACCAATGCAAACTTATATTATTGGTGATGTTTATTACTTTGTTTTGTTTGATGGGAATAAATTATAGTAGTTGTGGAATGATTTAGTAGTTCTTGGTATGAAATGAATAATTAAACATTTTATTCCATGTTTTGGACATGGATTGGAGATGATTATAATAAATTGTTCGTATCTCTTATGAATTTCCTAGCATATTTAATTTTTGTGTATTACCACTGTTTTGTTTCGTGATTCTTAGATGGAAAAGAAAAAACAAAATATAGAATTTGTGTAGTTTAGTGTTTTTGAGTGATTCTTGTTAGAAAAACAAAGTAATTAACAAGACATAATAATCATAGAAAAATTAAAAATGCATGCCAAGGCTATTGTGACAGAATTACATATACTGTCATTTTATCTTATCTATTTTTTATTATTTTTTAATAGGTTGATTGAGTGTCTGGGGAACAAAAAGTTGTGTATAGTTGCTATCCACATCTATGTCTATGTCTATGATAAATATGAATACCGTGACCAATATTTACTATTTATTTAGTGAGATACAAAATTTGAAATAACATTATACAAAATACATGTATCTATTGTATTATCAGAGATTAAACATGAGACATAATGTTTTATTATGATTTTGTTGCTTTAACCTAGTTGGATTGGTCTAGTAGTTAGGTCACTACTCTGGTTAAGCAAGATTTGGGGGATGGAATACTGCTTTATGCATGCAGCAACGTATTGGTTAGCAACAAATCCTTAAATGGATTTTCGATCCGCAACAGATTAATGCTTGGTCTGCTGGGTTAGGAGATACCGTGGAAAACCAAAAAATAATTTTGTTGCTTCGAAATAAAACAAGCAACAAAAGCTAAACTCATGGTATCACATCACATGACACAATACTTTATAGAGTCTATTACACTTATATTAAAACAGAGACAAAGTATTCATCAATACTTTCACTCTCACATAACACTCACCTATAACCCAAAATTTATCATCTCCTTAACAAGACAAAACTCACCGATCAAAAAAGGTCAACTTATCAATATCAAGTCTTTAACAGATTTAGATGCAAGTTATACAAATAAAATTAATTTATACATTATACACCTCATTCAAGACCCAACTCGGCTTAAAACAAATTTACCAATCATAATATGCAGTATAGTTATGGTTGACTATTTTAGGGCTTCTTCAATAATGAAATGTCATGAAAGATATCTAGTAATATATATATTAAATTAGAAACTAATTAATAACGTACACTAGTAGCATGTAAATAATAAAAGATCCTCTGCTACAATAATCATGCCATGAATATTTGACTACAAAAGTGATACTATATTTCCAAGAGTAGTGATCAAATTTCTAACCACATAATTAATAAAAGAGGTGAATCATTAACATGCTAAAAAAACTTATCTATGATTATACTAATCAGCAGGGGAAAATGAATCATCAGTGCTAGAAGTTGTACAAGATTCCACTTTGGTTTGAGTTGGGGAAAAATTGAAAGGCTTAGGAGGACTTTGCAACAGATCAATGCTTCCTTTAAGCATTTCAATGACCCTACTCATTGGAGGTTGAGGATATTCCCTGAAGAAAGAAGAGGGTGTTTTCTTTATTTTTTATTTTTTTAATTTGATTTAACTATGATTAATCATATATAGTTAATAATATATAAGTATTGATATTTATACAAAAATTATATTTAATATATTTTAAAATATATTAAATTTTATATTTTTAGAATTATTTAATATATGTATGGTTCTTCTTCTCTTGTTTTTCTATTATTTTTATCATATGACTTATCTTGTTGTTCTATATTAGATTGGACAGTATTTGAAATACTAAGTTGATTTTCTTTTTCCGACTTTATCTTCTCATTGTCAATATATAGTTTACCTACTTCTAGACATTAGGATTTGTATCTACCTGATTAACTTTTTAAATTTTGTTTCTGAGCTTACCATTACTGCAGCCTTATCAAAAGAAACATTTGTGCTGACAATAATCTTAGAAAAACCTACCTTTTTTATACGCCATAATCTATAACCTTTTCACCCTTCATGCATATCTTTCTAATCATATATTTAAACCTTATGAGAATGATTTTGTTATATACGAAACAGAATAACACAAAAATAAATTTCGACGCATTTTTCTCTTATTAAGGGATGAATTATTTGATAAATTCTTTTGACGTTTTTGTAAATAAGTAAAAAATATATATTTTTCCTTATTTAGTGTCTATGCATATCTACAGTTCAGAGGATAGAGAAATACATTTAAAAAATTGCCAAGTAACAAAAGAGAAAAGATACACATTTATTAAAATACTATTTATATATAAATATTACCAAATTTTAAAAAATGCATTAGATGTTAACTTTATTAAGTTCTAAATCCACGCATTAAAAAGGTCTCTCTCTCTCTCTCTCTCTCTCTCTCTCTCTCTCTCTCTCTCTCTCTCTCTCTCTCTCTCTCTCTCTCTCTCTATATATATATATATATATATATTATTGGTGAGTGGTATTTTACTCAGGAGTGAGTGAAAACAATCAACAATGCCGCCAAAAAAAGAGATTGATTATCGCACTTATGAAGTCCACTCCATTCGCCGTAAGAGAATCCATCGGGTATATGCATATTCCTTTCATCTTATTTCAATATTCCGATTGAGTATATATATATATATAAGGAAAATCAAATAATTTATATGAAAATATAAAAAATTAGTTATCACAATTAACTATCATTAAGAATATATATTCGATGTTCATAGGAAAAAATTGGCTATATACTGTTGTAAAAAAGTTTAATTATACTATCTTAACAGATTTACGTATTTTATTATTGAATGTTTGATTATTCTAAAAGTTAATTATTTTATGAAAAATACGTAAAATAACATAAATTTGTATGTATGAGATTACTGATTAAGGTTCTTTATGGCTGATTTTAATTGTGTTCATTGAATATTTTTTTTACAGAAAAATAGTATTTGTGATTGATTGGAGACTATTTCACCTTATTAAGAATAATGAATCTGATGAATATGCATACAGTTTTGGATTCTACTATTTTAATGTATTATATGTTAATATATTATTTTTCATCACTATGGTGTATGTTATTGTTATCCAATGGTTTATCATGATCAAATTCTAATCAAAATCTTTGAATATGGGAATGTCATATACAGGGTAAGCCACAATACATGCTCAAATGGTTAGTGCTTATGATTATTTTTAATGCTCTTTTCTTCGATTTTATTAAGTGATATTGTTATTGTTTATTGCTTTTGATGACTAACATTATCAAATGGATATTTCAATTATGTATGTGGTAAAATATAAATAGGGCAGGATGGAAGGACGTATCAAACACTTGGGAGACTCAGGAGAGCCTCCATCATATGCGTGATTACGTTAATGACTTTGATGCCAGGTATGGTGAAAAAGGAATCCAGTATATATCAAATATATTTCAATTCACTGTGATTTAAGCAATGTTAATTGAGTAATTTTTCAAAGATTTTTGACTATTACTTTTAGGTGAAGATATCTTCGTGTGAATAATCATACTTAATTAAATAATTATAAATGAGTTTTTGTGTTCTTAAAGAATAAAATCAAGAATTCCTGAGAATCTCAAGAAGATGAACAAGCATCACAACACTCCTTCACAGAAATCGTCATCACGTCCTTTTATTGCAAATCTATCTCCTCTTTTTTCTGACTCAGAAGAGGAGTCATCAGAAGAAGAGGAGGACGAGGAAGAGGAAGAGGAGAATGAAGAAAAAGAAGAAAAACTAAGGATGATAAAGAAGACTCTGATTATGATGTGAATGTTAAAGTTCCCCCCGGTGTAAGACGACCAATTGCAAGGTACTTCCTTTATTCCATCGAGTTTTTATCTGTGTCATTATTCTAGAAACACTATCCACAAGTAAAAGGATATTATGAAATCCTACATGCAATGAATCCACGTTCAATTTTATTTTTAAATAATATATAGCATAAGTTTTGATATTTTGAGAATTTTATTTCTGCAAATTGGTCATAATAAGTAAATCATATCTCTAAGTGAAAAACTTTATAAGTTATAATTGGTAGTAATTTATACGCTTGTGTAAATAACTAAGCAATATCTATGACTAGTTCAAGATTTTTAATTTTTAATTTCTATTTATAGAAGCTTTGATTAATTTAAAATTCTTAGAAGTAGTGATGACTTCAACTGAAATTTGATTTAATTTAACACTGTCTCTCTTGAATCAAATTCGTAGAATTAAGTATTTTGAGCATTTTTTTTATTTGTAAAATAGTTAAATTTTAAAAAATTTTGTCAAGATATCTGCAATTTGTTCTTGAGTTGGACAATAAGAAGCAATAACAAAGTAAATGCTCCATCAAAGTTTGTGTACTCTTTATGAAACTAAACTATGTTGCTTCATTGAAAAATCATTAAAATTATACAAAACATGTATTAAATTTGCCATGATGAGTGTTGATAAGTATGACTAATAATTATTTCTTGGAAAAAAATGTGAAAAACTTGCAAGAATGTGAAGAACAAGAATCATGAACCTTCAAGTGTTGATAATCATGTGCGTGTGTCTTCTGAGGAAGAAGATTCTGAGAAAGAAAATTGTAATGTCAATATTGCCCCTACTCCTCTTTAAACCCCGAATTGTAGACCATCACATGATGATGGCAAGCAAGACAATGCTCAATCAGATCCTGAAGAGCATATTCTTGCCAATCCTCAAATTATCCTTTTTGCTGATCCAATTTAAGGAGGAGGAGATGTTAGTGTGGATTTGATGCAGGCTTTGATAATAATTACCAACTCAAACTTATATTATTGGTGATGTTTATTACTTTGTTTGTTTGATGGGAATAAATTATAGTAGTTGTGGAATGATTTAGTAGTTCTTGGTATAAAATGAATAATTAAACATTTTATTCATGTTTTGGACATGGATTGGAGATGATTATAATAACTTGTTCGTATCTCTTATGAATTTTCTTGCGTATTTAATTTTTGTGCATTACCACTGTTTTGCTTGGCGATTCTTAGATGGAAAAGAAAAAAAAACATAGAATTTGTGTTGTTTAGTGTTTCTGAGTGAAACTTGTTAGAAAAACAAAGTAACAAGACATAATAATCATAGACAAATTAAAAATGCATACCAAGGCTATTGTGACAGAATTACATATACTGTCATTTTATCTTATCTATTTTTTATTTTTTTTAATAGGTTGATTGAGTGTCCAGGGAACAAAAAAGTTGTGTATAGTTACTGTCCGCATCTACGTCTATGTCTATGATAGATATGAATACCTTGAAAAATATTTACTATTTATTTAGTGAGATACAAAATTTGAAAGAACATTATACAAAATACATGTATCTAATGTATTATCAGAGATTAAACATGAGACATAAAGTTTTATTATAATTTTGTTGCTTCAACCTAGTTGGATTGGTCTAGTATTTAGCTCACTACTCCACTTAAGCAACTGTCGGGGGGATGGAATCCTACCTTGTGCATGCAGCAACGTATTGGCCAACAACAAATCCTTAAATAGACTTTCGATCCGCGACGAATTATTCTTTAGTCTGCTGGGTTGGGAGATACCGTGGAAAACTAAAAAAATAATTTTGTTGGTTCAAAATAAAACAAGCAACAAAAGCTAAACTCATGGTTTCACATCACATGACACATTACTTTATAGAGTCTATCACTACTCTTGTATTAAAACAGAGACAAACTATTCATCAATACTGCCACTCTTAGATAACACTCAGCTATAAACCAAAACTTATCACCTCCGTAACAAGACAAAACTCACCGATCAAAAAAGGTCAACTCATCAACAAGTCTTTAACAGATATAGATGCAAGATATACAAAAAAAATTAATTTAAACATTATACACCTTTTTCAGGATCTAACTCGGCTTAAAACAAATTTTCCAATCCATAATATGCACTATAGTTGTGGTTGACTATTTCAGGGCTTCTTCAATGAAATGTCATAAAAGATATCTAGTAATATATATTAAATTAGAAACTAATTAATAACGTACAGTAGTAGCATGTAAATAACAAAAGATCCTCTGCTACAATAATCATGCCATGAATATTTGACCACAAAAGTGAAACTATATTTCTAAGAGTAGTGATCAAATTTCTGACCACACAATTAATAAAAGAGGTGAATTATTAACATGCTAAAAAAACTTATCTATATTTATACTAATCAGCAGGGGAAAATGAATCATTAGTGGTAGAAGTTGTGCAAGATTCCACTTTGGTTTGAGTTGGGGAAAAATTGAAAGGCTTAGGAGGACTTTGCAATAGATCAATGCTTCCTTTAAGCATTTCAATGGCCCTACTCATTGGAGGTTGAGGATATTCTGTGAAGAAAGAAGAGGATGTTTTCTTTATTTTTTATTTTTTATTAATTTGATTTAACTATGATTAATCATATATAGTTAATAATATATATGTATTGATATTTATACAAAAATTATATTTAATATATTTTTAAAATATATTAAATTTTATTTCTTTTTAGAATTATTTAATATATGTATGATTTTTCATCTCTTGTTTTTCTATTATTTTTATCATCTGACTTATCTTGTTGTTCTATATTAGATTGGACAGTATTTGAAATACTAAGTTGATTTTCTTTTTCCGACTTTATCTTCTCATTGTCAATATCTAGTTTACCTACTTCTAGACATTATGATTTGTATCTACCTGATTAACTTTTTAAATTTTGTTTCTGAGCTTACCATTACTGCAGCCTTATCAAAAGAAACATTTTTGCTGGCAATAATCTTAAAAAAACCTACATTTTCTATACGCCATAATCTATAACCGTTTCACCCTTCATGCATATCTATCTAATCATATATTTAAAGCTTATGAGAATAATTTTGTTATATATGGAACAGAATAAAAGAGAAATAAATTCCGATGTGTTTTTCTCTTATTAAAGGATGAATTATTTGATAAATTCTTTTGACATTTTTTTAAATAAGTAAAAAATATATATGTTTCCTTATTAAGCGTCCATGCATATCTACAATTCAGAGGATAGAGAAATACATTTAAAAAAATTGCCATGTAACAAAAGAGAAAAGATACACATTTATTAAAATACTACTTATATATAAATATTACCAAATTTAAAAAATGCATTAGATGTTAACTTTATTAAGTTCTAAATCCATGCATTAAAAGGGTGTCTATATATATATTATTGGTGAGTGGTATTTTACTCAAGAATGAGTGAAAACAATCAACAATGCCGCCAAAAAAAGAGATTGATGACCGCACTTATGAAGTCCACTCCATTCGCCGTAAGAGAATCCATCGGGTATATTCATATTCCTTTCATCTTATTTCAATATTCCAATTGATATATATAATCAAATAAGTTATATGAAAATATAAAAAATTAGCTATCACATTTAACTATCATTAAGAATATATATTCGATGTTCATAGAAAAAAATTGGCTACATACTGTTGTAAAAAAGTTTAATTATAATATCATAACAGATTTACGTATTTTATTATTGAATGTTTGATTATTCTAAAAGTTATTTATTTTGTGAAAATTTACCTAAATAACATATATTTGTATGTATGAGATTACTGATTAAGGTTTTTTTGGCTGATTTTAATTTTGTGTTCATTGAATATTTTTTTACAGAAAAATAGTATTTGTGATTGATTGGAAACTATTTCACCTTATTAAGAATAATGAATCTGATGAATATACATATAGTTTCGGATTCTATTATTTTAATGTATTATATGTTAATATATTATTCTGCATCACTATGGTGTATGTTATTGTTATCCATTGGTTTATCATGATCAAATTCTAATCAAAATCTTTGAATATGGGAATGTCATATACAGGGTAAGCCACAGTACATGCTCAAATGGTTAGTGCTTATGATTATTTTTAAAGCTCTTTTCTTCGATTTTATTAACTAATATTGTTATTGTTTATTGCTTTTGATGACTAACATTATCAAATGGATATTTCAATTATGTATGTGGTGAAATATAAATAAGGCAGGATGGAAGGACGTATCAAACACTTGGGAGACTCAGGAGAGCCTCCATCATATGCGTGATTACGTTAATGACTTTGATGCCAGGTATGGTGAAAAAGGAATCCAGTATATATAAAATATATTTCAATTCACTGTGATTTAAGCAATGTTAATTGAGTAATTATTTAAAGGTTTTTGACTATTATTTTTAGCTGAAGATATCTTCGTGTGAATAATCATATTTAATGAAATAATAATTATAAATGAGTTTTGTGTTCTTGAAGAATAAAATCAAGAATTCGTGAGAATCTCAAGAAGTGGAACAAGCAACACAACACTCCTTCACAGAAATCGTCATCACGTCCTTTTATTGCAAATCCATCTCCTCTTTTTTCTGACTCAGAAGAGGAGTCATCAGAAGAGGAGGAGGACGATGAAGACGAAGAGGAAGAGGAGAAGGAAGAGAAAAAAGAAAAAACTACGGATGATAAAGAAGACTCTGATTATGATGTGAATGTTAAAGTCACCCCTAGTGTTAGACGACCAATTGCAAGGTACTCCCTTTGTAACAACCCAACCTTCAGTACGTCATGATCATACCAAAAGTAAAGCGTTATTAACCTGTTTTCCTTATTAACTATTTAATATTGAGCCTTTACTTCGAACTCGCATTTCAATCTTTAATAAAATGCTAGAAAGTTGTTTATAATTCATTAAAAATCATATACCAAACATCACCAAATAATAATAATTACATAATTACTAATAATAATAAATCTTATACAAGTAAATCAAAATAAAACTCAGATACAATACATATCCCTCTGTATAAAATAAGAATCTTAAGCAACAAGCGAGGGAACTCTATGAAGGTAACACAACGCATAGATAAAGTCAATAATCGCCCGCAGCTTCAAACTGAGTCTTCGAACCTATCACTGAAAGGGTGGAAGATTTTGGGGTGAGAACAAACCACACGTTCTCAGTAGGGGAGGGAATACCATCAAAACATTGAAATACTTGCAAATAGAATTAGTTTCATCGTAAAGCAGTTTATCCTCGAAATAACCTTTTAAAAAAAGTTTGGTACAAAGCTTATTTTGAAAGGTGTTTAAAGAAATCCCTTTAATTTATAAATCAATAAAATGAATAGTTTAAAGAAGCAAAAAGGATCAAAGACATGCCTAGTGACTTCCTATCCAACTTACCTCGCTCACTCCTATCCAAATAATACGTACATTAAGATACTCAGGCAACACCTAGTCCACCTGCTTTAACTTTCATTACCACAAACAAAAACAATCCTCATTACATCTCCTCCAAAAAGGTTCTCTCAGATAAACATACACATACAGGACAAACAAGGAAATCACAGATAAGATTCAGGTACAGCAAGTAAAACAAGTAGCAAATAGACATGGCTAAGCAATTAGGCAAACCAAAACAAGTTCAAACCCAAGCAAAGCATACAAATGCATATGATGCATGCCTGTCCTATGGCTGATGAGGCTCATCTGTCGGTTATCCAGTCAACCCGACAAGTCTGAATTGTCCTTAGACTGTCTCCCGACGTGCATCCCCAAGAGTCTATGCATAGCTTTTTTCTCAAATAATCAATGTTGCTCAATGGGGGTAACAATCCCGGGAATTTATATAGTGCCCGGTCACACTTACGTCGTAGGGTCAACAGAGTATCGAGTCTCAACCTGGTACACGTAGTGGTAAGCCACGGTACTTTACCCAGGGAAACTTGTATCTCAGATAATTCAAATAAATAAGCCATATGAATATTTCAATCATAATTCATCAAGATCCACATCATTCTCAACCTTGTTTCATTCATCACAAATCTTGTCATTAATATCATAACCAATTTCATCAACCTCAATCATCATCCCACAACACTATAATTAACCAGAATCATCATCAGATCTCAAACAACCTAATTGTCACTAAATTCCACCTTAATTTCAAGGACAACCCTCAAACAACTCACTAAATTCACCTCCAACTCAATACCACACATTCTCCATCATATTTCTTAAATTAACTTTCTTCCTCTTAACCGTTATATTCAGTTTCATTAAAAAGAACTATAAACTCACTCTCTTACTCCCAATCCCTTAATCTTATACCCAGTTTACTATTTTAAAGCATTCTACTAGTTAATCAAATCTCGCTTCATTGCTAAAAGAAATCAAATGAATTTAAAACCACAAATTAACCAAATCATAAGAATTCAATTCTCTTTAATAATCTTTAAAAAATATTCAAAAATACTTCTTTTATTAAAGTTACTTGAATCAGAATCATCTACCAAGTCACAACCAAAACTTCTTCAAAATTCTTAGAAAATTTTCGACAGCACCTCCCCTAAAAACTAGAATATGCCACCCATTACGGGTCCCCTCTTTTCAATCCTCAACACAATAAAAATCAGCCTTTCAGTTTAACAATTCCAAATCCATTATTCAAGACCATTTATTATCAATTTCTATTTAAAATCCAAAATCAGCGCATTCAATCATTTTTACCATAGATTCGGAAAATCAACCAATAACCAACAAATCTAACCTTTCAATTACAACAGAAAATCATTTTCAACACAGACATCCATCTATTTGCATTAACTTACTAAGCTTGTCAGTTATTCAAAGCCCAGAATATTTTTTATTTAAAATAAACCCCTACCTCAATTTAGTTGAACCCACGTAGATTAAACGTGACAATTCCCTTTCCTTTTCATTTCATGGCAGCAGCGGCAACAAATCCACGACGGTAATGGTAGTTACAGCAGAATAGAGAATCCAAATTGAATAGGTATCGAAAGTGAACACAGCCCTGAGAATTTCAAAATAGGGCATATACTAGAATTAAATCAAAACAAGCGTGGTAATGACAATAAAATGTGCAAATGGAACGTAATCAAGGAGAAGAGCAAACCAGAATTGAAATAGCAACATCAAACTCATCAACAGCAGCTCTAACAGTTTCCTGATGGCCTCAACACCACCATAATGGTCCTAACAACAAACAGGAAAACAGAGTAGTAGTACTAAACAGAGACATAGGTTCCCTTAGCTGGAACAGGAGAAAGACAGAGGAACAGGATGGAACCAAGACAAGGATTAAAGCTTACAGTCTCAACAATGGAGGAATTGGGACCGAATCAACCACTTCCATGACAGCTCTGGGAACACAGCAACAATTTTGATCCCAATTGACAGTAGTGGCGGCAGTGGCTAGGGTTCCGACCGGCGGTAGGACTTGGCGGTGGCTCGGCAGGAGCGGTGCAATGGAGCTGCCACGAAGCCCCCTGCTCTCTCTCCTATACGCGTTTCCTTTCCCTCGGCTCAAACCGGCGACAGATTCAACCCTATCGACAACGGCAAAGGCTCGCGCCGAGGACGACAACGGCGAGGCTCGAGGCACGATGGTGACTTCGCACAGCCCGGCGGCGGGACGCAGCTCCGACACCCCTCGCGAGCACGCTCTCTCTTTCTCCACCGCGGACCTTCTATCCCTCCGACACATCTCTCTTCATCCGTGGCGGCACAGCCGTGCTGACGCAACGGCGCTAGCTCGGCGAGGCTTCCCTTTCTCCACGCTAGCTTTCTCTCCCCTCTGTTCGACTTTCTCAGCAACAATCGGTAGAGCGCGGTGACAGGGATGGCGGGTTGACCAGCACTAGCACACCCCCTTCCTCTCTTCCCTCTCCTCTGCCTCCCGTTCTTTCTTCCTTTCTCTTTTTTTTTCTTTTTCCTATTGCCGCCGCTGTGTTTGGTAACAAGGAAAGCAAGGTGGCTAGGGTTGGGTTAGAATGGGTTAGGGTTAGTGTGCCTGATTTTAGGATTATGGTTTAGTTTGGGGCAAATGTGAAATTAGAGATTTTTAGATAAATTGGAATTTGGTAACTTTAATTAAATTAGAGTATAGAGTATCAATTAAAAATCTAATTTAATCCATTAAAATTACATTGAAAAATATTATTTGATTGTCAACTTACTGATTGGCATTTAATCATGTATTCTAATTTAAAATTAAGAATAATATAATTAATTTTCTTTTTTATAAAAATTAAAGTATTAAATTCCAAAATCTCAATTATTTAACTAAATCGTATAAAATTCTTATTCTTTTACAACTGTTAAGCTGTATAATTTAAATATAGAAAATTATTCAATAATTATAAAATTAAGTAAAATTTCTAATTTAATTATCAAGACTTGATTTAATTACTTTTAATAAAATAATTTCTAAAAATAAAATCTTTAATAAATAAATAAATTGAAATTAACTCATAATATTATTTTCCGAAAGTTCTGAGTCTTACACGCTTCATGTAAGACCCGGTTAATTAACAGCTAATTAACCCATAAATGAGAATTTATTCTAGAAAGCCAAAAATGTTATTTTTATGGCTTAATATGATAGAGGAAATTGAGACGAGAATTTCGGTACTAATTTTATAGAAATCGGACCAAGATTGGACCGAACGGGCCAAACCGGGCCAACCGAACCCAAAGTGGGCCCTTGGCCCAACTAAACTAAACCAAAACCCTAGTTTTCAGCACTCTCTCTCCTCATTTGAGACATTAAACACGCTGAAATGGAGGCCATGGAGGGA
This sequence comes from Arachis ipaensis, assembly GCF_059453495.1. Classification (NCBI taxonomy): domain Eukaryota; kingdom Viridiplantae; phylum Streptophyta; class Magnoliopsida; order Fabales; family Fabaceae; genus Arachis; species Arachis ipaensis. The sequence goes on from NC_142440.1 coordinate 144,797,584, forward strand.
AGAACACTCTCTCAAGTTCTATCTCTCACTTGATCTTCAAACCACCATAACTTTTGATCTAGAGCTCCGATTGCCGCTCCGTTTGCGGCCACGCGTTCACCGCGGAGAGCTCTATAAAACCCATACAATTAATCTTGAGGTAAGTCACGTTTTACTGTTCGAAATTCCAGCCCTTGATTTCGAGTTTCATGAGTAAAAATGTTGAGATTTTGGGTTCTTTGATGTTATAGGACCCAACTCTCTTGAAGGAGAAGGTTAATCTTGTCTCTTTGGACCTTGGGTGTGGTAAGATTCTCAACCCTAGTGTAATTTGTTGTTCTATGAGGTTTGGGCATTGAGATGTTGTGTATGGGTATGATGATTGTGGCTTAGGTTGTGTATATGTAAATATTGGAGCTTGATTGGTGATTTTGGAAAGCTTGGAAGAGGGTTTTGTGTGATAAAATCTGTTCTTGGAGGTGTTGATACCTTGAGAGCTTGTGGACAAGTGGTTTGGAAGTGCTCCGGTTGAGCTTGGGAAATTGGCTAAGGTATGGTTTCGGTTTCCCGTATCTAATATGTAATGTGGTAGGAAATACTTAGGCTAGAGGCCCTAAGATAGGCATTGAATTGATGATGTTGTGGAATGGTTGAGATATATGATGTGATCATATGTGTGATTATGAATATTGATGCCTTGATTGTGTGATATGTGAGAAAATGCATGTTGTGATATATGCTTGATGAATGATTGAGGTTGAATTGATGGGTGGTGCCATATTGTTGGTGAGTATGATGATTATGTATAATGATGGTTGATTGAAAATTGATATTGTTAGAAATTGGGATGAGAAGGATGTATGACATAATATTGTGTTTATCCTTTGGCCTTTTGATTGAGAAGTGTTAAAATGGTTGGAGGTAGTTTTGAGAATTTTGGTAAAATATCAATGCGTGAGTTGAGGATGGCTTGTTGTTGAATTTGGTACACTTTGATTGATTTCAAAGAAAAGGGATGAAATTGGCATGTTTTAATTGATTTTGAAAAGAGTTGAAAGTGGCTTGTTTTGAAAATGGCACTTTGTGGTTTTGAATGAAAATATGGTTTTTGGGCATACTTTGACGGGACATAACTTGGACTACGGATCTTTGATTTGTGCCAATTCTGTTTAGAAATGAAATTGGATCCGGGATGTCCATGTCGTTCGAAGAACGGGTGAAAAATGATTTAAAATGAGAGAGTTATGACCGTCGGAAGATTGGGGGTTGAATCTGTGAATTCTGCAGCTTTTAACTTAGAAAATTTTTAGCAGAATGACCCCTCGCGCGTAGGCGCACTTGGCGCGTATGCGCCGTTCTTCGAGAAAGCATCATCCACGCGTGCGCGTGGAGTGCGCGTACGCGTGGCCCTGTTTTCATCCCAAAGTTGATTTTTGAGTTTTAAAAGCCAAATTTCATACTTCTAAGCCTCCGATCTCACCACTTATGTCTTAAATCATTATGATATGCCTAGCATGAGGAAAAGGGCTAGTGAATGTGGTAACTTGCGAGTGAAGCAAGGGAAAAATGAATGATCCATGAGGATCAAAGATGATTATGTGAGATGTGGAGGATGGCGGTGGAAGTGCTTGTTATGCCATGGGCCGAAGGGCCGTAAATGTTAATGAATTGGCTGGTTATGGATTTAACCGTGAGCCGGATGGCTAGATTATTGCCGTGTTATGGCGGAGCCATGTTTATGGCCAAGTATAAATGCATATATGCTGTTGATTGAATTGTGAATGTTTGCACTTCCACCATTGGAGATGAGGGTTTCCCTGGGTAGTAGCAATGGCTAGCCACCATGTGCTCCAGGTTGAGACTCGAAGCTCTGTTAACCCAATGTCGTAAGTGTGGCCGGGCACTGTGAAAGGCCCGGATGAGCTCGCCCCCGTAAATATTCACCAGTGATGGTGATGGATAAATATTCACCAGTGAGGGTGATGGATTTGGATCATGATTATGATCAAGTTTATGATGAGTATAACTCGAGTTGGGGATGCGCGACAGAGGGACAGTCCAATGGTTAGCTACCAGGACTTGTCGGGTTGGCTCTATAACCGACAGATGATATCATCAGCTACTAGGGACAGGCATGCATCATAAGCATACTACATGAATTGTTTGAGATTGCCTATTTGACTGCATATTACTTGCTAATTGCCTAAATGCCTTATCTGTTCCTATTTGTAAATCTCTTGTCTGATATAACTGTGTTTGCTATATTATACTCCTGCTGGTGGTTGGGAGGTCTGAAGGAATTGGAAAGGAAAGTATTAGTTAGACTGAAGAATCTTTAGTCAGTTGCCACTTACGGTTTAGCTTGTTTATAAGCTTTGATATTATCTGAAGGAAGTTCTAGGATTGCCTTCGGCTTTCCTCTATTATTATGTATTATATATGTGGAAGCTGTTACCGTGCTGGGGACCTCTGGTTCTCACCCATGCGGATTTTGTGGTTTTCAGATGCAGGACGCGAGGCTTCTCGTTGAGGCATGTTGGAGACTTCTGGATTTAGCGAAGATCCTTTGTTCTCGGGACTCTGTTTTGGGTTATATATCTTGTTTAGATACTTTTATCTCCATTAAATAATACAAACTGTGATGACTCCTTCTAGAGGGGATTTTTGGAGAATAGGTTTTCTGTATTTGTGTCCCTTTGGGTTTCCTTTGGGATTTCCTTATTTTATCATATGTATATATTGCTATGCTCGGACCGGTTCTCTTCGCAGTCGGATTTTGAGTCTTGATATTCTTGTTTTTGACACTCTTTTGTATATATAATCTCGCGATAGCTTATCCCGGTGCGTCACGTTTATCGATCGGAGTGTTGCGCTTTCGAGTTACGGTTTTTGTTTACCCCTTTTTCTACAAAGGCTCCTAGTTATAATCAATTATTCATACTACTATACGTACTAAATTTTTGTTTTAGAGGTCGTAATACCTTGCCATCTCTGAATTATGACTTAAGCATAAGACTCTGTATGGTAGGGTGTTACGCTTCATTCCATCGAGTTTTTATATGTCATTATTCTAACAACACGATCCACCAGTAAAAGGATATTATGAAATCCTACATGGAATGAATCCATGTTCAATTTTGTTTTTAAATAATATATAGCATAAGTTTTGATATTTTGAGAATTTTATTTCTGCAAATTGGTCATAAAAAGAAAATCATATCTCTAAGTGAAAAGATTTATAAGGTATAATTTGTAGTAATTTATACGCTTGTGTTAATAACTAAGCAATATCTATGACTAGTCAAAGATTTTTAATTTTTAATTTCTATTGATAGAAGCTTTGATTAATTTAAAATTCTTAGAGGTAGTGATGACTTCAACTGAAATTTGATTTAATTTAACATTGTCTCTCTTGAATCAAATTCGTAGAATTAAGTATTTTGAGCATTTTTTTTAATTTGTAAATTAAATTTTCAAAAGTTTTGTGAAGATATCTGCAATTTGTTCTTGAGTTGGACAATAAGAAGCAATAACAAAGTAAATGCTCCATCAAAGTTTGTGTACTCTTTATGAAACTAAACTATGTTGCTTCATTGAAAAATCATTAAAATTATACAAAACATGTATTAAATTTGCCATGATGAGTGACTAATAATTATTTCTTGCAAACAAAAATGTGAAGAACTTGCAAGAATGTGAAGAACAAGAGTCACAAACCTTCAAGTGTTGATAATCCTGTGCATGTGTCTTCTGAGGAAGAAGATTCTGAGAAAGAAGATTGTAATGTCAATATTGCCCCTACTCCTCTTCGAACCCCGAATCGTAGACCATCACATGATGATGGCAAGCAAGACAATGCTCAATCAGATCCTGAAGAGCATATTCTTGCCAATCCTCAAATTGTCCTTTTTGCTGATCCAATTTAAGAAGGAGGAGGAGATGTTAGTGTGGATTTGATGCAGTCTTTGATAATAATTACCAATTCAAACTTATATTATTGGTGATGTTAATTACTTTTTTGTTTGATGGGAATAAATTATAGTAGTTGTGGAATGATTGAATAGTTCTTGGTATGAAATGAATAATTAAACATTTTATTCATGTTTTGGACATGGATTGGATATGATTATAATAGCTTGTTCATATCTCTTATGAATTTCCTTGTATATTTAATTTTTGTGCATTACCACTGTTTTGCTTGGCGATTCTTAGATGGAAAAGAAAAAAATATAGAATTTGTGTTGTTTAGTGTTTCTGAGTGAAACTTGTTAGAAAAACAAAGTAACAAGACATAATAATCATAGACAAATTAAAAATGCATGCCAAGGCTATTGTGACAGAATTACATATACTGTCATTTTATCTTATCTATTTTTTATTTTTTTTAATAGGTTGATTGAGTGTCCAGGGAACAAAAAAGTTGTGTATAGTTACTATCCACATCTATGTCTATGTCTATGATAGATATGAATACCTTGACAAATATTTACTATTTATTTAGTGAAATACAAAATTTGAAAGAACATTATACAAAATACATGTATCTAATGTATTATCAGAGATTAAACATGAGATATAAAGTTTTATTATAATTTTATTGCTTCAACCTAGTTGGATTGGCCTAGTAGTTAGCTCACTACTCCACTTAAGCAACTGTCGTGGGATGGAATCCTGCCTTGTACACGCAGCAACGTATTGGCCAACAATAAACTCTTAAATAGACTTTCGATCTGCGATGAATTATTCTTTAATCTGCCGGGTTAGGAGATACCGTGAGAAACTAAAAATAATTTTGTTGCTTCAAAATAAAACAAGCAACAAAAGCTAAACTCGTGGTTTCACATCACATGACACAATACTTTACAGAGTCTATCACTACTCTTGTATTAAAACAGAGACAAACTATTCATCAATACTGTCACTCTTAGATAACACTCAGCTATAAACCAAAACTTATCACCTCCGTAACAAGACAAAACTCACCGATCAAAAAAGGTCAACTCATCAACAACAAGTCTTTAACAGATATAGATGCAAGATATACAAAAAAAATTAATTTAAACATTATACACCTCTTTCAGGATCCAACTCGGCTTAAAACAAATTTTCCAATCCATAATATGCACTATAGTTGTGGTTGACTATTTTAGGGCTTCTTCAATGAAATGTCATAAAAGATATCTAGTAATATATATTGAATTTGAAACTAATTAATAAGGTACAGTAGTAGCATGTAAATAACAAAAGATCCTCTGCTACAATAATCATGCCAGGAATATTTGACCACAAAAGTGAAACTATATTTCTAAGAGTAGTGATCAAATTTCTGACCACACAATTAATAAAAGAGGTGAATTATTAACATGCTAAAAAAAACTTATCTATGTTTATACTAATCAGCAGGGGAAATGAATCATCAGTGGTAGAAGTTGTGCAAGATTCCACTTTGGTTTGAGTTGGGGAAAAATTGAAAGGCTTAGGAGGACTTTGCAATAGATCAATGCTTCCTTTAAGCATTTCAATGGCCCTACTCATTAGAGGTTGAGGATATTCCGTGAAGAAAGAAGAGGATGTTTTCTTTATTTTTTATTTTTTATTAATTTGATTTAACTATGATTAATCATATATAGTTAATAATATATATGTATTGATATTTATACAAAAATTATATTTAATATATTTTTAAAATATATTAAATTTTATTTCTTTTTAGAATTATTTAATATATGTATGATTTTTCATCTCTTGTTTTTCTATTATTTTTATCATCTGACTTATCTTGTTGTTCTATATTAGATTGGACAGTATTTGAAATACTAAGTTGGTTTTCTTTTTCCGACTTTATCTTCTCATTTTCAATATATAGTTTACCTACTTCTAGACATTATGATTTGTATCTACCTGATTAACTTTTTAAATTTTGTTTCTGAGCTTACCATTACTGCAGCCTTATCAAAAGAAACATTTTTGCTAGCAAAAATCTTAGAAAAACCTACCTTTTTTATACACCATAATCTATAACCTTTTCACCCTTCATGCATATCTTTCTAATCATATATTTAAAGCTTATGAGAATGATTTTGTTATATATGGAACAGAATAACACAAAAATAAATTCCGACGCATTTTTCTCTTATTAAGGGATGAATTATTTGATAAATTCTTTTGACATTTTTGTAAATAAGTAAAACATATATATGTTTCCTTATTTAGCGTCCATGCATATCTACAATTCAGAGGATAGAGAAATACATTTAAAAAAATTGCCATGTAACAAAAGAGAAAAGATACACATTTATTACAATACTATTTATATATAAATATTACCAAATTTAAAAAATGCATTAGATGTTAACTTTATTAAGTTCTAAATCCACGCATTAAAAGGATGTCTCTATATATATATATATATATATATATATATATATATATATATATATATATATATATATATATATATATTATTGGTGAGTGGTATTTTACTCAGGAGTAAGTGAAAACAATCAACAATGCCGCCAAAAAAAGAGATTGATGGTCGCACTTATGAAGTCCACTCCATTCGCCGTAAGAGAATCCATCGGGTATATTCATATTCCTCTCATCTTATTTCAATATTTCTCTCTCTCTCTCTCTATATATATATATATATATATATATATATATATATATATAGAAAATCAAATAAGTTATATAAAAATATAAAAAATTAGTTATCACAGTTAACTATTATTAAGAATATATATTCGATGTTCATAGAAAAAAATTGGCTATATGTTGTTGTAAAAATGTTTAATTATACTATCATAACAGATTTATGTATTTTATTATTGAATGTTTGATTATTCTAAAAGTTAATTATTTTGTGAAAAATACGTAAAATAACATATATTTGTATGTATGAGATTACTTATTAAAGTTTTTTTTTTTTGCTGATTTTAATTTTGTGTTCATTGAATATATTTTTACAGAAAAATAGTATTTGTGATTGATTGGAGACTATTTCACCTTATTAAGAATAATGATTCTGATGAATATACATACAGTTTCGGATTCTATTATTTTAATGTATTATATGTTAATATATTGTTCTTCATCACTATGGCGTATGTTATTGTTATCCATTGGTTTATCATGATCAAATTCTAATCAAAATCTTTGAATGTGGAAATGTCATATACAGGGTAAGCCACAGTACATGCTCAAATGGTTAGTGCTTATGATTATTTTTAATGCTCTTTTCTTCGATTTTATTAACTGATATTGTTATTGTTTATTGCTTTTGATGACTAACATTATCAAATGGATATTTCAATTATGTATATTGTGAAATATAAATAGGGCAGGATGGAAGGACGTATCAAACACTTGGGAGCCTCAGGAGAGCCTCCATCATATGCGTGATTACGTTAATGACTTTGATGCCAGGTATGGTGAAAAAGAAATCCAGTATATATCAAATATATTTCAATTCAATGTGATTTAAGCAACGTTAATTGAGTAATTATTTAAAGATTTTCGACTATTATTTTTAGGTGAAAATATCTTCGTGTGAATAATCATATTTAATTAAATAATTATAAATGAGTTTTTGTGTTCTTGAAGAATAAAATCAAGAATTCGTGAGAATCTCAAGAAGAGGAACAAGCATCACAACACTCCTACACAGAAATTGTCATCGCGTCCTTTTATTGCAAATCCATCTCCTCTTTTTTCTGACTCAGAAGAGGAGTCATCAGAAGAGGAGGAGGACAATGAAGAGGAAGAGGAAGAGGAGAAGGAAGAGAAAGAAGGAAAAACAAAGGATGATAAAGAAGACTCTGATTATGATGTGAATGTTAAAGTCTCCCCTGGTGTTAGACGACCAATTGCAAGGTACTCCCTTCATTCCATCGAGTTTTTATCTGTGTCATTATTCTAACAACACTATCCACGAGTAAAAGGATATTATGAAATCCTACATGGAATGAATCCACGTTCAATTTTGTTTTTAAATAATATATAGCATAAGTTTTGATATTTTGATAATTTTATTTCTGCAAATTGGTCATAATAAGTAAATCATATCTCTAAGTGAAAAACTTTATAAGGTATAATTTGTAGTAATTTATACGCTTGTATTAATAACTAAGCAATATCTGTGACTAGTCAAAGATTTTTAATTTTTAATTTCTATTGATAGAAGCTTTGATTAATTTAAAATTCTTAGAGGTAGTGATGACTTCAACTGAAATTTGATTTAATTTAACACTCTCTCTCTTGAATCAAATTCGTAGAATTAAGTATTTTGAGCATTTTTTAATTTGTAAAATAGTTAAATTTTCAAAAGTTTTGTGAAGATATCTACAATTTGTTCTTGAGTTGGACAATAAGAAGCAATAACAAAGTAAATGCTCTATCAAAGTTTGTGTACTCTTTATGAAACTAAACTATGTTGCCTCATTGAAAAATCATTAAAATTATACAAAACATGTATTAAATTTGCCATGATTAGTGTTGATAAATATGACTAATAATTATATCTTGGAAACAAAAATGTGAAGAACTTGCAAGAATGTGAAGAACAAGAGTCACCAACCTTCAAGTGTTGATAATCATGTGCGTGTGTCTTCTGAGGAAGAAGATTCTGAGAAAGAAGATTGTAATGTCAATATTGCCCCTACTCCTCTTCGAACCCCGAATCGTAGACCATCACATGATGATGGCAAGCAAGACAATGCTCAATCAGATTCTGAAGAGCATATTCTTGCCAATCCTCAAATTGTCCTTTTTGCTGATCCAATTTAAGAAGGAGGAGGAGATGTTAGTGTGGATTTGATGCAAGCTTTGATAAAAATTACCAATTCAAACTTATATTATTGGTGATGTCTATTACTTTGTTTGTTTGATGGGAATAAATTATAGTAGTTGTGGAATAATTTAGTAGTTCTTGGTATGAAATGAATAATTAAACATTTTATTCATGTTTTGGACATGGATTGGAGATGATTATAATAACTTGTTCGTATCTCTTATGAATTTCCTTGCATATTTAATTTTTGTGTATTACCACTGTTTTGCTTGGTGATTCTTAGATGGAAAAGAAAAAAACAAAATATAGAATTTGTGTTGTTTAGTGTTTCTGAGTGATACTTGTTAGAAAAACAAAGTAACAAGACATAATAATCATAGACAAATTAAAAATGCATGCCAAGGCTATTGTGACAGAATTACATATACTGTCATTTTATCTTATTTATTTTTTATTTTTTTAATAGGTTGATTGAGTGTCCAGGGAACAAAAAAGTTGTGTATAGTTACTGTCCACATCTATGTCTATGTCTATGATAGATATGAATACCTTGACAAATATTTACTATTTATTTAGTGAGATACAAAATTTGAAAGAACATTATAGAAAATACATGTATCTAATGTATTATTAGAGATTAAACATGAGACATAAAGTTTTATTATAATTTTGTTGCTTCAACCTAGTTGGATTGATCTAATAGTTAGCTCACTACTTCACTTTAGCAACTGTCAGGGGATGGAATCCTGCCTTGTACACGCAGCAATGTATTGGCCAATAACAAACTCTTAAATAAACTTTCGATCTGTGATGAATTATTCCTTAATCTGCCGGGTTAGGAGATACCGTGAGAAACTAAAAAATAATTTTGTTGGTTCAAAATAAAACAAGCAACAAAAGCTAAACTCATGGTTTCACATCACATGACACAATACTTTACAGAGTCTATCACTACTCTTATATTAAAACAGAGACAAACTATTCATCAATACTGCCACTCTTAAATAACACTCAGCTATAAACCAAAACTTATCACCTCCCTAACAAGACAAAAGTCACCGATCAAAAAAGGTTAACTCATCAACAACAAGTCTTTAACAGATATAGATGCAAGATATACAAAAAAAATTAATTTAAACATTATACACCTCTTTCAAGATCCAACTCGGCTTAAAACAAATTTACCAATCCATAATATGCAGTGTAGTTATGGTTGACTATTTTAGGGCTTCTTCAATGAAATGTCATGAAAGTTATCTAGTAATATATATATATAATATATATAGAGAAACTAATTAATAATGCACACTAGTAGCATGTAAATAATAAAAGATCCTCTGCTACAATAATCATGCCATGAATATTTGACTACAAAAGTGATACTATATTTTCAAGAGTAGTGATCAAATTCCTGACCACATAATTAAAAAAAGAGGTGAATTATTAACATGTTAAAAAAAACTTATCTATGATTATATTAATCAGTAGGGGAAAATGAATCATCGGTGCTAGAAGTTGCACAATATTCCGCTTTGGTTTGAGTTGGGGAAAAGTTGAAAGGCTTAGGTGGACTTTGCAACAAATCAATGCTTCCTTCAAGCATTTCAATGACTCTACTCATTGGAGGTCTTTCTGATGGAATTGTTTGAATGCACCACAACCCTACAATGATCATTTTTCTCACTATCTTACCTTCCTCATTGCTCATAGTAGCACCTTGCCATGCCACACTACTCTTGTCACTTTCAATATGCTTGTATATCCAATGTGGAAAATACAACTCACTAGAATGACTAGTTACCTCAGCATTTGTGTTATTATGCTTCCCTCCAACCATTTCTAGAATCATCATTCCGTAACTATATACATCAGATTTATGCGATACTCCACCAAAATGTCTGTTCCATACTTCTGGAGCTATGTACCCTATTGTCCCTCTAGCATCCAACATTGTGACAATGCTATGTGTCTTTGAGCAGAGCTTAGCCAACCCGAAATCCGAGATTTTAGGGTTAAAGTTCTTGTCTAGGAGGATGTTGTTTGGTTTTATGTCGAAATGGAGAATCCTCGTGTTGCAACCTCGGTGCAAGTATTCTAGCCCTCGAGCTATCCCTTTTGCAATCCGGTGTAGCCTTTCCCAACTCAAAGGTGGATTGGTTACAGGATCATTGTTATGTATATACTTTTCAAGCGATCCATTTGGCATGTATTCATAGACAAGAGCTTTTTTCTTGTTACCTTTGAGACAAAATCCGAGCAATGCAACAATGTTTACATGAGATGTTTTACTAATACTCATGACCTCATTGATGAACTCCTCACCATTCCCTTTGGAAGCTTTGAGAAGCTTTACAGCCACAGGACCACCATTGTTAAGGAATCCTTTATATACTTCTCCATAACCACCTTCCCCGAGTTTCGACTCGAAAGAATTGGTCATCTTCTTGATATCTGAATAAGTGTATCTTTTTATGGATATGGGTCCATGAGTCTTCATGAAGGCCTCAATATCTTGGTCGTTATTGCTGATCTTCAAAATTTCTGGCATGATTGGTGATAGTTTGTGTCTAAAAATGTAAAGTATGATGCATGTTATAGGTAATACTCCAATTCCTGCAGCTATTAAACCTGTATGCAGAGATAGAAACCCAATAAGATGAATAATCAAGATTCTACATTTGGATTATAATCCAATATGAACTGTGATGTTGTAATTAATAGGGATTAGATTATGTGATTTAACTTTGGACTTAAATTATGTATGACAAAGGATATAATCAATGACATAAAGTAGCAAGGTAAAGAAAACTCTCATCTTGTAAAACTCTTTATTTATCTTCCATTGTGAAACCTTTTAATGACATTTAATGAACAATTTAGATTATTATTGTGAGAAAGAAGAGAATAATAGAAAAAATAGTCGTATGGCACACTATACCTATAATTAATTTCGACAACCTGCTCTTGCTTTCCCCTGCTATTGAAACAGAACACAGTCAATAATAAATAAAAGTTAAATTGAATTAAAATTTCAAACTATTGGCAAAATTAAAAACATGAAATCAACCAGGTCAAAAAAAATAACCATTATTCCTACCCTACAATTACATATAACCACATGCATACACATACCATATAATTATGTGCCTATTTTTCTCATAAATTAAATATAAACAATTTTTTTTAAAATAAAATAAAATAAGGAAAAAAATGCAACCTAATTACCTAACAAATGACTAAGACGCCTGTATAACATAAATAGTAACTTGATGAAACATCATAAACTAAAACTTCTTTAATACTAAATTTTGAATAATATTATTTGAATGAAAACTCACTTGCAATTGTCTTCATGTGAAGTTGCTAATTGAGAACTGTTAGATGATTTGACATATTTAACTGAATTATTATCTAACAGTAGTTTTCATCAGCTATTAATTTCACACGAAAAAATGTGTATGAAATAGAAATATGGAAAGAAATTTTGATACCTCGACAATTGTCGGTCCTCACAGTACCATCCTTGCAGAAACACAAGATCTGTTTGTTAGTACTACTGTATCCACAATATCCCTCAGAAGCCTCACACTCTTTGCAAGTCTGTTCAGTTTCCCATTCAAGCACAAACCCTTCATTCATAGCCCTACCAAACTCACTCACCAAACCATATTCACCACCATTACTACTAATTTCATCCTTCATCACTGTCACATCAACATTCTCCTCACACCTCTCTGACCAATCAAAACCCTTGCTCTCATTCCCCTTCAAGAACACAAAAGACTCTTTTGACCCTTGCCTCAAACAACTTATATCAGGAACATTAGAAGGGTGTGAAGTAGTAGAAGTAGAACAGTTATAGTAAAAGCTAAGGTTCAAGTTCAATGAAGAATGAGAAAGAGGTAAGTTCCCTATTGGAAAACCATGAAGTGCCCTTGGACATGTTTGGTTTGTGGTGTCGAAATCAATAAGCTTAATGCTATGGTTATCATAGTCTATGTGCTTAACATAATAGTATAAACCTGGTGGTGGAGAGAAAATGGTGTTGCCATCGTCTAAGCATATTAAACCGAATTCTGGGTAGCCACAATATTCTTGAGGGGGAGAACCATGTGAGAGCCAAAAAGGGTAACTTATGTTAGGTCCATTGGGGCAAGATTTTGTGCCACAAAGTGTTGAAGATGAAGTGGTGTTGATGATGTTGTTGCCTAAGGAACTATGGAACAACAATGGGAACAGAACTAAGAGGAAGAACAATGCAAGTTTCAACATTAGGGAAAAAATGTTATGTGGTGTTTGAATTTGGTTAGAGATTGATCACAGTTTGAACTCATTTAAGGAACGGAAAGTGTAGGGAATTGGAATTATTATACTAGAGCATGCGTGACGCTAAAGGAATTAAGGAAGTGACTTATTTTCTTGGGGTTGAACTTGGCATATAAGTCATGATGACTTAGTCTTAAGAAAATTAAATGGCTTCAAACTTTAGTTCTCACTTGTTGAATATTAGTGAAATTTCGTTTAGAAAATTAAATAAGGGTATGAATTGCATATACTTATCACTTTTTGAATTGACGATGGATATTGGAGAGTCAATTTCTAACTTATTATATTAATTACTTTGACTTATTTAAGCTGCATGATTAAAGGACAACCTTTGTAAATGTTCCTTTAGAAGTAAAACGTAATAACTATTCTATTTTAACTATCCAGTATATTAGTTAGTCTAGTTACTCATAGGTCATAACTATACATGGTATACGAGAAGATTAAGATTTTCAAATACAAAGCAATTTATTATCATGAATATATTTAAACAAAAATAATATTTGCCTTCAAAATCAAGTATAATATATTTATGTATAAATACATATATAATTTAACTTATTTTTAGTGTGTATTTTATATTTTTATATATATTTTATATTAATAACTAATTTTAGTAGCTAATTTTGATATACACTTAGTATAGTTGATATTTAAAATATTTTTAATTAAATTGTTGTTTATAATTCTTTTTTCCTATTCATGCTCTGTATTTTTTTATTATTCTTTCAATTCGCATCTTGCGTTATATATATATTAAGAGAAATAATGATTGTACAATATTTTAGATCTTTTAGCTTTTACAGTGGGATGATTGATAAAATGAGAGGTTAATAACGGTTAAATTTATAATTCTCATATGTAAATTTTACTATCTTAAAGTAATTAATTCCTTACTTCAAACAATTAAGCACGTGCAATGTTTCTAGTGTTGCAGAGCTTGGCGACAGAGGAGGTGAAATGCCGGAGCCAAACCCAGGTGGTGGTGCAGCATGGAAGAAAATAGAAAAAAAAGCAGGATGAAACAAATAGTGAAAAAGAGAAAGTTATGTTATGGGAGAAGAGGAAGAAAGAAGAAGAAGAAGAAAAAAAAAAAAAAAAAAAAAAGAGAGAGATACGAGGAGGAGAAAACAACTGAGAATGAAAGTGAGGAGTGAATAAATTAGGGATTTAGGTTTTTTAGGTTAAAGGGTATTTTAGGTTTAAATACAATTTTAAATTGATAATTGTGTTGAATGTTAAGTTTTATTAGTATAAAGTACATATATTAGAAATATTAAATTTCAAATTTATATTTATTTAATAAACCGATTCAATTATGATTAAACTACAATTAAATCATTAAACCTTTAAATTAGTCTCTTGATCGATTCATCAGTAACTGATCTAATTCTTAGACCCTTCACAATGAATTTAACATTACCATACCAATCCATCCAAAAACTAAATCCAGAAAAATCAGACATTAGGGAGTCTGTTACGTTACAATAGATATCATATTCCATGATCAACATTAATGGCATAATAACAGAAGCAACTCTAATTTAACTAATAATAATGGGCATAGCACATAACCCTAATTTGACTCTTCCAATCCTTGCCTCTATTTACAACGCAAAGTCAACTAGTTGACTAAATTGTCATCTTATATTATACTCTATATATTATTGTTGGACACAGTATTTAGGGGCACCCTACCTACAAACATGTGTTACAAAGTGTCTTATACATGATTGTAAGTAGCATGCCTACACATACATATATACTGTACATTGTGTGTAGGAATTTTTGTTACTCCTAAATATGTCTCCTTGGAGCCTCGTCAATGACACAACCTGAAGTGGGTGTTATATCACCGTCCGATTGAGATCCTGATGAAAATCCATAGGGAAATCCATTGGTGAATGATGCTGTGGTGTATCCTGGGTTACTATTATTCAGGGACCACTCCATGGACCCCATTATTAGTGCACTATTATCATTGTTGTTATTACTTGGTACATAGCTGGCAGTAGATTTGTCACCATAATAATCGTTGCTATCATATGTTACCACCGAACCTGGATGATTATTTTGATATTGCTCCATATTTGCATCACCTATTTATTATATAAAATTCAATTAAATAATGGAATTACTATCTTATCTTTAACTAACTTAATTAGCCTGTTCATATTCATTTGTATGAAATTATAATTAATGTTGCATACCTTGGGTTAACAAAGCAATGTTATCATTCAAAACCCCATCAAATTCCTCCAAGTTTTGCCATTTAGCGTATGCTTCTCTCACCAACTTCTCTATATAAGTCTGAAATTATAGACAATATAATAAAAATAATTATTAGAGATAAAATTATTTATATATTTTTTTATTATTTTAAATTTTTAAAAAAGTAATTTCATGTCATGATATCATGACAAAAAAAAATTATGCAAAATTTACAAAAATTATAAAAAAAAATCCTCTAACATAAAAAACGTGTTAAAAATATAACATTCATGTGTTGCTTACCCTATTCAAATTGGTAAGCTCTTTGGTAGGAAATGTGTGGCCATTGACATCAGCTTTAATTAATTGGCAAATTGGATTAAGAAAAAGAGTGAAATGAGGGCCACGGTAGATGTAGATCTTGCTTCCCATTTCACAAGTCTTTGCATGCTTGATTGTCACTTCCCACATTTTATCTGACATCCCAATGCCCAAAATCTACTTCCAAATATCATAAAAGTAAAACAACAAAAATTAAATAATTATTATTTTTGTTTAATTAATATATAATTATTATTTCACATAATAATATAGCCTATTTAAGATTAGGATGTATGGTGCTATATATAATACTCAAGTACCTTTCTTAGCCTATGAGGATCAATAACTGATAGTTTGAGAAAGTCTTGAACAGTTTTGATCCCTTCTGAGCTCAATTTTTTGTGGAAAGCTCCATCTTTTCCAATCTTTTCTAGCCGCCACACTTCGTCATTTAGCATTGGTGGATGATGTTTTTTATACACTTCAAATTAAATATATAAAAACAAAGAAAAAGAAATATGGTATTTAGCACATATATAGTCGCATGAATATTGAATAATTAATAAAGAACAATAATAAATGTTTAGGTGCAACTTTAAAATTTATCAACTTAGCTAGCATTAATAGTCAATGCTATACATAAGATTAAAGAATGTTCTCCCCTTGCTAAAAATGTGAACCCTAAAACAAGTCAATGCAAGAACAATTATTAAATTACCACTAGCTACTTGCTTGGCTTTGTATATTTCATTCATAAATGACAAGTTGGCGAGTAATAGGAGTAGAATTTGCATAAAATACAATATACAGAAACATAAAAGTATTGATAATTAGGTATCTACCTAACTTATTAATTTATCATCATTAAAATGTTTGTTAAAAAAAAGTGGTCAAATATTTTAATATCTAATTTAATTTGATGTATATTTATAAGTGTTTTAGAAGGTATATATATGTACAAATATAATGTTACTCTATACTGGGTCAGAGTTTATATATGTTGCATCAATATCATGTGGGTTATTTTAATTTCACATCATAGGTGGTTGCATTGGTGGGACCTTAGCATCTATGTTCATGATGGACATGGACATGGTTCTTAGCTGTATAAATATATTGACCAACCATCACTTTCCACTTCATAGTTTACAATCACCATAAAAGAATGTACAAACAAAAGAGAAAAGAAAAAGTAAAAAAGATGCATTATATTATGTAATATGATCATTGATGGATCATGGCTATCACACTAGCTTTCTACAAAGGGTGAAAAGGATGCACCCTTGCAACTTGGGCTACTACCAATGCAAGTGTTTAATACTACTGCATAAAGTGTGACAATAATAAATTTGGAATCAAAGATAAGGTTAGATAATCAATTTTTTTTGGTTAATAACAGTTACTCTTTTTAAAATTATGTTATTTATTTTAAATTTTAAATTTTAAAATTAAATCATAAATCTTTATTATTAAATTCTAAATTATAAACTTAAATACTAAAATTAACTAATATTAACTAACTAAAAATTAACTTTTTTATATTTTTCGTAATATAATCCAACACGAGTTAAATTTGTATGTACTCTTTCAAACCAGCAAATTATTAATAGACTTTAATTACTATACCCTAAATTTTATATAACTTCAACTGCATACAGAAAATATGTTGGATTACTAGGCACATGCATGTAACATCAAAATTAATTTACTTTGTATTTTTCTGTTGCATGGAGACAATAGTAATCAATAACTACTACTTTTCTTCCATATTAGTTTTTTTTTTTTTTTTTTTTTGGTGACTCCATATTAGTTTTATTTGAAAAGTCTAAGAATATCTAAATATTTTTAATATTGTGTTATCAATAATCACCAGAACGTTTCTTCGAGTAACAACAAAAGCTATTGACTCGAGAGACTTATATTTTAAGAAAACTAGACTTCCATGTTGATTATTAGTTATCAACAACCTATCTAATATGTCTATTATTTAAACAAAAGCATAGTTGTATTTATCAGCTAATTATTTATACCGATAGTTGTTATATATCAACTACAAATATATATTGAAAAATGAAGTTGAAACAACGGTCAATGCTGATAAAAGATCACATATATCTACATTAATATCTACCATGTGAGATTGAGAGGGACTTATGCACTCATCTATCATTTAATGGAACAATATAATAATAATGATAGTTCTTAAACACCAACTAAATTTGCTATTCTCAGGAAACATAATTTTTTTTTATTATTTATTTTAAACCCCTCAATAAGCTTGCAAATGTATATATGCTTAATTTAGTTATAACGTTTTTCTTTGTTATCCACTTTCAAATTTTTATTATACCGAAAATTTAACTAATTAAATTTAAAATTGTTTCTTAGTATGTTTTTTAATAAAAACATAAAATGAGATCCATAAGTCATTATGATATATAGAATCAAATTTAATCCCTTCAAGTTATAGTTTTTATAATTTTTTTAATAATTAACTTATAATTTTTTTTATATATTATATTATAAAACATATAATCAAGACAGATAGAATTTAATTAGCATTAGAGAAGAAAAATAAAAATGAACGTGGCTAATATTTGTTGATAGTAAAATGATAAATATATGAAGTTGAGAAAACTTACATTCTCCACGGTGATCCTTGACAACAAAAGCTTCAGTAATGCCTTCTCGAATTGCAAGAGCATGGTGGTTAGTCCCCGGAGCCACCCTAACGGCAACCCGGAACTTCCGGCTGCGAATCCAGCTACTATTATCGGTGAACTCAATGTCCCCAGTTGGTGCAATGCCATCCCTCATGGTGAGGTTCAACTCTCCGGCAAGCAAAGGTCTCTTGCCAGTTCTCTCCTTCACTATGCGGCTATTGAATTCTTCACTACTCCAACCACAAGAAGACGAAGAAGATGAAGAAGAGTTGTCATTATCAGAAAGAGGGAAATCGCCGTCGAGGACGAGGAGTTCCAGCTTGATTGGGTGTGGGAGGCTTGTTGGAACCATCTGGCCACTGCTCTTGTCCATCAGAAGTATGCTTATAGGGTTGCCTTCGACGTCGAGGATTCGGCTTCCGGTGAAGATTGGAAGGGATAGCCTCTTGCTGAAGACCAGTTGCAAGGTTGATGATGGTTGATCATCGTCAAATGCTTTGATTCTCAATGATGGTGTCCTTGTTAAGGACCTTGACGACGAAGAACAAGAACACCATTGCCTCATCGCTCTATCAACCTCTTCACTCACCTGGCAATAATAGTTAAGTATCTAGGTTATCAAATTTGCGAGTTAATTAAAAAAAATGTGAAAATTTAGGTGCAGTTAATTGAGGTTGATAATTGATAGTTGAGAGTTATTAGATAAAAATTTAGCCAAATTAAACTAAACGATTCTCAATTATCAATTTTACGTAAAATAATTTTTAAAAAATATATATATATGCACGATTTTGTTTATAATTTTTTGTTCATCTTTTATTTTTAATATTAAAAATAATCGATAATATATAAAAAGACACACAAACAAAATATCATTTTTCGTTTAGTTCAA
Source organism: Arachis ipaensis (assembly GCF_059453495.1). Lineage (NCBI taxonomy): Eukaryota > Viridiplantae > Streptophyta > Magnoliopsida > Fabales > Fabaceae > Arachis > Arachis ipaensis. The sequence continues at coordinate 144,816,764 of NC_142440.1, forward strand.
AACTCTTACCACTCTCTTGAGCACAGGTTCCAAGGCTACTGAAAACAAGTTTTGCAAGTTTTTCATTGTAACAACTTCGGTTATTACCCTGTCAAATAAGATATAGTTAGACAAAAACTAATTAGTAAGTACGAAAATAAATAATAATTATATAACCCTAGGTAGAAATTAGAAAAGAAAAGAAGCTAATTAAGTAGTAATAATACATACGAAGCCAAAGTAGGTCTATTAGATCTAAACCGTTTGTCGTTTGGCTTATCTTGGTCTCGATCATCAGAATCATCCAAAAACCTTTTCGCCGCCATTTTTTCTTTTCCTTTTCTGAAGAGTTTTAGTACCAAAGAGAGGTTTTCAGGAATGAAGGAAGGAATTGAAGGAGCAAGTGCAATTGCAAGAAGAGGGGTAACCGTATGACTTGGCTTTTATACCCAAAGTTATATATATACTATAGTATTATTACATTTCATAAATATAATAAGAATCTAACATATAATATAAGGAAGGTTCTTGGAACGGTGAAGGAAATAATAGCGAAGCGAGTAAATAGAATGATAGATAGATAGAGCAAATGAAAAGAAACAGCGCGCGATGAGTATCATATGATGTAACGACTTTGACGTCAACACCCATCCAAAGTCAACTCCCTCAATATATCAATCAAAAGAAAAGTAATCTCTCTACAAAATTATGTTTTATATTAAAATTTAATGAAAAAAATTAGGGATCAATATTTTTAGTAAAAAAATGAAAAAAAAAATTGAATAATGTTAAATACAAGATAAATGTACGAAAAATATTGGATAAATAATATTTCTCATTTTAAAATGTGTTAAAAATTGGTTGAGGACAAAAAAAAACAATTAAGATCACTCTCAACCAATATAGTAAAAGATTCCCTTCTAATTTCTAAGGATAACTGTATCTAAAAAAGATGTACATATGTAGAATACTTTATTTTTATATTAATATTAATTATGAATAATTTAAATTAATTATTAAATAAATTTATTTTTTAAGATATAACATGCTATGATTTATATAACAAATCTCACTTGATAGGACGGATAAGGTTTTATATTATTATTATTATTATTATTATTATTATTATTATTATTATTATTATTATTATTATTATTATTATTATTATTATTATTGTATATTTGGTCATTCATGGTAAATACTATTACAATTATTATATATATGTATTGCTAATATTGTAAATTTATTTGTACTATTGTATGTATACATTGTTTTTGTGAGATAATACAATTCTTTTAGAACTAATTAAGCAGTATTTTTATGTACCAATGGAGAAATATTTAAGATCATTAAAATTTATTATTTTTTATTATTATTTAATTATTAATATTTAAAAATATAAAATAAATATATTATTAAATTATTAACTTAAAAATTAAATTAATAATTAAATAATAATAAAAATAATAAATTTAGATGATTTTTAATATTTTTTATTGCGATATATAGGGAGAGCTAACTGCCAATGCAAGTAGGACCCAGAAACTCTGGAACTCCTCTACGTATGGAATGGCATAAAAGAACAAAAAGTAGCATTCACCATAAATAAAGCAATTAAATTACAATTCAAGGAAATTAGATTTTCTTAGTGGCAACAATAATGCATGACTATCTAGTTAGCTAGATAACCCAAGCTGATTTCAATTCTCATATTATTTGGTGGGTATGATTTATTATGATATGACAAGGAACAAATTATTGATCTCTCTTACTGTGATATGGAATAAAACATTTCTTTAACTATTTCGTCAGCGTAGTCTGATTCCAAGAATTTCAATAGATAATCACATCTTAATAATATGATATAGTGGTAGCTTTTGTACAATAACTAATTTTCTTTGTTATAGAACTTTGGTCAAACTACATGCATGTTCCTAGGAAGGATCGGATATAGCGTGCCGGAGATTGTGTGTAATCCTCAAATTCACCAGAGTTTTCAAAGAAAAAACAAGAAACTCACTTGTAATTACTTCTTGTATGACTCGTATGGCAACAAAATTAACCAAACAGAAAATGACATTTTCTTCTTCTGTATGTGAAATATCTAAACAATCTTTTTCTTTTTCTTTATTCATAAAATATAAATTTTTTTTTATAAGATTAAATAACTTATCCTTTGATCTATTTAACTAAAATATCTATTAGTAATAATTATAATTATGCATATAAATTAATGATATTTATTTTATTAATAATAATAGTATAAAATTTATATTTATTATTATGTAATCAATTTTATTTTTATTATTATTTAAAACAACTAAATAATTATCGTTAACTGCGGACTTGTATATATAATTATAATGATTATTGAATGGACTAAAGTATATATATGTTATGAACCGTCCTCTTTTAGGGCGCGGGGATTAGATTTTGCAACGGAAGATGCATTTTCTCTCTCAATTTCAGACATTTAGGCCACAATTAGAACGATCAAAGGGATAGTGTGTGGGTGTGTGGCGGATTGAATGGAAATTTGTTTGCAAAATTCGCAAATAGAGGGCAGGTGGACTGAACTGGTAGTGAGAGAAGGATACACATAGATGACAAAGTAAGGAGATGGAACAACGTCAAAATTCCATAAGATGAAAAAGGTGCGATTTTGAACGCAAGGAAAAAGCAGAAAATCATTGAAAATTATTCACCATGTTTCAATCAAAGAGAGAAAAAATGAGTTGGGGTTAACTTTTTAAATTAAAAATTGTCTAATTGCACACTTAAAATCTCATGCTGAACCACTCTAATTCTCCTATTTTACACCGGTTTGGGAACCGCTGCCAAATTATCGCCACAAACCTCTGCGTGTGTTGTAATGTAGGAATATTTGTTTGATTTAAACCATTTTAACTTAATAGCTTAAATAACGTTTAGAAATTTAAAAATTTTTTAATAGTTAATCCGACTTTGTAATGTTTTATTTGGTACCCACTCGCACGAGGACACACGATATACCAAAAGAAAAAGAAAATGAACCACGACTACATATATATCCTACATGCATCAAGATATATATAAAATAATAAAATATTATATAATCATACTCAAATTGCTATGCTATTATTTATTAGTATGGACTAATATTTCATGTAATGTTAAATAAATTAATAAATAATATAGTAATATTCTTTTTTTTTTTTGTCATACACACATATATATCGATCCATTTAGTCACACACACTAAAAGTTTACAAGACAAACAAGTTTATCATTCACTCATATATTGTCTCCACTCTCAACCACCACTACAAAATAAATGATAAATTATGGCGAAAAATTATTAGTAGTTTCTTAAACCACTGCCAATTGATAGAATAGCAGCAGTTCTAGTAATAAACACATGTTTCGTTGAAAACGGATGAAAATAGTGACAGTTTGGTGTCCAACTACCATAAATAACATTTTGGAGGAATTTATTAAAATTTTCGGCAAAAAGATAAACGACACCATTCTTCATATTTTCGTGTGAACACCCTAGGGGAGCAAAGGCGTCAATCACCATCTCTGAGATACCCAACTGCCGTGACTCTTTTCTCCGTCAGTTTCAACCACTACGTCCGTGTCATCGTACTTCCCTATCATTGATCTGCTCCCTCCGCCGTGTAGCTCCCGCGCACGAGAGGAAAGTGGAAGGGGTCGTCCAAGTCTTCTCACTCCGTCGTACACGTCCGTGTTGCCGTCGGCGTCCTTCCCATTCGTTCGTCCTGGTGTCGTCGTCGGCATCCTCCCCCTTGTCCTATTGTGCGCTGCTCGATCGCTCCCTCTCTGTTCTCTCTGGTTCGTTCTTTACCCTTTTCTTTTTGTCTCAATTTAATTTTGTTCCAATTTTTGCTGCTATAAATTTTGCCCTAAATCTGCTAGGGCTGAATTAACTGCATTGGTAGTCCTCATGTGTATAACTAAGCATAGATACAATTGTTGTAAAACTGTACAAAATGAGAATGAATAATAATATTCTCTACTTTACTATGAATAATAATATTCTCTGCTTTACCCTCAATTTACAATTCATCTTTTGACTGTTGAGAATGTACTAGTTCGTGATGAAGTTTTCTTTTGTTCTTTAATTTCATTTCAAATAATTCATAGTTGTTAAAAACCTTTATACTAGATGTCAATAGCTTACTCTGTAGTGTCATTTTTTTAAACTTCATTCATAGGACTTCATAAATTCTCAAGGAAAGAGATTAAATTTTAATGTGAAGTATCATGCCAGATTTGATGGTATCTTTTCTGAGCTATCAATTCTTTTTACGAAAGAAAATCTCAGGCCTGCCTCTGTTTTGGCCGCAGATATTGTTGGGATTGGTGATTTATGGCTTAAATTTGTCATTAAAAAAAGCTATAATTTTGTCAATAAAGGATGTAGAAGATCAAAATTGGTTTAAAGGCTTAGATGAGAAACGGAAGGTAACAATAAATTTTCTGTTTCTTATTAAATCACACTGTGTTATCCTTGACTTGTCGTGCAAAGTTATTCTTTAAAAGGCAAATTTTTTTGTTTTCTGAGCTTATTATAGTATGAAATAATGATTCTGCAATCATAAAGAAACATTTCTGAGTACCTTTATTCCAGAAGTAAATCTCTTAAAAGTATAGTTTTATGTTCCTCTTACAAAATTCCAAGTATATTTATGCAAAAACTGTGAGGGAGAAATGGATCCTAAAGGTGACATATGGGCGGCTCCGTATGGGGCTCCATGGTAATTGCGTACAAGACAAATAAAGTCTTTTAATACACCCGTTAAAACTCTTGCAAGGCATTTATGAGCTTAAATGTTTATAGAGACAAAATGTTTTGAAGGTTCAAGGAGTGTTTTGTTTGAAAAATAAATTAGAGTAGAGATTTGAGAATTTATTCTTTGTTTAAGTGTATTATTTCAGGATATAATCTCTGTATGCAGAGTCATCGTTCATATATTATTTCAAGAACAATGAATGTTCTGTTTGTCGAACACATTGTGCCACGCCGTTCTTTGAGAAATGATTCGAAGTATAATGCCCTTATTGCTGCTTTATATCTAGATATTGAGAAGTACGAGGAAGAGGTATGAGTTGACCTATGTTTGCTATGTATTATGACCATGTGTAAAAAATTGACTAGTGCTACTATATATTGTACTATTGTGTTCTCTGTTTTTTGTTTATTACAACTAAATTATTTTCTTCTATTGGTGTTATCAATTAATTTTTTTTCAATCATACAAAATTATGGTTTTATCTATTTAGTCCTCTTTTATACATGTATCTTAAGTTTAATCAATTATGAAATAAAAAAAATAAGTTATGGTAAAGAAAAAATGGTACAATATATTATAGTCCAACAATTATTTTTTAAAAATTTCATGTGTAGTCCGCCGCATTCTTTTAAAAAGCACCTACTAAAATCGCCGTAATTTTTTTAAAAAACTAGTAAAAAAAATAGCAACAGTTTAAATCAACCAACGTTATATATTATTTTTGTGGTGGTTATGCCAGCAGTTCGTAAAAATCACCACAAAATCAAATAATCACGTCCTAAAAGGCTAAACTACAACAATTATAAAACTGCAGAACTGCTGGTATGTCATTTTACCTGCCACTATTTTTCGATTCTCATGTAATGCACATGATTTTAATTTTCTATACTCCGTAACTGAAGTAGGTATTCAAGGATGATCGATACTGTTACATTAAAGACTTAATATATTGCATTATTGAATGCATAAAGTTGTAAACAAAAGCTATAGTGCATTATATTCTGCTGCAATTTTAATTAGTTGGTATTGGAAATATAATTATTTATGTATATTTTTATATCAATTTAATTTTTTTTAAATATTTTCATGATCGAAAAATTAAAATTTGATTTTTTATTGAATCCCAAAAAAATCCAGTATAAATAAATAAACAAAAAAAATAAACTATCAAAATTTATGCAAACTCAAAAACAAACTTTTAAATAAAAAATATTAAAAATATAACTTTTACGTATTTTTTTTTATCTAACTTAAATTTTGAAAGAAATAGTCAATTGTCATGGTCCAATTATACTTTTAGACAATAACCTGAATGAAGTTTGGTAGATGTTTCCTATTTGCATGTGGCAGTGTGTGTCATCTCTAAATCTATCTCACCATTTCACAAATGAAAACTTTTCTTTTTCATTTTTACAAGATAGTTTTCATATCATCAATTTCTATAAGTGAAAACAATTACATGCTATTATAGAATATTATAGATGAAGTATGGAAATTTTGAGTTCAAATGCCGTATAAAATAAATAACATTTTGATTATTATCATCTACATAAAAAGATTCATGGATTCATTTTAATTCACTAATTAAAATTTTTTAGATGATTTTAATCGAAATTTAGAGTTAAAATAATTTTTAGAAAATCCAAAATCATCTAAAAAAATATATCCTTAATTAATTATTATGTTGATCCTTATAATTTTATCAAATTTTTAATTAAATCTTTATAGTTTTAAAAATTATAATGGAGTTTTTATATTGGATAAAAAAATATTTAAGTATTTCAAATTATTTTTCATTAAAATTATAAAATATTTTTTAGAATATTCGTTTTAGTGTTTGATATAAAATAAATTATGAAATTTTTTAAAAATAAACATTTTAATATTATTAATTTATTGAAAATAACAACTAAAAAATTTAGTTATAACTTTTATCTAATATAAAAATCTAATTATAAATTTTTAAATTATAAAAACTAAATTAATAATTTGATAAAACTATAAAAATTAAGAGAATAATTAAACCAACATTTTAATTCACAAACTAATAAGTGATAAAAAAAAAAAACAAATATCTTGCACTATACCACATTTGGACACATCTCAAACAAATCCACATGGAAGTCACCAAAAAAAAAAAAAAAACAAATCCACATGGCACATGACATGCTGCTGCCGGCCATTAAAGAGGAACAAATTAAAGTTACATTAACAACAGCTGTGCTATGTAATTTAGTTATTCAATTTTATTTGACTAAACAACAAAAATGTTGCAATATAATTCAAATTCAAAAGTCCGTAGTTAGACTTGAGAATAATTATTACGCGGTGTAGATGATATTCACATACACGTCCTTATTATGGTTAACTTTACTGGAAAAATTTCAAGTATTCTAAAAATACTGATATTTCAAACAGTTTTAGTAGTTAATTTAAATTATAAAAAAATGTATAATATATATTATTTAAATTAACGGCTAAAATCATTCAACCGCCGTTGTTATTGAAATAATTAAAAGTTTTCCATTTTATTACTTCGCCTTGAGATTTTTGGTCCCTCAAATTAATAATTAGACTGTGAGAGAGTGAATGAATTTCGTAGAAATAGGAGAAGGATGATAATGCAACAAAGCGTGGCAATAAGGGTATGCAATTAATTAAAGGCACTTTATTGGCATGAGAAACTGAAGTGAAACTTTCAAGCAATTTCTTCGTAACGTTATAGCAGGACTTCAAAGTTCAAATGTTTGTCGCATCTTTCTGGTCTTAGTTTGGTCCACATTACACTACAAAATCTACATTAAAATATGTGCTACTTCTTAGTTTGGACAGGCATATTTATAATTGAAAACTGAATGTCATAAAAAGGTATCAGCATAACACAGAATATTTTGTTCTCTTGCTAGAATACAATAAATCCTCATAATGGAAAAAATCATATAGTAGTATTGTAGTAGTACTTCAATATATTCTAGCGCGCTCCCTCTCTCAGGTGTTTTTTTGCCCGTAACATTTTTTAAATTTTTTTAAATTGTTCTAAATATTTAATTTAATTTATTTATATCTCTAACTTTTAAATAAATTTTAATTTTATTTTTTATTGTTAAATTTTTTACCGTCAACAGATAGTTAATTCTTTTTTATTTTTATTTTTATCTTTTATCAGTTATATATTCAAATTTTTCTGATAACTAAGTTTAACTTAGTTTAAATCTAACAAAAATCAGTTTCATTAGTGAGAACTAGGGCTGGCAATGGGTAGGGTAGAGTAGGGTTTGGACCCTACCCTAACCCTACCCGCGGGTTGAAAATTTTATTGAAATTCTATCCTATCTTATCTGCGGGTTGAGAATCTCTCAACCCTAACCCTATCCGCACCTTAAAATTATAAACCCTACCCTACCCTACCCTACTCGCAGAAATATTAAATTTTTTCAAAGTAAATATAAAATTCAATCATTTCAAATTTTATACATATTAATAACATAAAAAATAAAAAACTAATGCTCTAAATTACTAAATTAACTAACTAGCTTTAGTAGTTGTTCACTTATTGTAAATCATTACATAAGGGAGATTATAGGTTCAACTCTCACTTCTTTCACTATATACCTAATTTTTATAAAATATGTGTTATATATGAGGTGCGGGTAGGGTAGGGTAGGGTATACCCTAAACCCGTACTCTACCCTACCCGCAGGCATACCCAGACCGTACCCTACCTACCCGTAGCGGGTCGGATAGCCTACCCTACCCGAACGGGTTGGACCGGGTTGGGTATCCGTGGGTAGGGTATGAATTGCCAGCCCTAGTGAAAACATGAATACACACTCAAACTCCCACCCACTAACGTGAACGTTCATATCCTTCTTCTTCTTCGCGTTTCTTTTTCTTCTTTGGGTGTTTTCTCCCTATCGTTGTTTTCTCCCCATTGTAATTTATTTATGCAGAATTTATTAGAATAAATAAAACCTAAATTTCTTAACAATAATATATAAATTTTTTAATTTTAACATCGAAATTTTACTGCAAAAACACAAAAATGTCTTCTTTAATGCTACATTTTTCTTTTTCTTCTTTATTCTTTTTCTTTCTTTTTTCTGTTACTCTTATTTATTCTTTTAGAAGCATTGCTTCTCATATTAGACTTGGATGAACATATTTGTAATATATTACAATTTTATTTAGTTAAATGAATGTAGGTTCCTCCTCTTCCTAGTGATTTTGTAGCATTATACATTTTTTCTTCTTCTTTATTTGATTTTTTCTTATTTTTATTCTTGTTAAGAGAGTAAAACAAAAAGAATTATGAGAAGGTAAAATAAGAAGGAAAAGATGAATAAAAAAAGAAGATGATGATAATGAAGGAGGAGGAGGAGGAGGAGGACGAAAAGGAGTTTTGAGTTATCATTAAGTAATTTAGGTGCATTCTGGATTTAAATATGGTGTATTTTGGTTTGTGCTTGTTTTGAATTGAGTTCGTTTGTGTGATGTCATCATTAAGTAATTTCAGTGCATTTTGGATTTAAATAAGGTGTACTTGGTCTATGCCTGTTTTGAACCGAGTTTATTCATGTATCGTCAGTAATTTTAGTGCATTCTGGATTTAATTTTGGTGCATTCTGGATTGAAATAAGGTGCACTTTTAGTCTGAACTTGTTTTGAACTGAGTTTGTTTGTGTGTCGCCATCATTAAAGAATTTTGGTGCATTCTTAATTTGAACTGTTATACATATAAGAAGAAGACGATGATGATGATGATGATGATAATGATGATGGAGTAAAAGAAAGGAGGAGGAGGAGATCAAAGAAATTCAAATGAGAAAAGAGGGAAGAGGAGGAGATGGAGATAGTAACATGATAGTAATGACGACGCCAATAATGAACGAGAAATATGGAGAAAAAGAAGGAGAAGTAGAAGACGACGATGATGACAATAACAATAACTATGATTATAATGACGATGATGTTGAAGATGGAGGAGGAGGAGGAGGATGAGGAGGAGGAGGAGGAGGAAAAATAAGGAGAAGAAGAAATTTAAATGAAAAAAAGGAGGATGAGGAGGAGGAGGAGGTGGTAGTGGTGGTGGTGGTGGTGATGGCAACGACGATAATGAAAGAGAAAGATAAGGAAAAAGAAGGAGAAAAAGAAGAAGAAGCAGTAGCAACATAAAAGGAGAAGAAGAAGAAGATGATGATGCAATAGCAACATAAAATCCTTATAACAGTTTGGTTAGACTTGGTTAGGTATTTTACTTGGTTGCAGAGCTTTTCACATCCTTTCTTTTATCATCATCCTCCTCAATTCTAACTAACCCTTGCATTTATCAAACCCCAATGCAATTTAAACTCCTGCCAATTTAACCCTACGCCCCAAAACTCCACCCAACATCCCATGAGACCACTCCTAAGGACCACCATCCATTATGCCACCTCATCACCTTTTCCAACTTCCCTGCAACCTACTTCTGCTTTACCCTTTTCTTTCGCCACCATTGAGCCACCCCAATCCTTCCAGCGTCTCTACATTGTCCGATCGCATTTGCTTCACCCTGGTCTTAAATTGAGTTTCAACCATATTGAAAAAATTGATAAGAGAATTAGCAGCATCAGATTTATGTTTCAACAAGAAGGTCCATGTGAATCTAGAGTGGTCATCCACAACAATAAGAAAAAATCTCATATTATTATATGTAGGGACACGATAAAGCCCCCAAATGTCATAATGAACCAAACAAAAAATGGTAGAACAAAAGTTATTATTTGATTGAAAGGATAAACACCTAAGTTTAGCTAATGGACACACATCACAATTGGAGTGTTTGAATTTTAAGGGTGTTGAAGACAAAATAGAATACAACCTATTGAAGACTTTTCAGACGTATGACCTAATGTTGCATGCTAAGTAGAGCTACTAATAGAAGAAACTAAATGACAGTTATCAACATCATGAGAGGGAGCATGCATTAAGGATGGTGATTGCAGAACAAACAGATCATCAACTTCATCATCTTCGCCAACCACCTGATTGGAGTTCTTGTCCTGTATCACAAATGATAAGTCAGAAAAATAGACACTACAATTTGACAATTTTAGAAGAGAACTAACCGAAATCAAATTGATTCTAAAGGATGGAATGAATATGACATTAACAAGTGTTAAACAGGGGTTGAGAACAATATTACCAATGGCTAACGCACAAATTTTGGTATGATCAGGTAAAGCAACAAAGTGGTTAGATAATGATTTTGGGTCAACTAGAGAACTAAAGAAGTTGGTGATATGGGTGGTAGAACCTGAATCAATAATCCAGGAACTTAGAATTTCCTTTTGGTTCATGTGACAAGAAGAGAACACTTCACTGCACATATCTCAGGTTCAATGTCTTGAACAGCTTGTTTTGCTTGAAGAAGAGCCATCAATTGGTTGTATTGAGCTATCGTGAGAGAGAAGGTAGAGGTGGGTGATAAATCTTGCACTTCTTGAGCATGATTCACTTGAGCCACATGATGCACTTGAGGCTTGGGAGTCTTGTTTTGTAGATAGCCTGGTGGATAGCCATGAAGACGATAACACTTGTCTCTAGTGTGTCCCATGAGTCCACAATGAGAACAAGTTGGACGATCTTTCTTACCCTTTTGCTTCAAATTTTGATACATATAGAACTTCGGAAATTTCTTGACTGCAAATGCCATGTGTTGGCAAGGTTGAGGAGAAGTGAGTGCCCGTTGTTTCTCTTCTTGCAAGACTAGAGAAAAAAAAAATTCATATGAAGGGAGGGGGTCTGATAACAGGATTTGACTTCTAACGTTTACCAAATTTTCATTGATCCCATGAGGAACAGCATGACATATTCTTGATTGAGGTAGGTTTGAATTGATTTGACACACCACAGGAGCACGAGACCAAAGGCTTGAAGGTATTGAGTTCTTCCCAAAAGATCTTCAACTTTGTGAAGTATTGTGAAACAGAGAGAGCGCCTTGGGTCAGTGACATGAGAGATCATTTTAGCTCAAAGAGGCATTGCTCTGAGAGAAACGAGTCTCCAGGTCCTGCCAAAGGAGAGCGGCTGAACCTGCGTAGATCACGCTCGCAGCAATGTCCTTGGAGATCGAGTTTAGCAATGACGTCGTGACGATGTCGTTGGTGCATTGCCAAGATTCTACAAGCACTAGATGAATAGTTGGATCTGGTTTCTGCAAAGAACCATCAATGAAGCCAATCTTGCATTTGTCACTCAACGCAAGACGCATCGATCTGCACCACGAAGCATAATTGTCTTCTTGGAGCAGCTAAGAAACAAGCACAAGTCCTAGATGATTGCCGAACTGAAGCGAATAAGTCTCGGGAATCGGCAAAGACTGTGCCAAAGAGTTCGAGTTGCCATAAGAAGGATTCGATTCAGAGATGGTGGACATCTTGATCGGAATCGGTGAAGCAAGCAGCTCGAAAAAGAAAGGAAGAAGAAGAAAAATTGAGGCGAGAAAATCGAAATTTTTTTCCAGAAAATCACAATGAGAAAGAAAGTGTAGCAGAATCATGAAGAGAATTTACTCTGATACCAAATTAGAACACGTGAATGCAGAGAGAAAATGGATAATCTCATTCATTAATTAGTTACAGATTGTATGTATATATATACATGTACATAACCCAGAGGAGCTAATTAACTAAGTTATATGAGTGACTGACTGTTGGTTAAGCTACTAACTAATTAACTTAGATGATCCATAATAGCTATTGCATCAGAAATATGCGTCGTCCACCAAGACGCATCGGAATGCTGAGATGTTGACCATGTCACAACGCCGTTGTCGCGACCTCTGCCCATCAGTTGCCGTCATTGTTGCATGCAATTTTGTTTTGCCTCCAACTTTATCTTTGTCACCGGTCTGAGCTTTCACCGTCTGGATATTCTTTTTTAATAAATTTAAATATTTCGTTTTGTTAGGTTTTAGAGATTATTTTCTACGATTATAGATGTTTCTTTTTATTATGTTTAGGACGCTTCTTTTTGTTTAAGCTTTGGGGTGTTTAAGTTCTTTTTCACTTAACAGAAGAGTAATGATCCACAAGTAGAAGAATAGATGCAAGTTTGCCGCCTATTAGATGAGTCAGATGCTTCATCCTGCTATTGATAACTACCACTACTATTCATTGTTGCCACAAACAGAAAGATCCGATGCTAAGTGAAGGACGCAATGCCGAGATAGTTGGTGTCGCGATGTCCGTCGTGAAGACAATGATGGACAGCAGCGATACTAAACGTTGAGCACAAACATTGAAGAGTGATGCTCAGTGAAAGAACACGGCATGCAAGAGGCGTGGCGCATAATCAGAACATAATTAGGGGTAACAGTATTTTGTTAATTTAAATCAGCGTTTTATTTGTTTAAGAATTATTTTCAGAAAAGTGTGTCTAGAAACCTATAAAAATTACACTTATTTCAACAATTTTTATTTATACAATTATTTTTAAAATAGTGAATTTTATGATTGATTACTTTAGTTAAAAGTAGTTCAATATAATTTATCGTGTTTTATATATGAAAAATAAACTATTTTTAAGAGGTATAATTATAAAAATAGATATGAAATGGTTGTTTATGTTATTTAATATTTAATACTTGGAATCAAATTAGTAAAATCATTACAATTCAAAAATAAATAAACTTTTCTTATAATAATATGTTTCAAAGTATTGTTTTCACTTAAATATGTTTTTAAAGTTTTACTCAAGCATAATTACTTTCTGATATGGACTTTTTAGCAAAAAATTTCTTTTTTTTCAATTGTTTCTCTGTAAGTTTGTCAATGCAAGTAGAAACTCCTACTAGTCCTATAAAAAAAATAAAAATAAAAAAGAAACTCCTACTAGTGACTACTAAATAAGATTATTCTTGTTAAAATATACATCATTAAAAAAATATTCTATCTTCTAATTAATCCTACCTAATAATTGGGTCTTTTTGTTAGCTGATCTTTGCACACTATTAATTAAGTATACATGTTTAATATGGTAGAAGTACATAGAAAACTAAGGTGATGAAAATGAATATACATGACTTGACATGCATACACATCAACCAAAGGAAAAAATAGAAGAAAAACAATAGAAAGAAGATTCTTGACAACTACAAATTAATCTTATAAACAAATGAATATGATGTAAAAATCAATATTTAAAAAAAAAAGTAAATAGAATGCAAAAATACAAGAAGATCAATTGAATTGCATTATCTTTGGAGCAAACCTCAACAATCTATCCAAAGCATGAAGGGTGAACTTCCTTGCAAACAAATGACAAACATTGGTGATCTTTCCATTGTACAAACATGTAGTTCCATACCTTAATTTCTCCAAAAAATCAATAGTGACATCAAACCTTATGTACCTTGATGGATGAGGTCCACCCCTTGACCAATCAACCTTTGTTAATGTCCTATTAGAGTTCTTCCTCCAAAATTTGATACTAACCATTGTGGGCAAGTAATGTTCATCACTATAGCATTGAGGCTTGCAAAACTTTTGAAACACCGGGAAGTACTGCCGGTCGGCGACCATGTCGACGGCGAGGGCACGGTCGATTTGGAACCATTGGGAGCCTTTCCTCCATTGGGAAAGCCTAATTTGTGGCCTCATTTTTGGGCTATATCTTCCACGGCCTACATCACTTGGATCATCATAGGCCTCCACAAAGGTTTGAGGTGTGTTGATTAGGTATGTGTATATGGTTGAGAAATTGAAGAGAGGAATGCATGATTCTGAAAGAAGAACAAATCTTTGGTTGGAGAAATCAAGAAGTGCATTTGCTAGTAGGCGTCTCTCTGCCTCTATCATGCTATTTTCACCCCATTTTACCTCCTGCATGCATGTCACCAAACAAATTTACCATCAAACTTTAATTTCAACATTTTCAAATTTTTCTTTTGGAAAAAAATTTTGGGAGACAGCATTCGGCCAATAATTTAACATTAAAAAGAAATATCCAAAATTAAAAATAATAAAAATACCAAAAATTCAAATAAAATGAAACTAATTTAGAATATAAAATTTATAATTTATGGTTTACTAATTTAGAATTCAAAATTTATAATTTATGGTAGCCCAAAGATGACGGTGGATGGTGGCTGATAATGGGTGGATGAAATTAGTAATATTGGAAGAAAAGAGAAGAAGTCAAAAGAGGTAAAAGAATAATTTAAGAAAAGTATAAGTAATTGATTAATTTGATGAAATTAGTTAATTTTTTGTTGGCTTCTTAGTTGGATGCTTTTTATTAAAATGAATAGGCCTAGTTTATTGGTCAAAGTTGTGGAAAAAAAAATCATAACTGGGCTAACAAAAGATACAGATAATGGGTTCAAGCCCAAAAAAGGCTAAATATGTTAAATTGGATTTCTAGTTAAACTTAATAACCCTTGTCCAAAAACAAAACTTAATAACCAAAAAAATATAAAGGCCAATAGTTTTGAACTTCTGATTGGCTGCTAAAGTTCTTTATAAATTACATATTAATGGAAGTCTTGATTGGCTGCTAAAATCATATGAAACACTCTTTAGTTGACATTATTATTGATGCCTATTCTTTATGCTGAATTCTATGAACCTTAGAGCTAACCTTATTTTTGTAGCACTTTTCAATCAATAAATTATCAATGTGCCATACAAATATTGAATGCATGTCCAAAAGTTCTTGTTAATATTAATGCAATACATGCTTTATATTTATTTTTAGGGTAAAATGTATTTTGTCTACGAAGTTTATCAAAAACTTTTAAAATATTTTTAATTTTTTTGTTTTAATTTTATTCAAAAAAATTTTAATTTGTATTAAATATATCTCTAACAGTTAAATTTAAAAAAAATTAAAATTAATTTAATAATTATACATAAAAATTATGCTTGATTTGTTTATGTTGATATCTTTTTTTTTTATAAAATTGCTATTGAATTGGTCTTAAATTTTTTTAAAAATTAGCCGTTACGAATATATTTGATATAAATAAAAAAATTTTGGAATGAAATTAAAATAAAAAATATATTAAACCTTTATTTTTATCTGTGTATTTAGATTCTAAATTGAATGCCATAGATAAAGTATGTGAAGAAAAGAATTATAAAAAGTTTAGGAGGGGCCTGTGTGGGAAAGTGTGCTTTGGAGATGGGGAATAATGGATTTTTCTTAGATCAAAAGGAGTGGAATCAAAGAAAAGGATGGAACAGCTTGCTTTAGCCAATTCCGGAAGCAACCAATAATAATAATAATAATAATAATAATAATAATAATAATAAGGAAAAGTATATTATTTTCACTGTGCCTTGACGGTGCGTTGGTCACAATTGACCATGGACCATAAGTCCAAAACTATTTGCTAAAATTATATTGGAAATTTAGGAATTAAATTTGTTTGTCTTTTTCCAAACTACAGGCTAATTAAAGATGACAAGTAGTTAACTACATATATAAGCTGGGTTTGTGTTCAATAGTTTTAGTAATATGGTCAATATTATTGCTGTTCATTCAAAAAGTAATAACATGCATTATTCTTGGTCTCAAGTCAAAGTCTCATTATACAAGCAAAGCAATCAAGGAGTTCGGATCAGGATCACAATTCACAAGGATAAACCCCAAAGTGGGGCTGCTCTAAACTTTCCATTAATAAAATTAAATTAAAATATAACAAAATGTGGCTCGTTGGTTCAGGTTCATGCAGACAGGTATTTACCAAGTTAGTAGTCAAATATAAAAGAATATATACTATATTATCGTACAAATCAAAATATTTTATATGTGGTTGAAGGATGTGCATACAGATTTTTAAAATTGGAAAGTAAAATATTTATTATATGTATTAATATAAAATTATCAACTATGTTATATATACATAAAAAATCAGTTATTAAATTAATTATTATGACTAATTTGGTCAATATTTTTATAGCAATTTTTAAAACTATTTACATATATATTTAGTTGTATGTTTCTATATTAGTAAAAATGCTCAATTTAATTATTTGTTAGTTAAAAAATTTTATATAAAATATTTTTTAACATTTTTTATACATGAAACTTAAATTTAAAGAAGTATGCAAAAAAGATATTAAGTGGAATATACCAATAATATTATGCATGTGCGTGTGGAACGGCATAGAAGAAATGTGAATATAGGCATATATATACACATTCACACACATGTTACTATAATTAAGCCGAGATTTTAGGTATATATTGTTGGCATTCATTTTGAAGTAAACAATATGCACATGAACTGTTGTAATAAACATTAAATAAGGCTTCTATTAAGGGAAATATCGTGTTTGACATAATCTATATTAAGGACTCGTTGATTGATGTTAAAGTTATTAAATACATTTGGAAGAAACATAAAGAATTTATTGAGATCGAAGTTGTAATTAATTAGTTATAATATATATTAGTTTGGTGGATCTATTTGTATTATGTGAATATGTGGCTGAAACTGAAAGTAACTGATGATGTGACAAAGAATCATAGGAGAGTATCACAACAGAGTTTACAATAGTGAATTATTATAATGTTACTACATATACAATTTTGTATACAATTCTTTTCAATTATATTATTATAACATAATGTTCTATAGACATATTTGACTAACTTTAATAAAAAGGGATTAATTATATTATTAAGGATTCAAATTGATTATTCGTACTGTATGAACCAATAGAATTGAGATAGAAGAATCAATTTTAATCATTTTTCAATTCCATGGAGTTAATACGTGAAATTATAGTTCTAATTTTATACATTATTATCGCAAACCCTAAACATTAGGATGGAGGAGTTGACTTTTGATTCTAATTCTAAACTCGAGTTTTTTGACGCCAAAGGAGTGCTAAAATAAAGTTATCTAAAAAGCATTTGAGGGAGGCGGAAACTGAATTTTTAATATGCTTCTTCAGTTATCACTTTAAATTTTTTTAACATATCATCATTGTCATAATAATAATAATAATAATAACAATAATAATAATAACAACAAATTTTCTCGTTTTTAATATAAATTTCTCTTTTACTTTTTAAATTTAAAATATATTTTTTTAATTTAATTTTAATGTACTATCATTTTATCAATGTAAAATAATTTTACATATATATCTAATTACGTAATATCATATTAATAAAAATAATTATTTTTTATATTTATCGTATGAATGGTTGTTTAAAAAAATGAATGTGACTAAATAATAGTATAAAATATTTTTTGCATCAAAATTAAAACTCATATTAAAAAAAAGTGAAAATAAAAATGAAGTGAAGAAATGGGCACATGCAAATGAAGGAATAATAAACTAACCTTGCTGGGGATTGTTCGGCCATGAAAAACAGAGGTTTGGTTGAATGTTCCATTGAAAGAAGGTAAAGGATGAACATAGATAGAGTAGAATTCTTGATTGATGCCTTTGAAGAATCTTTCCCAAAGAGGAGCCAATGGCAAAGGCCCTTTTGTCAAGAACATGAATGCAACCTTTGGTGTGTAATTGAATGGTGTCTTATGGATTTTGGGAGCAATTGATGCTCTCCACAACAACTCTTCCTCATTCATGTCATGCATGGCCTTTCTTGGTGCCTTCAAGAACTCTCCCAAACCAATTCTTGTTGTGTTATTGACTACCCTTTTGTTATTATTATTGATCACCAATGATGATGAATTCATGGAAAGCTTGTTGGTTGAGATTTGCGGAGGAGGAGGAAGAGAGTGTTGGAGTTGGAAAGTAATGTTTTTGAGGGAGAAATTGAAAGTGGTTTTGAGGGATAAAGTGAGAGTGATTCCAATGAGTAAGCCAAAGCCAAAGACAAGAACATAGGAGAAGAAGTTTAGGAGATAGAGTTGTTGGTGAGAACAAGTATTATTATTCAAATGTTGTTGTTGTTCCTTGTTATTCTTCTTCATCATTGTCATGAGTTGTGTGTTCTTAGATTGGTTTTGGTATTTACAAGTGATGTATGGAAGTAATGGAGTTGTGGTTATTATACATAGAATAGAATGTGAGAGAGAGAACAGAGCATCTATCAAGCCTAACTCATGACTCAAAAGAGAGATACTTTGATTGGTCACACATGACATAACTGACAACTCACAATGCAACACGCCTATCTATATAACAACACCAATAATAATAATAATAATTGACTAAAAAATTATGTACAAGTGTATTTAGAGAAAATATCAATAAAAATCAATTAATAACCATAATTAAGATTTGAAAAAAGAATGTTAGATCACAAATATCAAAATATACAAGGTCTAATTGTTCAAGAGGTGACATCAAAGTTATCTCTTAACAAGAATTTATAGGATCAAAACATCAAATTACGGCACATCTCCTTATTTCAAGTTGGTATTTTCATAGGATAGGGTGTATCAACTTTGATGTTCAAGTAGAAAAAGTCTAGGGGCCAGCAACTTTTGTGTTTTCTGGCCAGCACTTAACCATCAAAACAAAAGTGAATGATCTCCCACCATTAGATGTAATCTCACACCATTAAAAACACTATTGATGGCCAATTGATGGTTACAAAACACCAAAATTGCTGGCCCCTTAGCATTCCTCGTTCAAGTAAGCAATAGTCTAAGAAATATAACAATTATTCGAGACAGATAGTATACTTTGAACATGTGTTACGCCCTTTATTTATAGTGAAAAATACTAAAGAATTAGCAGAATTTATTATTTTTGTCTAATATTTTTAATCATTATAATTCAATTCATTTAATCTAATAATTTAACAACATATTTTGAGGTTGTATTTTTAAATATTAATAAATTTTACTGGCCTTTTAATATTTCTATTTATAATGTTTAAAAAATAAATCTAAAAAGATCTGAATAAATACGTATAAGATATACGCAATATCTTACGTGGATATAATTCATATTACGTTAGTTATTTATAGGCCAAAATGTATTGAAAATGGATGTTTTTTAACCTACCATAATTTTATGACTAGTCTAACCATAGTGCAAGTATAGTACTATTGTGTCAAATTAAGAAATAAAAATTAGCAACTTTTACATTTTTGTTTGAACACAACTATCACAAATAGTTGCAACAAAATTAGCATTTTATTCATATGAACAAAAAATGTTACCTAGAGAGAGGAGAAAACTTTTTTCAAAATAAAAAAATTCTATACAACAATATAAAATAGCGTGCAAAAGAGTCAGCAATAACTACCGTAATATTTATAATCTTTTTGGGAAAGATCTATTGATTTTTTTTCTATCAAATACACTAAATAGTGAAAAAGAATTCAATCAACCATTTTTTTTGGTGATCTTTATTTAATGACATTTCAAACTAACTTTTAAAATGCTCGTTCATTGTTCCTTGTATTGTTTAAAGACGTCTAATATCAGCTATCCAAACACATTATACCTACCAAAAAAACTCGCACACAAAAAAATAAGTGGTATATATTTTTAATATCCTTATTACACAGTACATATATAGTATCATTTTACTCAATTATACCTAATCTACTCAATCTATTCTTAGTAGTAAGCAGATTTATAAACAACATGCCTCAGTCTTTTATGCCCTAAGTTGTGTTGGCAAGTATTATAGTCTGTGTGATTACAGGTAATTAAGCTCAAATCACTGTCCTAATCAATGAAAATAAGTAAGTGGAGAAAAATAATAAGCGAGGCCGGGGTCATAAAATGAATATTACTTTTGGGAGGGGCATGGACGCAAGGTCATCAAATATATTACCGTTGGCATCAATATTTAAAAAGAAAACCATACAATTAAACATTATATACATGTCCATAAGAGATCGATGTTCAATACTTGTTTTGAATATCAATTAAAGATATGAATGGTATATCAAACAAAATAATAATAACTTTCTAAAATATATGAGAAAGTGTACAATAATAAATAATGTAAAGAAAAAACTTCTGTTTAAGTATATTCTGTATTCTGTATTTACGTGAACTTTAGGAAAAGCAAAGGACCGTATTGTTTATTTAATTTTACAGCTTATGTATGTAAGAATGAGCTGTATACAAATGGAAGAACTTTGAAATGGAAATTTATTTATTTATTTATTCAAAAAAAGGAATGCATTATGAATTAGCATTATAAGTTACTTTATGCAAAAGGCATATTCAAAATCTTAGAACCTGCCTTATGCTAGGTTTTTAATTAAGAAGATGTAATTTAAATGTTGACTTTTTTTTTTTTCGATACTTAATTAAAAAATTCGACCACAAAAGGAGAGTAGAATTCTTGAACTACTCAGAGATGCAAACTAGAAGTCGAGTTAACAAAACAACATTAAACAACTTCATATGTTGACCAGTTGACCAACTTGTTTATTTCTGTTTGGGTTATTATCCTTAGATTAAGAGCCAGTTTGGCTAAACTTCTTAAATAAGTTCTTTTGAAAAAGGAGTTTAAAATATAAGGACTTTTATTAATATTAACTTTTAAATAAGTTATTTTGAGTTTGAAAAGTTATTATAAAAGTTCTTATTTTAAAGTTGTGCATTAAATAGGAGTGATAAAATAGCTTTTGAAAATGGGAGAAGTCACATTTTTTAACTTTTTCAAAAGCTCTTAAATAATTTTTTGAAAAGTTAAAAGTTTATCTAAAAAATTGTACCAAACACATTAGTGTAACTTTCTATAAGTCAAAAATTGAAAAAAGTAGTTTTTTGGTGTTTTCCAAAAGGACCCTAAATATACTTACATATCTTGAAAATGTTAGAATGGTGATATACCAACCAAATAA
Source organism: Arachis ipaensis (assembly GCF_059453495.1). Lineage (NCBI taxonomy): Eukaryota > Viridiplantae > Streptophyta > Magnoliopsida > Fabales > Fabaceae > Arachis > Arachis ipaensis. Next base: position 144,838,322 of record NC_142440.1, read on the forward strand.
AATGTTCCATGGTCAAGTATAAATAAAATGCATTAATTGTTTTAGTAACTTCAAATTTTTATTCGTTCCATAAAAGGTTTTCTATTTTTTTTTAGAGCTCTAAATTTTTTTTTTTTTTGGAGCACTAGTTAAACAAATTCAAATAATATATATTTAGAATTGAAAAGAATGTATTCTTCTAGTGAAGATTAGTACACTCCGGAAAAAATATAAAATAAGGCAAATAAAGAGTTAAAATTTATTTAATTAATAAAATATATAATACTCTTTACTTAATAAAAAATAATATTTAAGAATGAACCTTATTCTCCTATTCTTATTAATGAAATACTACTTAAGTGTTTACAAATTATATATGTCGTATAATATTAGAGAATGTATTTAATGAGTAAAATTGACAATTTATATAAGTATAATTAGATAATAAACTTTTTTTTTTATTTTTTTCTAACAATTGAGTTAAAAAATTAACAAATATGATTGATGATGATAACATTATCTTATTGGACTAACTATCCAATTAGGTTTAATCAATTTTGATTAAGTGATGCATGTCATTAGTAATAAACACAGCATTAGTTTAATATAGAACAAACTGAATCTGTTTTTATGGACAACTTTCTCAAACAAAAGCCCAATCAAATTATAATAAAGAAATTAAACGGGTCCAATGAATCATAGCTAACCCAAACTCGAATTGATCTCACTCAAAATTGATCTCTCCAAAGTGCTTCCACCAAAGTCAACGTTCTTTTTTCATTTCGGTCAGAACTCAAAAAAGAGAGAGAGCTTCGTTCCTAAGTCATTTACTAAAGAAGAAAAAAAGAAAATAGTCAAACAAAAAGGTTGAGGTCTAATCACTCAAATAAAACCATATCAAGCTAAGTCAAAGGATAAAGGTGATTCATTTCCTTTTGCATGCATCTTATTTTCTTCACTCCTTCTCCAACTTTCTGCTATTCTAATCTGAGAATAATGAAGAAAGGGGTGTCTGATACACACTGCTGTGAATCAAAGGCCAAGATTGTTTCTTGGGGACAAAGTAGTATCTCAAGGGTTCAGATGTGGGATTGCCATTGAAAACTTTTCTTCTTTGTTGTTCTGAGACATTCGGTCAAGAGAAAGAGATCTATTTCAAAATTTCAATTTGGAGATTAATGAAAGAAAATGAAAAGCTAAATTGGTAGCACACAACTCGAGAAGTTGACTTGGAAGAGAGCAAATTAGCATCATGCAAAAAGATACAAAAGAAGATTTTTCATCCTTCAGAAAACAAGGAGAGAAAACCAGTGTTTTGAGTTTATGTTCTGAGAAGTCTACTCTGAAGAGAGTTCATCAACTTGGATAGTGCTTCCTAATCAAAGGAGCATTCCGCCAGAATGAAGAACTAAATTAGAGTCAAGCAAATCTGATTCATCATATAGCAACAGAGGCTGTTGAAGCAATCAATCTCCTTCATGTTTTACAGATTGTAGTTTTTATTTTTAATGTATATCTTTCTGTAATTTCTTGAGAGGAAAAAGGCCAAAAGAGAGAGCTCAAGTAAAAGCCAATGAGTGTTAAAAGACTGAGTGATACACTTGAGAGAAAATTCTAGAGTGATTTCAGATTTTTTTTTTCTAGGTTGGTTTTGTGTCTTGTATCTTATACCAGTGAAGTATCCCTTTCTTAGTTGGTTAAGCACTAAGAGTGAAGAGTTAGGTATTAGCATAGTCAAGTCAAGTTAGGTTAGAACTTGAGAGTGGAAGGATTGTGTCACCTATGAAATTGGTGTATGTAATACTATAATTATAGTGGAAATTCCACTATTGTTGTGGTGGAGATTGGATATAGGTTGCATTGCATAAGGCAACTGAACCAAGATACATGATGGTGTCAGCTTCTTTCTTCCTTTCTCTGTTCCGTTTTCTGATATTCATGAGACAAAATAAAATAGTCTCATAAATTTGTCGCTGCTGAGTTCGAACAGAATGTAAGTAAAAGTTTATAAGTTACACCTTATTTCATTAAACTAAAAGAAGGTCATAGATTCAATCCCTCATTCTCTAAGCCTTCTACAACTTTCACTGACATTAATTCAATGCTAAATATTTGTTGAAACTTTTTTCTTTGGCTATAGGATAAAGCATTTTTTGAGTGGCTAATATTTGAGTTAAATTTTAATTTTATTTTTATCATTTTAAAAATTTTATTTTTATCTCAAATATCTTCTTTCGTTTTATTTTAATTTTTTTTATCAAAATTAATTTTTTTTTCTTTTAAAATTATCCTATCTTTTATTATGGTTTTTTTTTTAGATAGTGACCAAAATTCGTAATTATAGTGGTTATAACAGTAGTGGTAGTAATTTGAGAATGAAAGTGTGAGAAGAATAAAAAAAATAAAATAATAATAATAAAAAAAATAAATATATATATAAGCGTATTATTATATTTTAAAAAATGTTAGCATATTTAGAAAATGTCTTTATTTGTTTATATTAATAAAGAATAAAAAATACATGAAGCTTCGTGTTAGAAGAAGGAAAATACTACATATCACATAAGATAAGGAAAATAAAGGGAGGGTGTACCCAAATTGAACCAATCACATGCATTGTGTTCAATTTGGCATTGTGCTAAATTATTGCCAAGCAAAGTCTTTCTCAGGAATAATACTTCTTTTTTCTTTTTCTTTTTTTTTTTTTCCTTTCTTTCCCGGACGAATCTGATGAATAATTCTTGAAAAATAGTTGGGTAGTGAGTAGCAATGCGAAACCAAAAATATTGCCGAAAAGGGAAATAACTCAAATTACACATTTTGAGAAATTAAATGAGGGTTTGTCTTAAAACAGAGGAAATCTTAAATATGAAAATTGAAAACAACACGGATTTTGTACTTTGCATAATATCTTCATTGAAAATTAAATGTTTTATATATTTATTTTGTTTATTTTCTTGGCATTATATATTGAAAAATGCTCATGATTTTTTTTTTTTTGGATTTGGCTCATGATTTTTTTTTTGGACGTGGCTTTGGGCCAGCCAAACAACCCGACCCAAGGCGCCTGAAGCTAAGAGACCCGCAACCAACCTAGACCCGCACCCGACCCGGATACAACCTGACCCTCAACGCCTCAGCCTGGTCTTCTCCCTCCTTCACAGTGAGCTATCCAGCGGTGTGTTCTCCTCCTCCAGCAATTGTGCATGTTCGTGATTCCGAGCTCCTCCTCTCCCATTGCCTATGTCATCCCTAATCCTGAGGTTTTCGTGCTGTAGTAGGCCATTGCTGCGCCTCACGACGGGTGTCCCACCCTGATCTGCGTCCCATTGCCTCCCTCCAAACCCCGTTTCGCGTGCTGCTCCTCTTTCCATAGCCTTCAATCGGATCTGCCTTGCAACCTCTGTCGGATCCTTGGGTTGAATAATACTAACCCCCTCTCCGGCATACCGCATTCTGAATCTCTGCCCGATCGACTGCGCCTCCTCCTCTGTCCTTATCTGCTCTATCGGAGACTTTCTTGTGGCTGTCGTTGGTGGGTAGGTGCATTGCTTTGGGGCGATGGTGCTCCTTGATTTTCGCTGATGGCTTGTCTCGGGTTTCTTTTTCCACCCCTCCAAGTAACGTCTCTTCTATTTGCAATTCTTGATGCAATTCTTGATGGGTGGTTGAATCGGAATTGTTGTTGGCTGGATTCTGTATTACTTGATTCTGTATATCTTGAATATGCTGAATTGTTGCGAGACTTGCTTCTAATCTGATTGTATTCCTTAATTGAGTAGGTGGGTTCACTGTCCACTGTCTCCCAAGATTATTCTCCGCTGCTATCGCTGCCAGTTGGTGAGCTAATTTGTTGCCATCCCTAGCTCCCACATCTGGAGCCTCTTCCAGCAGTTGGAGAATATCTCGAATGATTGCATATGCTTCCGCTATGGGCGTTCTAGCCTTGATTGCCTGAACCAGAGGTAAGCTGTCAGTTTCAATTATGCAATTTGGTATCTGAAGATTCTTAATAAGTATGAGTGCTTCTCTATATGCTTGAGCTTCGGATGTTAATGGTGATATTGTCTTGAATGTTGCTGTTGTCCCAGTTATGACTTTTCCTTGCCAGTCCCTTACTACCGCTGCTAGAGCTGCTGTACCGGTATCCCTATGGAAAGTTGTGTCTGTGTTCACTTTCAACCTATTCTTTGGCGGTGTTCTCCAGGTAATTCTCTTTCTCACACCGCCCCTGCCTGTATCTGGAATGTTTGCTTTAATGGATTCCTGTGTTGCCTTATGAAATTCTGCTGTTAGATATTCTTATTGAATTATTACCTTTTGTGGGCTGATTTCTGTTTGCTGGAATATATGCTGGTTCCTTGCTTTCCAAATGCTCCAGCAAACACATCCGAGTTTGCATAAAGTTTTCTCTTGTTCACTCCCTGATTCAGTATTTATTCTTCTTATTTTATCCATTATCCATTCTCTAAAAGATCTTACATTATAGGCCGTAGGAAAGATTTGAATATTGGATCCGAACCACACTGCTCTAGTCCACGGACACAATAATAGCGCATGTTCAATTGTTTCATCCTCTTTCTGGCATATGCTGCATGTGGGCGTCGTTGTAATTCTCCGCTGATGCAGATTCGTGTTTACTGGCAAAATTCTATGCACTGCTTTTCATAGAAACATTCTAACCTTTCGAGGCACCGGTAGTCTCCAAATAGCTTCCCAAACCTCCCTTCAATCCTGATTAGTCGAAGCCTTGCAGATTCTTCCCTCTTCCTTCGAATCTTTCTCCTCCTTAACGACATGATAACCGGTTCTCACAATGTACTGTCCATCCTTTCTGTGCTGCCAAACAAGGTAATCCTTCTTGTTGATCAGGCTAATAGGAGTCTTAGTTATTAGTTCAGCTATGCTTCCATGAAATATTTCTTTAATCTTGTTCCTATCCCAACCCTCCCCTTCTCTAATCAGCTCACTCACTTTTCTAATATCTTCTGCTCCGCCTCTTCCCAATTTTTCTATCCCTACCACCCAATTGTCTTCCCAAATATCTACCTCCGCTCCATTCTCTATACTCCAACTTCCTTTCCTTCTAATGAAATCCCTTTCCTCTAGCAAGCTCTTCCATATCCATGAAGCGTTCCTTCCTTCTCCCGCCTCCCATAGGCTGCAATTCGGGTAATAAATGGCCTTTAGAGTCCGAACCCATATAGCATCCTCCTCTTTTAACAACCTCTAAGCTTGTTTAGCTAGGTGTGCTATGTTTTGGCATTCTAAATCCTTGAATCCCAAACCTCCATTTATTTTGCTCCTTGTCATTTTTACCCAACTCTTCCAGTGAATGCTTCTTTCCTTTCCATTGCTTCTCCACCAGAATCTGGCTATTGCTGCTTCAATTCTCTTACAAAAGGATTTGGGAACTTTAATGATATTCATAGCATAGACAGGAATCGCCTGTATTACTGCTTTTATCAAAACCTCCTTTCCGGCTTGATTTAATAGCTTCTCTTTCTATCCTTGCATCTTGTCCAGCATCTTCTCCTGTATCCACTCCAATGCCTTATTCTTGGATCTTCCCCATCTTGCTGGTAGCCCTAGGTATCTTCCCGGATCATCCTATGTTGCCATTCCAGTGATCTCCTCAATGTTCACCCTCCTCTGTATTGATACCTGCCTTCCAAATATCAGCCCGGACTTGTCAGTGTTAATTTTCTGTCCTAATACCTCTGTATATTTATTTATAATTTGGATAAGTTGATAAATCTTCTCTTCTTGTGCCCCTACAAAAATAATACAATCATCAGCAAAAAGTAGGTGAGTAATGACCAGTGCTGTTGGAGCAAGCCTAATTCCAAATATAAAATTTTCCTTCCTCGCCTTATTCATGAGAATAGTAAAACTCTCAGCAGCCAAAATAAATAAATAGGGCGATAGGGGATCTCCCTGTCTTAGACCTTTTTGTGGAATGATCTTGGTTGATAGCTTGCCATTATTTTGAATCTATAACTCGCACTTTTCACACAACTCATCAACAATCTGACCCAATCTTTGCTAAAACTAAATTCTTCCATTACCCTTTGTAGAAAATTCCATTCCAGTCTGTCATAAGCCTTGTTCATATCTAATTTGATGGCTATGTTATTGCTTTCATGATTTCCTTTTTTGTTTAACTTATGAAAAATTTCCTGCACAATTACTATATTGTCCTGTATAAGTCTTCCTTTTACAAAGGCACTTTGGACTGGAGATATAATAGCATCTAAAACTCTCCTTAACCTCCCCACCAAGACCCTCGTCACTATCTTGTACACGAAGTTGCAACAACTTATGGGTCTAAGTTGATTCAGGCTTTCCGGTTGACTCGTTTTAGGAATCAACACAACAGTTGTTTCTCCCAAGTCCTCCGATATGCTGCCCTCCCTAAAAATCTGTTTGACTACTTCACACACTTCTTTACTCAAAATATGCCAGTGTTGTTGAAAAAATAATCCATTTAGTCTATCTGGGCCTAGAGCTTTTAAGCCTCCCATGCTAAACACCGCTTCCTTTATTTCCTCATCAGTGATGTTCACTATTAACTCCTCATTCATCTCTCTCGTGACTCTCTTAGGAATTTCTGTTACACACTCCTCCAGGTTCCTATTTCCTTCCGATGTAAACAGCTTAGTGAAATGTCTTTCTACCAATCTCATGATATTTGCTTCCCCTAGAATACACTGTCCTGTCTCATCTCTCAATTTGTCAATTCTATTCCTAATTCTTCTCTGAATAGTTGTCGCATGAAAGAAGGCTGTATTTTTATCGTCCCACTTTAACCATTTCAGCCTTGATCTTTGCCCCCAATATTTCTCTTCTTGTTTCCAGAGCTCTGATATTTGCTTCTTTAATTCTCTCTCCCTTCTTTGCTCCTCTTCCGTCATACATGCCTCTTGAATTTGATGTAGTTCTGTTTTCTTCCTTTCTATCTCTTTATCTGCTCTTTTGAACTTCCTATTGCTCCATTCCATTAACTCCCTAATGCATCTGTTCCTCTTTTTTGTGAATTGATTCCAACAGTTTCTACTACCATCTTTCCATTTTCAGCTCCTTTTGATCACCTCTTTACACTCCTCATGTTCTGCCCAATAGGCCTCGAACCTGAAATCTTTTTTTATCCGAATTTGCCGCTGTGTATCCAAAATTAAAGCACAATGATCCGAAGTAATGGCCGGAGAGGCTCTTAAATTGACATTCTGATATATTTGCAACCACTTCCAATTCACTAACACTCTATCTAGTCTTTTCCTAGTGATAACATTATTTTTTGGATTACTAAACCATGTGTACTTACTGCCTTTAAGATCAATATCTATTAAACCATTATCATCTACGAACCTTCTAAACATTTCTAAATAAATTCTAGGTTGTGGATGAATGCCTACCTTCATCTTGATTTAAAATATCATTGAAGTCTCCCAAATAAGTTTGAGGTACTTCCTTACTCATGTTGCTTACCATAAGCTCCTGCCATAGTTTCCTTCGCTTTTGAAAAACTGGATTCCCATACACGAAAATACCCTGCCAATTCAAATCATTGTTAATGTTAATATTTGCTTTAATGTAATTATCACAGCACTCATAAACATTAATATTAGTATTAGATTTCCATAACAAACTTAGACTGCCGGACAAGCCCCAGAATTCCACACAAAACATATAGTCAAAATTAAGCTTTCTTGTAACCCTATCCATTTTTTCCTTTCTAGCCCTAGTTTCCATTAAAAACACTATTAGCGGCCTTACTTTTTTACATATCTCATATAACTCAGAAATTGTCGGGGCAGCCGCTATTCCCCGACAATTCCAACTTATAATACTCATGGCTGAGGTTGGGGCATGTTAAGGCCCGCCTCATCAGCCATTTGTGTTCCCCTACTCTGCCTAGACACATGCATAGCTAACTCAAACTCCCCTGTGTCCACAGTTGTATTGCCATTCTTCATTTTCTTGTGCTCTTTGTCCTCTTGTTCCTTCTTCCTGTCCTTGTATGTGAACATTAGCACCTGCCAGTTCTCTCTTTTCCTTTTCAAACTCAACTTCAATTCCAATTTTTTGGCTAACTGTGCTTCCCACTCAGCTTGTTCTTCAGCTGCTTTGTCTTCATCTTCATCACTTGCTAATTCCACAAAGTAGATATTTTCATCCAGATTAACATGTTGACTAACCAATTCCAGCTCTCTGTTCTTTGCCTCCTTAGATGGCTTGCTCAGTTCATCATCTTGCATTCCTCTTCTCCCCACTTCCTGGTGATTCATGCTCTTCATTCTACCTTTACTCACCTGTTCATCATTCTTCCTTGCTAACATGAGCCTTTTTAATTCCTGGCCTATGGCTTCTTTTTCCCTTTTTTCTTCCTGTCCCAACTTCCAGTCTTCAATTTTGTAGCTGTTCATGTCTGTTTCTTCTCTTGGGTTTTTATTCAGCCATTTCCGTTCAATATTCCCTGCTTGCAAAGAATTTATGTCTAAGATGGGCCCAATATCCTTCCTTAGTCCATTTCCACTTGACTTCTGGGCCTCTTTCCCCTTCTGTCCCTTCTAAGCCTTTGTGTTGCTGGCCCATTCATTCTTTCTTTCTCTTATATCCATAATAAGATTTTTAAATTTAAAGGCTGCTCCTAGGTCAAACAGTGTATCCCTGTCATCCTGAAATTCGGGGATTTTCGATACTCCCTCTACCTGCTCTTCTGCTTCTGCCATTTCTTCCTCTCTCCTTGTTTGGTTTTTCCATACGCTTTCTTCCCTGATTTTCTGCTGCGATGCCTGCTCAGCCCTTATCCTACTCTTCTCAGAGCTTTGTTCATCTCCACTCTCCCGTCTATGGTCCATTTGCTCACGCGCCTGTTCCTCCTTTGTCTCCTTTCCTCCCTGTTGTTTTGAAGTTCCTCCTCTCATGGTTGGACTCGGTCTAAATTGGGTTACTCCCAATCCTGGTGAGTACTTCTTCTTGGATGGGTCCCAGCAAGCCATTGCTGTTGGATTTTTGCACGATTTCTTCTCGTGTCCTAATATACCACAATTAAAACAGTAGCTATCTGGTAGCCTTTCATACTTGAAGAAGACCCACAGTGGTGGCATTTTCTCTCTGTCGAGCCAGAATCCTGTTGGCAGAGCCTTGGTTATGTTGATGCTAACCCTTATCCTCATATATGATCTACTAAGAATGCCATCGACTTTTGGATCTTCTGCCTCAGCCAAAACCCCCAGCATCTCTCCGATAACAATGCCTGTCTCCTTTTTCATGAGGTCATGTGGGATACCATGCACTTGGATCCAAAATTCCATGAAGTCATGATCCACTTCAAACACCGATTTTCCCTCCCTCCATAATCTGAGGTTGACCATGTTTCCTTTGACATTCCAAGGGCCGTTTTGCATAATCTGCAGCCTTTTCTTCCTATCCTTAAAGCTGAATAACAACTTTTTTGATCCAATATCAGTAACTGCCACTTCTTGTGGGTTTCCCCACATTTCCAGTAGCGCATTCTTGTATGTTTTGAAATTTATCTTTTTCTCACTTATTACATTCCCGACTACATTTAAGCAATCTCTCTTGTACCCCCAGCTCTCCAGGTTTGTTGAACTTGATGACTTTTCCTTCAATGTTGTTTATATTGTGAGTTTTTGACTAAAATGGTTGTCTATTTCAGGTTTCTCAGCGTTGTAGAAAGCTTAGGTTTAAAGTTATATTTGTGAGTATATGACTATGTGTGTTGAGAGAAGAAAGGCTCCCTGTTGGAGAAGAACCTAAAAGTTCACAGAAGACTCTCCTAATGAGAGAAGAGAAGCTAATAGCATGGCTCATGATTTTTTTTTTTTTGGACATGATGGCTCATGATTCATATAGTGGTTTTTCAATAAAAATTGTTGTCATAATTTTAAAGGTACCCAAACATGACTCCATAAAAAATATATGGGCCACAGATGGTATTATTGGCCCAGTATTACACGTGAAGCTGAATTTTTTAAGGAAACATGTTTTTATCCAGGTAGAAGAGAAACAAAAGTGCTGAATACCAATAAAAATTTGAAACAAAAAATATTAACTCAAAAGTCAAAACTAAAACATTCAGACAAAAACTTCGGATCATTACAAACCAAAGAGCAAAAAACGTGTAAATAAAAAACAAAGAACCGAACATGAGTTTGTAGAGTATTACAAATGAATCACTTATGACCAAAACAAAAAATGAATCACTTAAATTAGAAGAGATTTATTTGCAATAACCATATCTAAGGTTGCATTTGGAAGGGAGACTGAGATTAGGAAATAGAGATTGAGAAATTAAAACTGAATTAAGTCTCTGTTTAATGTAAAATATATTAGATTGAGTTATAATTTAGTATTATGTTTAATTTAAAATAAATATAGAGATTGGTGATAGATTTGAAATTTGAAAAATTAAATTAAAATATCTTTTAAAAGAAATGTTATTAAAGTTTTAGTCTCTATCTCTAAAATTTTAGTTTCTTGTGAAGTGGAGATATTGAAGAGACTGAAATTTTAGAGATAGAGACTGAAATTTTAGTTCAAGCCCACTAAATATAATATTGAGTCTCAGCTTTTTCGTCTCAGTCTCAATCTTTCTAACCAAATACTACCTAAGTGTATATTAAAATTAATCACAAAAATTAGTCATCAATATAAAATATATATTAAAATATAAAATATATAAAAAAAATTAAACTATATATATTTATTAGTGGTTAATTTTAGTATACAAAATAATATTTTTATATTTGTCAGATGGTAAATTACCTCTTAAAACGTTACATTCGGGTTGAATTCCCAGCTAAAATTTGACCAGAATTTCATTGATTAGATGTTGAAAACACAGTTTTCTACATGTACATTTAACATTCCAAATCAATATTCAAACCTAAACCTAAATTATAAACAAGAAAACTTGATACTGTGTCACATCAGTGGTAATCTATTAAAACTAATAAGCTCGCTAGAGCCTAGATGTGTGATCTTTAAGTCTGAAACCACTCTCAAAAGTCAAAACTCCTATGCCTCGAGCAATTACATACCATAGAATAATTCAAATGAGAAATTAGGTCTGTAATAATTAATTTAAAACCAATCAAACCATCAAGTTCTCCTTCCTTCCATTGAAATAAAACTTTGTTGTTTAATTCAGTGAAGACTCAATTAGCTCATTTATAATTAGTTTATATTTATTAAATATTTATTGAAAAAAGAATAGATCAATAAATATCAAGTTTAAAATAAAAGAAACAACATGCATAAAATTTCATGCAAACTAAAATTAAATACATAATACAAACACTTAAGCCACACATAATTGATTCACAATAACCATTTTGATCACCCTGCAAAATCAAAGCAAGCTATGTACCTAAAGTAATACTTTGCTTTAATTTCTTTTTTTGGGTCATGGTACCTAATACTTTGCTAAAACACTCTCTCAAATACTCCTCAACTTTTTGGCCACCCAAAAGACTATAATAAATGGGATAAAAAAAATGATGCTATGAATACATATATGATGATAAGTCTTATCTTATCATAGTCATCAGCACACTGAGGAGACAAATTAAACATCATGTGTATGCAACATATTTGCACTAGCCTAAAAAGATGAAAACTAGATTTAAGTGTAAAATGGATTCATCTTCCATATTTGTTGAGAGATATAGAGCACTTACTACCATTTTTCTCTAGTTGAGGATTTGGTGCAACTTTGAGTGCATATCTAATTGCACCCTTAAAGGGGTTCCAACTTTTTATTTATAAAAAGGTTTAGTCAAACACAAACGGAAATGGAAAATGTATCAGACCATCATCATTTGCATCCTTAAATTAAAGACAAAAGCCCAATGCAACCCTCATGAACACTATTGATATAATTAAATTAAATTGGTTATTAAGCCTCTATTAGCAGAGTCCTAGAGTAGCTATTAACTTATCTTTATCTAACTTTGGATTTAAATCGTAAAATCACTCAGTTATTAATGCAAATATCAAATTAAATTATTTATATTACTTACATTTTTTGTGTGGTCTTTTTTTTTTTTAATTAAAAATGTTATTCGTACACCAAAACCAACTATACTAAAATCATTCATCAATGTATTTGTGCATAAATACATATGTAGTTTAATTTATTTTCAATGTATATTTATATTCTAATTTGTATTTTATACTGATGACTAACTTTGGTGGCTGATTTTAGTATATACATAACATAGTCGTTTTTAAATATCGCATAATATAAAATATAGGAGTCACTCACATAAAGATATCTAAATCATCCTTTTTTTAAATATATTTTCTAGTCACTGAAATTTAACACATATAATCGATTAAATTGTAATATTTTTGTCAAAATTAGATCGGACAAATCGATTTGACTAAAAAATCGATAAATAAAATTTTGAATCGGTCTAAATTAATATTTGTTTATAATTAAAAAATAACTATACCCCTATTATAAAAAATAACTAAAATACTTATATTATATATATATATTTTGAAAATTTTAAATCTTAACCCTTCTATTCTTTCTATAGTGTCATAGGGTTAGTATTTAAAATTTTTAAAATTAATATATATATATAATAAAAATATTTTAATTATTTTTTATAATAAGAATATTGTAGTTATTTTTTATAAAAAAAAATATTAATTTAAATTGGTTCAAAATTTAACTTATTAATTTTTTGATCAAAATAATTTGTCTGGTCTAAGGACATTAGTACTACTTAACTTTTAAAATGAAAATTCTACTTAACTTTTATATATATATATATATTTAGTTTATATTTTACTTTTAAAAAAAATCAACTAAAAAAATTAGAAATTAAAATAAAAAAGTTACAAATCTTATCTGATACAAATTTAAATGTCAATTAAACTTGGAGATGCTTATATATAACAAAAACTCTCTTGAAAATTTAGAATCAATGAAATTAATAGTGTCAATGACAACATATATAGGAGCACACCTATTGAGTAATATTACTGTTTGTAAGAAAAATGAAGTGATATTGGTCTCTCCATCAAGGAACACCATTATAATGTCCAGAGATAAAAAGTGAGATTAACTCTATTATTATATTATAGGGTTATAGCATTGATGCATGTTATTCTGTTTTATCTGAATATTTTTACCGCAAAGGTAGTCAAAAACCAAATTGGAAATCCGCGTTTGCACACTAAACACTTTTATTGGATAGTGCACAACATAGACACATTATATTAATTTAAATTTTAAAACAATACATTAATAGATTTTGGAACTTCAAAATAGTAATATTAACATGACTAATATATCAGTAACAACTCTAATGATGATGACAATAATTTATACATTAGAATCCAACTATACAAAATTCTCAAATTCTAGTATATTCTGACTCACTAGCTTTAAAATTATAAATATTCATAAATATACACACGACAATAATTAAATATACAAATAAGTATTAAATTAAAGAAGTATTTTTTCCCTCTCAATCTTTAGTTTAATATGGAGAATATTATCTTGTTTTTAGACGTAGAATTAGCATTTTATATATGATCTGTAAATAAATATTGTTTGACTATTTCTATGAATAAATTAAAACTTTTTTTAAAATATATCTTAATAATTGGTTAAATTTGAAATAAGGATAATTTTCCTACTCTTCTTCAAGCTTAGGGTAGGTACTTTAATTGAGATTTTGAAGATAAAATATCAAAATAAGAGAGTCCATGATGATGTGTTATTATGATATTGGTACATATAGTGAAGGAAGAAGAATAAAATAAATAAGGAAAAGAGAAGTGGAAGGGAATTTCATGCATCTCATATTTATTTATTTATTTCTTTATTTTCTTAGTCATCACATAATCCTAACCAAGTAGATTGATAAGACTTAATTAATTGGTGAAGCAAAAAGGTTACCTGGCCTCATCACTGAGGTTAATTAGATAAATCACTTTTGTAGGTGGGTGTTATGGTATCTAAAACTAGTAAAGTAAAAGGATCGATCGGATAATATTCAAATTTTTTGGTATACATTTGGATTCTATGGTTGGTTAAATTAGACTCAAAGATATCCTAATATTAACTATAGCTAATAGCCACTTGCAACATATGATTGGGACCTTGAACAACAATTAGATGCGATTAATTTAAGGAAAAGCTTCTTTGCATGGAGATCATAATAATCAAGATCTCTACGTAACGTTTCTCCACATGGGCGAAACTAAATTTTTTTGAGAGGGGCTAACCTAAAAAATATAAGTTAAGAAAAAAAATAAAAAATAAAAAATTAGAGACTTATACATACATCTTATTAATTTTGGGAGACTATTGCCCTCTTACTTATAACGTGGCTCCGCCACTGTTTCTCGAGGACTCACCAATTATATGCAATTCTTCAAGTAGATAATATGATATTATTTGAAGGGTTTAATTTTAATGTATTAACGGTATAAAATTTTATATAATTATTTAATTATATATTTTTTGGATAATAATTATTTAAATAGTTAATATAAAAAATAATTATTTTTATTAATATAATATTATATAATTAAATATATATATAAAATTATTTTATACTGACAATAGATCAAAATTATATTCTTATTCTAAATCTAAAGAATAATTATTTCATTTGTATAATTATTAAGTTGTTTGACATTTTAATTTTTTTTCCTACAAACTTTATTAGTACTTTTTTTTGAAATTACCAATTTAAGTCTTAAATTAATTAAGTCTACGAACTATGTTACGAATTTTATGTATTTCTTCAATAGTATTACACACAATCGCTAGTTTGATGACTTCTTATAGTTCGGTAATTATTTATAAAACATTTCTAAATTTACAAAATATTCTGAATAAGCGTGCAAATATAATTAACTCACTTAAATAATAAATTTTGATAATCTTTTAATATTTTTTATTAATAATAATATATAATTAAATTGAATTGTTAAAGAAATTCATATAAATTAAATAATTAATGATATGTTTAATATATAACGTATATTCATTAATTATTAAATTATATATAAAAAAGGGCAATATCCTAAATGGCTTAAACAAAGGGGCCTACGGGAAGCTAAGGTAATTAAAGTATTTCCCCCATTAGTGTTGATCTAGGCTCTAGGCCTCCAGCTAAACCCAAAGCTTTAATTTCCTTTTATATTTACACATATTTTATAGTAATAATCCTATGATTAATAAAAAAATATAGTAATCCTTTGGGGTTTCCCCATTATCTCTACAATACAATGAGACTTTTCTATAAAGATAAGGTCATACTTGAATATATATAATTTCACTATATATAAGTCTTTACCTAGGTTGGTAGGCATCTATATTGATATGTTCCCCTGTTATTTACTTTTACATGCGACACAACTATATAAAAAATATGTCTCATAGCTTTCATATCCCAACAGTAAAAATAAAAAGTAGGATAAAATATCAATTTAATTTCTAACTGTTAAATCTTAATTTTGTTTTTAATATTTAAAATATTTTATTTTTATCTCAAATATTTTATTTTTGTTTCATTTTAGTCTTTTAATTAAAAATATTTTTATTATATTTTTTATAATAACAAAATCATAATTATAATAATCATAATAACAGTTTTAGTAATTTGAGAATGAAAATAACAAAATAATAAGATAAATAAAAAGATAATAATAGAAAAAATTAATATTTAAAAAAACATTAATTTTGACAAAAAATAATGTTTTAGATAAAAAAAATAATACGTTTTAAATATTAGAATTTAATCGAAATGTTAAGAACTAAAAATAATATTTGATTAAAAAAATAAGTAGAAAATATAAGGTTGGAGGTGAATGATTAATTAGAAAGTGAGATGATGTTGAAGGAAGGGAGGAATGTGTAATGGAAAGGCAAAATAGGTTTGGGCTTAGAGAGGCATGGGCATGGCAAGTGCCAACTAAGCCATGACACACTCTTCCCTCATGCCACCCTTATGCCTTCTTAACTCTCTTTCTTTCCTTTTCCAACCTTCTATTTTTCAAACTATCATATTATACCACATTTCTAATTGTCAAATTACAACCCCACACAAAAAAAAAAAAAAAAAAAAAGGAAGAAATATTCATATGTTATATTCATATTTTTTCCTTTTTATTATATATTAGACAAACTATTGCTTAAAATGTTATTAATTTGTTGGAATCATTAGATTTTATATTTTTTTCATGACAGTTTTTTTTTGAATATTTTACTTATTTAACCTCTTAATTAGTTAATAAACAAATATATAGATAGATATAAAGGTTGAAATTGAAAAGTAAAAAGGTTATACGCTCAAAGTATGTATCCTCTTTAATTTAATTTGTCCATATTGTTATAAATACATTAATTAAGCCTAATAATAGCTCAGCCAACTTACCACAACTAGTAATAACTGTAGAAACTTAAATCAATAACTTGCTCAGCTAACATAAGATATTTTATTGAACAATTTTGCTGCCATGATCAATCTCAATATATACAAAAAGAGAAGCCTGTAATAATTAAACCATGGTCATGGTCAAGAGCTCTATGCAGATTTTAATTTTTTCAAAAATATATTAAACAATTAAACTTCTTAATTATTAGTGTGTGTAAACACTTTTAACCATTATTTATAAGCATTAACAGATATAAAACTCAAATTAAATCCCACAAGTTATACGCTTGTTCCAAAACCCCCCAAAAGAATAAAAAATTTGAAAAAGAATAATAAGCAAAGAAGTTAGATCCCAATTTTTTCTTTTACAATATTTTCTAACTTAGTAAGTTAAGTATTAATTTGTTATTAACCGGTGTTCCACTTAAAAATTTATTGTTGTATAATAAATTACTGCATATACAAAGTATAATTTAAATTTTTAACATTTATTTAAATAAATAATTTTTTTTTATACCAAACAAAAAAATATTTATAAGAATGTCTAAAACAAATACTATGTTTGAATGTTCATTCCATGCGAGTACTTCAAAGGATGCAATGAGAATTTAAACACATTTTAATTTTGCTAGACGTTCTAACAAAGTGTTATGTAAAATAGGAATATAGCAAATTGATAATAAAGTAAAGAAGATAGCGGATTCTTTAATTGAGACTTTGCTAACACTATTTTGAGTATTTTCTTTCATTTTTGTCTTCTAGTGTGTCTTAAATTTCTCAACCGTGACGAAATCAACATTTGTTGATAGAATAATTGTAGTTCAACATCCTTCATTAAATTCCAATTTTCAAAGCTTTGAACGATGACGAACCAGGAACCACAATTTTATAAATAAATGCTGTCCATAATTTTGTATTTCCTTTGTTTTTCGTCACACGTAGTTACGTTTTGTTATCAACTACATCAAACCAAAATTAATGGTTATTAGCTTGTTGCATCTTTTAAAGTATTTACTTTGATAATACCGTTTAGTGTATTTTACAGGAGTTTAATTTTAATATTTTTTATGATATAAAATATTTTATACACCTTAGTTACATTTATTTTTTTATAATTATTTATATTATTAATATAAAAAATAATTATTTTTATTAATATAATATTACATAATTAATTATATATGTAAATAAAATTATTTTATACATTATATTAAAATAAGTTTTATTTTACATAGCAAAAAAATATAGTAAATTATCATAAATAGAACATAATTATACGTTAGTAAAAAAATCCTAAAATTGTTATCGATATTCGGATATATTTTTTCATCAATTACTATTCTTTTTGCGATTTAAAATGCAAGTTTTTTCTTTCTAAGTTTTGCAATTATGTAAACATTTTTTTTTTGCTATCATACAAAACAACCACGATTTTTTTTTAATTTAATTTAATTTTTTTTTATTCTGCCTATACTACATCTGTGGTACATAGCCGGTTCCAAGTCCGGATAAAGGAGGGGAGTTGTGTTAAGCCTTCGACAGCCAACATAAAAATTTAGTTGAATCTTTATGATATGGATAAAAAACGTTATTACGCTAAAACTAGGTTGTTGCCCGAAAGCAACGCGCCGTATGACTCACGTACAGTGTCAAATGAGTAAGAGCCGTTGCATCGTGCCTGGGTGTAGTGTTAAATGAGTAAGAGTTTCCGCATTTTCGTGAACGAACAAAGGTAAATAAGCTAGTTAACAAAAAAAAAAAAAACTAAAGGTAAATGTCGAAGCGACAGAAGGTTGAGATTTGGAACATTGAACATAGGCACTCTAACAGAAAAATTCATGGAGGTGGTGGATACCATGACAAGGTGGAAGATTAACATTATGTGTCTATAAGAAACAAAATGGGTCGACGCGAAGGCTAGGGAATTGGATACCCCCGAGTTCAAACTTTAGTACACAGGAAAGGTGAAGAATAGGAATGTGGTAGGTATTATCGTCGATAAGCAGTGGAAGAAGGACGTAGTAGATGTCAAGAGGGTGGGTAATCAGATCATCTCTATCAAACTTGCGGTGGAATGAGGTACTTTTCATATAATTAGCACCTATGCACAACAAGATAAGTGGGTTCGGACGAGCAACACAAGATAAGGTTTTGGGAGGATTTAGAGAGTTTGCTCTAAGACATATCTTAGGGAGATAAGATTTTGTTAGGAGGAGATTTAAATGGCCATGTTGGAAGAGAAATTGATTGGGTATGAAAGTATTAACGGAGGCCATGGTTTCGGAGTGGTCAATACCGAAGGTAAAACTATTTTGGACTTTCCTCAACCTTTGACATTCTCCTCGCAAATACATATTTTAAAAAGAGAGATGAACATCTTATAACTTATAGGAGTGGCATGACAAACTCT
This sequence comes from Arachis ipaensis, assembly GCF_059453495.1. Taxonomy (NCBI): domain Eukaryota; kingdom Viridiplantae; phylum Streptophyta; class Magnoliopsida; order Fabales; family Fabaceae; genus Arachis; species Arachis ipaensis. The sequence goes on from NC_142440.1 coordinate 144,857,144, forward strand.
CAAATCGATTTCTTCTTGTTGAGGAGAGTCACCCGAAAATTTTGTATTAATTGTAAAATTCTTCTGGGAGAGAGTTTAACACAACATAAGATGCTCGTCATGGATTTTTGCGTTGAGCAAAAGTTGAGGAAAGACATCATACGAAGAACCCAAGGAAGAGGTGGTGGCGGATGAAAGGTGAGGAACAAAGAAGCTTTCTAAAACTGGTAGGAGAAGAGACAAAGTGGAAAGGGGATGGAAGCGCGGGGGAGATGTGGAGGGAGATGACAGAAGTTATTAGAAGAATAGTAAAAGAAAATTTTGGTGAATCTAGAGGAATATGACTAAAAAACAAGGAGTCCTGGTGGTAGAATGTAAGTATACAAGAAAAGATAAAGACAAAAAGGGAGTGTTTTAAAGAGTGATTTTTGTGCCGTAATGTAGATAATTGGAAAAAATATAAGGCTGTTAAGAAAGACACAAAAGTGACTGTAAGTAAAGTAAGAATAAGAGCATATGAGGGTCTCTACTAGTCTTTAGGCACGAAGGAAGGAGAAAAAGGTATATATATAATCACAAAGAGCCGTGAAAGAAGAACGAGAGCCTTTGATCATGTTAAGTGCATAAAGGATAAAGACGGAGAGGTTTTGGCTCAAAATGAGAAGATCAATAAAAGGTGGAAAAGCTACTTCTACGAGTTATTTAATGAAGGAGAGAAGACTCTTCCGAGCCTTGGTCGGTTATACACAAAGGAAGAAGATTAAAACTTCGACTACTATCGAAGGATTCGAGACTTCGAGGTAAAAAATGCTCTAAAGCAGATGAAAAATGGCAGGGCAGTAGGACCCGATAATATTCTGATTGAAGTTTGGAAGGGCCTTGTAGAGAAATGCATCAATTGGTTAACCAAGCTTTTCAATTAGATTTTGAAGTCAAAGAAGATGCCAAATGAGTGGAAAAAGAATCCATTTGTACCTATCTACAAGAATAAAGGAGATATATAGAGTTGCAGAAACTATAGATGGATCAAGCTCATGAGCCATACCATGAAGTTATGGGAAAAGGTGATAGAGCGGAAGTTGAGACAAGAGATACAAGTAATAGAGAACTACTTTGGTTTTATGCCAGAAAAATCCACCACTGAAGCTTCATACCTGTTAAGAATGATGATGGAGAGGTATCGTAGTAATAAAAATGATCTACATATAGTATTTATTGATTTGGAAAAAGCATATGATAGGGTGCTAAGGAAGGTCTTATGGAAGGTTTTGGAAAGAAAGAGAGTAATGATCGTATACATTCGTGCAATTAAAGACATGTATGATGGGGTTACAACTAGTGTGAAGATTCAAGGTGGTGTGATAGAGAAATTTTCTATTGGTGTAAGATTACAACATGGATCATCTTTAAGTCCATACCTTTTCACATTAGTCTTGGAAGTACTCACAGAGCATATTCAAGAGCTTGTGTCATGGTGCATGCTTTTTGCCAATGATATCGTCCTTATGGGAAAGTCAAGGGAAGACCTAAATAAGAAGTTGGATTTATGGAGAGAATCTCTAGAAGTGTATGGTCTGCGCATAAGTCATAGCAAGATGGAGTATATGAAATGTAAGTTCGACTGCCGAAGGGAAAACCTAATACAAAGGTGAAGATTGGAAAAAAATCCTACGAAAAGTTAAAGATTTTAAATATCTTGAGTGCATCATATAGGATAATAGAGAGATTGAACATGATGTAAATCATAAGATCCAAGCAGGTTGGTCAAAATGGCAGAGTGCATCTAGTTTTATATGTGGCAAAAAAGCGCCTTTAAGTGCTTAAAGGTAAATTCTATCGCATTGCTATCAGACCAGCTATGCTTTATGGTATAGAGTATTGGGCAGTCAAAGGGGAGCACGAACCTAAGTTAAGTGTGACATAGATTAAAATATTGAGATGGATAAGTGGTCATAAGCGATTGGATAGCATAAGGAACGAAGAAATAAGAAAAAGATTTGTAGTAGCACCTATTGTGGAAAGAGATGGTAGAATCATGTCTCAGGTGGTTTGGACATGTGAGAAGAAGATCGAAAGAGCATCCAATCAGGAGGGTGGATGAGATGAAAAATTGATAAGGGGTGAAAAGCAAAGAAAGACCTAGGAAGACCATCTATGAGGTGGTCAAACGAAATTTATATATAAACGATCTCTGTGTAGATATGATACATGATAGAATTCAATGACATTGTTTGATCCATGTAGTCGATCCCACCTAATAAGACAAGGCATTGTTGTAAATTATTTAAATATAATATTTACAAAAATGTATAATCTGTAATGTGTTTAACTATATGCACAACACCTGATATCCTAAGTATAATGTCTAAAAGCTAGTTAAAGACACATCTTAGGTACATTGTATTTGGGATATGATAAAAAAATGACAAATCGAATACTCTACTCAAGGTATGCTCATAAACAAATTCTAAGCACGGATACATGTATTATGGTAAACGATTTAACTATAATATTACGTACTCGTATTATTGTACTAGTATGGTTAATTAAATATTCAATTTGAAAAAAAGAACTATTTAAATTTTTTAATTAAAAATTAACAATTTAAAAATTTAAAATTATCCAAGATATATGCAAAACCTCTTTATATATTGATATAATATTTTAGACAATATTAAATTGGTTTGATTTTAATTTAAATTAATAATTTAATTTAATTTAATTCATTAAAAATAAATATACTTTATTATTATACTGGTATAGTTATTTATGAGCACTGCCAAATTAATTTAAAAAAATGACATTATTAGATTAAGTCATGAACATATAGAAATAAATTAGCTACACTCTAGGCACATGACTTAATCTATAGAAATAAATTAGCTACACTCTAGACACATGACTTAATCTAATAATGTGACCTTTTATGTTGGTATAATAAAATAGTATACATAGAATATAAAATTAATCTAATAATGTCACACAATAATATCGAAGAGACAATATTTTTATTAAATATATTATTCTTTTAATTATTAAATATTCATCCAATATTTATATTTATATTCAATTATTTTATTAAAATTAATTGGACAGTATTCATAAATAATCATACGAATATAATAATACAAATATATTTATTTTTAAAATTATTTAAATAAAGTTGGATAAAATTAAAAAATAAAAATAAACCAATTTAATATTGTTCAAAACATTATATTGGCGTATAAAGAAGTTTTGCACATATTTTAAATAATTTTAAATTTTTAAATTGTTAATCTCTCTCTCTCTATTTTTTGCTTTTTTTAATTGTCTATTCTATTTATAGCATTGTAGTTTAGTTTAATTACCTCGTCTTTTCCTGCAACCAAGCAGATATTGCAAGTGTGCAACCATGGTAATTGGTACATTTTTTTTTCATAATAATTTTTTTATCAATTTTGACAGTATTCTCTTATTAAAACAAAATAAAATATTGAAATATAATCTTAAAGCTTTTTATACTACAATATTTATAATAAGAGTGCTAAGGACAGCAATTTTTATATATATTTTGTAATCATTAATTGGCTATCAATAATATTTTTAATGGTATGAGATTACATCAAATGATAGGAGATTACTTACTTTTCTTTTGATGGTTAAGTACTGGCCACAAAACACAAAAATTACTGTGTCTAGACTTATTATATATTGTTGATTATCACAACAAGCTAATTGTTTGATTTGCGCAAAATACTATTAACAAATTGTGATCACTTTCTTGTCCCTGAAAGTAGTCTTTGAAATTTGAACACCCGAATTACAATGGAATATACTGAGTCTAGTCTCATTGCGAAAGCTTTTTACTTTGTTACTCAATTTGATTTATGTATTTATGTATGATTAGAATAATGATCTATAGTATTTTCTCAAACTAGCATCGATCCTAAACATCATTCTACTTTTCAAAAAAGACCTTTTTTTAATAATATTTGACATTTAAAAATAAAGAGAATAATTAGGATGATGATTAAGAGAAAATATTACACATATGCTCATGTAAATAAACGTAAAAATCGACTTTAACCTATATATGATGAAATTTTTTAATTATATATTAAGGTAATAGAATATCATACCAACAATGGAGTAATGTTTAATTTCATACCTTAAATTTTACACGTGATGAGTTAAGTTGGTCCTACAAATTTGAATCTAATAATCGAATTGTTATCTCAAGTTAACTAACATGCATAATGGTAGTTTGTAATTCAATGAAAAAAACTGGTATATTTGACCAATATTGAAGTATATTAATTCAATATAAACTCATTTGATTCAATTAACTGAAATTTAGAAAATCAATTTAAATACTTATTCCAAAAAATACAAAAATTTGAATTCTTAACAAACTTTTTGAAATAGTGAAATTGAATTATTTAGTAAGATTATAACTTTTTGCAACAAAGCGAAAAATTTTTTAATTAATGAAGTACTCTTTTTTAATTTCATTAGCAATTAAAAAAGAAAAATATTAAGAAATTAATATTTTTTATTAATATTAATCAACATTTAATTAATATTTTATTTTTATACTATTAAAATTTAAAATTTAATACTTAAATGCGTGCAATTAAAGAAACTTGATATTATTATTTTGTACCATTATTTAAATGGGTGCAATTAATTTAGCTTCTATATATAGTTGGTAGTAGTATCTTTTTAATTTTTGTTACTTTTTTTAATACCACAAGAGATGTGATCTTGATACACTCAATTGAAAGATGAAATCCTCGAAGCATCTTAGTACCTTTCAAAATTGACCACAAAGAAAACTCAGCAAATGACATGATCATCCTATGTGGCAAATCAGAGTCCACGTGGCAAGGGCTTAGGCGTATAAATAACAAACGTCATCATGTCCCTCACTCTCGAACAAGTCACAACACAACACCTTGCACCTTGTCTTATCGAACTAACCAAACAACCCTTTGCAAATTCTCTTCTCTTCTTCAACCCAAAAACAAAAAAAATATAATAAAATAAAATAAAATAAAAAACGTTTATTACAATATTTTTTTTGGTGACTTAACGTTTATTACAATATATAATTATATATCTGCACACAGAAAAGAAAAAAAAAAAAAGAAAGAAACGTTTCTCCCTTTCTCACTCATATACAAAGATTTAATTGTTGAGAAACGATAAAAAATAACTAAAAAAAATAAAGGAAATGAAACGCGAGATAGAAAAATAGAGATTTTCCGGGAAAATTCGAGCTTCCGAGAAGGTGCGAGAAAATTGGATAGAGGGAAGGAAGGGAAAGAGCGATGGCGACGCCGTTAACGGGGGTGCAGCACCTAGAGGGAGTGGCGGTGCTGCCGAATCGCGTGAGCAAGGTGGAATCTTCCAATGGCGGCGCATTCAACGGTTCTTCGCAATTGGAGTCGCCAATTTTGATATTCTCGTTCTTCCACAAGGCGATTAGGAACGAGCTCGATGCTTTGCACCGATCGGCCATGGCGTTTGCCACCGGTGATGGTGACCGCTCCGAGCTCCGGCCGCTCTCCGAACGGTACCATTTCATCAGATCGATGTATAGGCACCACTCCAATGCTGAAGATGAGGTTCGCCACTTTCTGGATTTTTGTTCTTTCGTTTCTGTTTCTTTCTTTGGAACATGTTAAAAGTGTGTCGAAAAATGGTGTAGAAGAAACTTGGAGATTTTGAATAGGGTAAGAACAATTGAGTTTCAGTGAAAATATTTATTTACTTTTTTTTCGTGTGCTGAAAAATTGAAGTTTCGTAGTGTGATTTTTCATTAATCAAGATGTTTTGGTGTTTTTTTTTTTTTAAATTTTCGTTCAAAGTGGATAGCCTTTTTGTCATTCTCATTATTTTTGGCTTTTGATAAGATGAATTGGATATGCAAGGCCTTAATATGGTGAATCCCTTCATAGGGTCTCATTCTCAATGAAGATTTCGCTTTTTTTTTTTTTCTCTTTTTATTTGTTATTTTAAACTTTTGCCAAATGAAGAATGTTAGTTACAATCACTTCTAAGATCTATATGTTGCGTGAGGAGATTAACTTGCGGTTCCTTAGTTTGTGCCTTTATGGGTTTATAAGAACAGTGAGCTATTGTTTATCACTAAATAGTAGTAAATAGTTGTAATTATATTGGTTGTGTGCTGATCCGTGAGTTGAGACTGAATTTAGATTTTATATCGAAGTAACTTTATCTAGTTTGTGATACACGATTAGATTTCTGTTTGATTTGAAATGATTGGTCTATCTCTACACACACAAATTTTGGTGGTATTATGGTATGAAAGACATTTGGGTCGGTCTTGCAATGCATTTTATTTTATTTTTTTTCCAAATAAGTTGGATGGAAATCTGTGAGCATTGTCACTTTTGGATTTAAATCTTCAGGGCATTCTTTTGCATTTGGTTTATCATTTATCTATAGTGGTATATGCTATTGATATCTTCTTCATGGAGTCTAAGGACTGTTTTTTTCATGATTTTGATCCTATATACGTGCTTTGTACTTTCCCAAATTGATGTTTCATGATCCAATATAGTGGTTCCTGCCTTTCTGCTACAATTGAACATTCTGAGGGAAATCTATTCTGGAATGTAGGTGATTTTTCCAGCTTTAGACATACGTGTGAAGAACGTAGCACATACATATTCTCTTGAACACAAGGGAGAAAGCAATCTTTTTGATCATCTATTTGAGCTTCTAAATTCTTCAACCCATAACGATGAAAGTTTCCCAAGGGAGTTAGCATCGTGCACAGGAGCTTTACACACATCAGTTAGTCAACACTTAGCTAAGGAAGAGGAGCAGGTAGATGTCCACTTTGACTCTTCTATTGAGATAAATGCATAGTTGATAGTTCACATAGCTTTGTTTTTTTTTCTTTTTTCACTCCCAACAACTATAAGCTAAAGGTACTATTATTTACTGACAGGTTATTGCAGGCTAGATGCTACATACCATGTGGTATAACTGTAAAGATTATATTTGTTCGATGTCTGTTATCCAATTTGTGCTTTGCTTATTTGATGAATTTAATATTCTTTAATGACTACTTTCCTTAACCCAACCATGTTGATTTCAAGTTGTGATTCAGCATCAGTAGTGTAACTTTTATTAGCATAAAACTAGTCATGTGTAGTCTTTGATACGAACAATAGCAGGACTATATTGATTTTTCTTATATATTGCCCATATACTTGTATACAAATACAAAATATGCAAACTATAATAACCTTTAATATCCTTTAAAGTAAAGGAAAGTAGCCCCATATCATAGAAGACTACAGGTTAGACCAGATCTCAATAGTTTGTTTTATTTGCAAACCTGAGAGTACCACTTCGGAGAAAAACCAAAGAATGCACATCTGTCCATGTGATTGGGGTTGGGTTATAAACCAGAAAATTCAAACAATTAACACGTTGGCATGTTTGCTTGTGTTCAGGTCTCTCTCTCCCTTTAAAGGGTATGAACGATACAGATATTTAACTTGTGAAATGGATGTGCGAGTTTCATTATGGAAATCATTACCTTATTTTAGAAGGATGAAATTCCCTGTTGATTTTGGTGTGTCTTACTTTTGTTTTGTTGGATGATACTAGGTTTTTCCACTGCTCATTGAGAAGTTCTCTCTGGAGGAACAAGCATCTTTAGTTTGGCAATTCCTTTGCAGTATTCCTGTGAATATGATGGCTGAATTTCTTCCATGGCTTTCAACATCTATATCACCTGAAGAATCTCAGGATTTGCGGAAGTACTTAAGCAAAATAGTTCCAGAGGAGACGCTTCTTCAAAAGGTGTGATGTTAATGATGTTTTAGAGTATTATTCTTTTGTTCCTTTCTCGTTTTATATGCATTTGAACATGTCATGATAATGTAACTGATCATATTCTTGCTTATTGAAGGTTATTTACACATGGATGGAAGGTAGAAGTAGTGCTAACACAGTTGAAAATGGTGTAGATCATTCTCAAGTTCAATGTAGTCCTAGTCCATTAACCCATCAGATTGGGAAAGTAAAATGTGCATGTGAGTCCACAGGAACGGGGAAAAGGAAATATTCTGGATGTATCATAGATGTTTCTGACACTACCGGAACACATCCTATAGATGAAATATTGCTCTGGCATAATGCAATTAAAAAAGAATTAAATGAGATAGCAGTGGAGACCAGAAAGATACAATTGTCTGGAGATTTTACCAATCTGTCAGCTTTTAATGAAAGGTTGCAATTCATTGCAGAAGTTTGCATATTTCACAGGTATTGCTTTAACTTTGTTCTATGCCATGTAGAAGTATCACGTGTTTTTTCGGTTAAAAAAGTCATTATTTTGATTTCCTGTTGGATGTTTCTTTTTTACCTCATTTTGCAACATAAAAGAGTGCTGTATTTTAATTCCTTTTATACATAAAGGGGTGTGTATTTTAATTCCCTTTTATATATTGATTTACAAATTGAAATTTACAAAAGATTGAATTGTGCTACTTTCTTAAATGCTATCCTCTTGGGGAGAATCTGTTGTTTTGATATCCTGTAGTATATTGAGTGGCAAAATGATTTTGAAAGAAAGTCCGTTAAGTTATCTACTTTCTAAAAGCTTCCCTCTTTAGTCAATTCTTTCTCTCAATTCTCAAGGACTGAATAATTGACTTTTCTATAAAATGCAGTATTGCTGAGGACAGGGTTATTTTTCCAGCAGTAGACGCAGAGCTATCTTTCTTTCAGGAGCATGCTGAAGAAGAAAGCCAATTTAATGACTTCCGGTGTTTGATTGAAAGAATTCAAGGTGAAGGAGCAACATCTAACTCCGAAGTTGAATTTTATTCCAAGTTGTGCTCACATGCTGATCATATAATGGAAACCATCCAGAGGCATTTCAAGAATGAAGAAGTTCAGGTGAGTCTTCATGAGTGAGATGCGGACTGTATGTAGTGTTAATCTTCAAAAGCATGTCATAGCTTGGCAGACGCCTGATACGTATGAGCAATGCTTTTATTAAGTGAATTAAATTGTCTTTCCGGTAGATAAATATGATGTAGGAGAGGTTCTGTTCTTCTTAATCCATAGTTGAATTATGGAAAAAAGTTGGTCAAAATAGTTGCAACAGTAAGCTATCTTTTTATTAATTTAATTTTTTTTAAATACATGATAGATTCTCTCTCATCTGTAGGTTCTTCCACTTGCACGGAAGCACTTTAGTATCAAAAGGCAACGTGAACTTCTGTATCAAAGCTTGTGCATGATGCCTCTGAAATTGATTGAACGTGTGCTGCCATGGTTGGTTGGATCATTGACTGAAGATGAAGCAAAGATGTTTCTGAAAAATATGCAATTAGCAGGTTTTCTGTCTATTTTAAAATTTTCTTCTTGTGGAAAGAAAATACATATATGATGAGTACTTTAGCATGAGACTTCCATATCTAACAATTTTGCAATTCATTCCAGCTCCAGCGACAGACTCTGCTTTAGTCACACTCTTTTGTGGTTGGGCTTGCAAGGCTCGTAACTATGGTTTGTGTTTGTCTTCAAGTGCATTAGGTTGTTGTCGTGCTCAAACATTTGCTGACATTGAAGAGAATATTGTTCAACTCTCCTGTGGTTGTGCTTCTACATCATCTGCTCGAGATTGTTTTCTGTTAACTGGATCAGATTCCCAAAGATCAGTGAAGCGCAACATGACGGAGTTGCACAAGAATGGAGATGTCCCAGAAACTTTAGAAAATGAAAGTATCCAGAAACAATGTTGCAGTCCCCGATCTTGTTGTGTGCCAGCTTTAGGGGTTAACACTAACAATTTGGGGCTCAGTTCACTTTCTACAGCCAAGTCTTTACGCTCCTTGTCTATCGCCTCTTCTGCCCCATCCCTGAATTCTAGTCTTTTCATATGGGAAACAGACAGCAGCCCATGTGATTTAGGATCGACAGAAAGACCAATTGATACCATATTTAAATTCCATAAAGCTATACGCAAAGACTTGGAGTATTTAGATGTTGAGTCTGGGAAGCTTAATGAAGGTGATGAAACTACCATTCACCAATTTAGTGGAAGGTTTCGTCTTCTATGGGGTTTATATAGAGCTCATAGTAATGCTGAAGATGATATAGTATTCCCAGCATTGGAATCCAAAGAGACACTTCATAATGTGAGCCATTCATACATGCTAGACCATAAGCAGGAAGAAAAATTATTTGAAGATATTTCTTGTGTTCTTTCTGAGCTTTCATCGCTTCATGAAGCCATGCAGAAGTCCCACATGTCGGAGAATTTAGATGAAATTAATTTGGGATCTTCTGATGCTAAAGATAGTGATAATATCAGAAAGTACAATGAGCTTGCAACTAAGCTTCAAGGGATGTGCAAATCAGTAAGAGTGACCCTGGATCAGCATATTTTTCGGGAAGAACTTGAGCTCTGGCCATTGTTTGGGAAATATTTTACTGTGGAAGAGCAAGACAAGATAGTGGGCCGAATAATTGGAACTACAGGTGCTGAAGTTCTCCAATCTATGTTACCATGGGTAACTTCTGCACTTACTGAAGACGAACAGAACAAAATGATGGACACCTGGAAACAGGCAACTAAGAACACTATGTTCAATGAATGGCTAAATGAATGCTTAAAAGAGAGTCCAGTACCTGTTTCACCAACAGAAACATCAGAGTGTAGCACTTCTCAAAGAGGTTTGTAATATGCTTTGAGTTATTTTCATTCTATGGCAATTGCTGGATGAATAATTGAAAGTATCATGTGTTATGGTATTGTCTCAGGTGCTGACTATCAAGAAAGCTTGGACCTCAATGATCAGATGTTCAAGCCAGGTTGGAAAGACATATTCCGGATGAATCAGAATGAACTTGAGTCAGAGATCCGGAAGGTCTATCGTGACTCAACTCTTGATCCAAGGAGAAAGGCATATCTTGTCCAGAATCTAATGACAAGGTTGCTTCTGGTGACCATTATCTCTTGTTTACATAAATCTGACATTCTGACAATAAACTGCATCTTCATTTTTTATAGAACTTTAGCCTATCTCATCAAGCTGTAGTTGATTAGTTAATGTTATGTTGTAGTCGTTGGATTGCTGCCCAGCAGAAGTTACCTAAAGCTTTATCTGGGGACTCCTCTAATAAAGAAATAGAAGGACGCTCACCATCATTTCGGGACTCGGAGAAGCAAGTTTTGGGTTGTGAGCATTATAAGAGAAATTGTAAGGTTCGTGCAGCTTGTTGTGGCAAGTTATTTACATGCAGATTTTGCCATGACAATGTGAGCGACCACTCAATGGATAGGTAAATATTTTTTTAATCATATTTCAAAATATTTTTATGTGGATTATATTTCTAATTACCCATTGATGATTGCAGAAAAGCAACATTGGAAATGATGTGTATGGTGTGTCTGACTATACAGCCAGTTGGGCCTGTATGCATGTCTCCTTCATGTAACGGACTTTCAATGGCCAAGTACTATTGCAATATTTGCAAGTTTTTTGATGATGAAAGGTATTTTTGCATTTGATTCTTGCTTTAGAAGTAAAACTTCAACAAATGCCTATGACCTAGTACCTTGGTTATTGTAGTGAATTACATTAGGACTGAGATTAACTTATCACCTATGGTTATGGATAATCTGTATCTATCATTTAATGTATAAAGTCAATTAGTAAACAAAATAAACTTGTGGAGGTTTCATAGGAATGATACAGGACATTCAGTAATTATTAATGATTGAAGTAAATGAGTGCAATGCTGAATCCATACCCTGTAATGCAAATTCATATATTTTTTCAAAATGACAGAGGATATACAAATATGTTTGAACATAGAATCGTGATTCCAATATTCACAAATTTTTTATTCTTGTATATATAGATGTATGTTTTATTTATACTTGTGATTCTGTGAAATAATATGGAAAATGTTTCCTATGTTTACTGCTATGTGGTTGCCTTAGAGGGAACTGCTTGGAAACTTGTGCCCTATTTGATTCAGTTTATTTATCTTTTCCTTGTAAATTTTCGGATGCTAATTTGAGATCATTTTTTTTCAGGAATGTGTATCATTGCCCATATTGCAATATTTGCCGTGTTGGCCAAGGGCTAGGGATTGACTATTTTCATTGCATGAAATGCAATTGTTGCTTGGGAATAAAATCAACATCTCACAAGTGCCTGGAGAAGGGTTTAGAAATGAACTGCCCAATATGCTGTGATGACTTGTTCACATCAAGTGCGACAGTCAGGGCTCTACCATGTGGACATTACATGCATTCAGCTTGCTTTCAGGTATGTCATGCTCATTTTAGGATTTTTCCCTATAGAACAAGGGGTAAAGAGTATTTGAAACATTTATCTCTTATCTTCTTTCTGATTCTTCAAATGAAGTAATTTCAAGGAAGGTTTCTCATTCAATTTTACACTTTGTTGTGAAATGTTAGGCATACACATGTAGTCACTACACATGCCCAATCTGCAGCAAGTCATTGGGAGATATGGCGGTAAGAATATTCTATAGCTGTTTTTTGATTGTGCATACAATTATGTGCTATGATTGATCTTTACAAACCTCTGCATGTGATGGCACTATATTAGGTGTTTGATAAAACTAAATAGTGTAAGGATACATGTGCTTTTGTTGACATTTCATTAGAAGATTTAGAAAAGATTAGTGATATCAAAGAATGCTCATGTTAAATCTTGGTACCATAAACTATTTGGGTATGAAATGATTAACTAAGGGATATCTAAGGTGAGAGGGTTGGAGGTACAGTTGTACTCTTGGTAGGCTACTATTAGGATATAAATATTGGGTCGAAAAGTACTGGTTATCGAACTCTTCTGATCCTGCTTTCATGTGGAAAATGAAATGCATAATATTACATGGCATGCAATACTTAGTTGTTCTTTACCATCCCAGGTTTACTTTGGTATGCTTGATGCTCTATTGGCTACTGAGGAGCTTCCTGAAGAGTACAGGAACCGCTATCAGGTAATACTTCTGTTGCATGAATATTATTTGGTCTGATTACTCGTCTGTATTCTTTGTGGCTTCTTTGCAATGATGCATTTTGGCTTTTTAATTTACTCGAAAAAAGCAAGTCAGTTAATCTCAAATGAAAATTTAAAATTTGTTTCGTATCATTTGCTTTATGCACTCAATTATACAGTTTCCCCATCTGTTTCTATGTTTTATGAAATTTCTTTCATGTCTAAATTTATGACTTACATGTCTCATTTTGTATACACAGTGAGAAACATTATTTTGTTGGATACTATTTTTCATTCAGCCACCACCCAGATTTTTCATCACAATCTGCAATACTTTTGTGCCAGCTCCACATGCAAATTTTTAATAGAGACATTAAATAATATTACAATGTTTAACTCAAGGTAGTCAAAGGCGAAGGTGCCATGAATGCTGAGCCTTAACTTTGAAAGGCGCAGAAGCTTTTCTTGCCTCGCCTTTTGCATTTTAAGCACCTTTGACTATTCTGTTTTAAGTATTATGTTTAATTACTTAGCAGTTAAAATACCTTTGTAGCTTTTTGATTGGGATAAAACAGGATCTGCAAAAGCCGCCAGATACTGGAGATGAGATTTCATATTCTTACATAGCTCACGTTTTCTTCCTCCAGTAACTCATATCATAGCATAGATATTGTGTTTTTTTTCTCCCTCCTGTTCATGATCAGTGCCAATGGAATGAACATGCTGAAATTTGTTAGGCAAATAATGAACCTAGAAGTGATATTTTGTAATGGCAATGCAGGACGTACTCTGCAATGACTGTGATAGAAAGGGCACTTCACGTTTTCACTGGTTATATCACAAATGTGGATTCTGTGGCTCCTACAATACTAGGGTGATCAAGACTGAGGCTACAAATTCTAGCTGCTCCTAGTCCTAGTTAGTGGTGCTCCTATTTGACGAAAGAGCTAAAGAGGCACAGGAGTTTGTAAATAACATGTATAGCCAATCCAAAATTTTCCACTACAAGGATCTTTGGTTATGGATTCCTCTTTTTCATGATTTAAGTTACAAAGTTCTCTTTCTCTTCCCAGATGCCTTCTCATAAGTTAGAAGCACCAAATCAGTTCCTTAGTTATGTATAGATGAACACACTTTCAAACTTATATTTTTGCAATTGATAACTTAGTATATCCTCTTGTACTTTTCCCTCTCTATTTCGTTGTTTCAAGTTCATTGACTGTTTATAAGAGACTAGCTACCCTAGATCAGCTTCTGCATGAGTTTAGTTTTGTTTCTATTTTTAAATGATAGTAAATAATCATAATGTATGCCAATTTCTCTAATATTTTAACCTGAAAGATTTTAATTAAGTAGCTTAGCTTCCGTTCATGTATAATAGATAATTTTGAGCATGATTGTATAGTAATATTACTTACAATTGAATGATCATGCCAATTACGTGATTAATTGCTACTTTGGTAGTTTATAGTTAGTTAAGAGTGTAAACAATGTTTTACTTTCTTTTTTTTTTAATTTTTCCCTAATACGTTAAAATTTGCGCAAAGAAATTTTTTTAATTGAACAGTTATTCCCCATTTGGCAGTTAGAATTAGGCACAGAATAAGAGTTGAAATTGGAATTGGACATCCCAATTTCAATTACAAGTTTGGGACAACTTATAAAACTCGGATATCCTCATTACTAATTTCATGGAATTGATAAATAATTGGTAAGTGCTCTTAATCTTGAATCTAATATGAATAATCAAATTTACAGAGAGCCCAATAGATGTGGGGCTTTATTACCCCGATCTATTTGTATATAAGATGTCTATAAGGTTCTTTTAATTTTTCCCATTTATATATTATCCACCATACTTATTTAAATATAATATTTTTATCAAAAGATAATATGAAAGCTTTGCGTTATATATATATATATATATATATATATATATATAGGATTTAGAGTTTAAGTAAAATATTGTTTTAGTAAAAATGATATAAGAATACGAGAAATAAAAAAAATTAATAAAGAAAAATTATATTTTTGAAAGAAAAAGTTTTAATTCACATATACTGAACTACTTTAAAATGTTAAAATTTTATAACAAACCTAAACATTAGTTTTCCAAGTCAATTTTGATTTCTAAAGGAGTTGAAACCAAAATTCTGTTTGAATACTGATACCCAAGAGGACGCTCAGCTTGATAAAGTGGGAAAAAAAATCTTTTATTCAATTCAGATATGTTTAAGTACTTGAATCGTTTTCTTTAAACTGCAACTTGCAATTTTATTATTATTTTTCTAAAATCTAGATTTGATTCTGAGTTGTATGGATATAGAAATATAGTAAGGTAAAAAGAGAAGGAATATTTGAAACTTGAGGAGCTTTTCGTATCCACTTTTTTTTTTATTTTTTTTTCTCAATTTTTTTTCTATCATCTATCTAAATAAAGTGTAAGAGCTCTTACCAAAGAGTTATTTTAAAGGTTTTAATTTGATGTGTACATAAATTAAAATACGATTCTAAATTTCATTTGTATTGAAAATAAATGATGAAATGAAACCTGTCTTGTTTTAGAGAGACAATTTTATTTGATTAAAAAATCAATTAAAATTTATAATTTTGTATAAAATTTAAATAAATTAAAATTAAATATTGACATGATAAATTTTACATCTATCTCAAATAATTATTTTTGACATGATCTTGTAAATATTGATAGAGAGAAAGAGAAAAAAAAAGAGATATTTCTCAATTAAACTTTTATCTGATTTTTTAAACTCTCTGATAAATATTTATCCTTACTTTTTTTTTTTTATATAATGCAATTATGACCAAATTATTCTTTACAATAATAACCTTGATGGGCAAGTGCCACGACCTTCTCAATTACATCAGTCAAGTTAATAAATGAACTCTAATTTAAACTTAACTAGTGATAAATATTAAATAATAGAAATTCCTAAAACTACATAAATAAGCACTTTCTTATGAGAGTATATTATAACTTATGACAACTACTTATTTAACTTATTCTATCTTATTTATTCGCATTTATCAATTAGAAATATAACTCAATTCTTAAATTCATGAGAATATTTTAAAAATAATAAAAAATACTATTTGCATACTAAATTTAATTATCATGTATTTATATATAAATATATGTATAATTTAATTCATTTTTAATATGTATTTTAGATTTTAATATATATTTTATCCTGATAGTTAATTTTAATAGCTGATTTTTGTTTATATCTAGAGGTGGCAAACGGCAATAGGGCAGGTAGGGACAAATTTTTTCTTTCTTCAACCCACCCCATTCTACAGTAGCCTTTATAAAACTCGCTTCACTCTCACTCATGGATAGCAAAAAATTAAACCTCTACCTGTCTCAACCCTACCTGCTCCTATAATTATTAAAATCCAATAAATAAAACTAAAATTTAAAACTATCATCACATATATAATCTAAATTAAAGTAAAAATTTAAAAATAATATAATATTATTAATTATTTTACATATTATATATAAATATATACATGAATTTTTTATTTAAACAAATAAAATAAAAGCATTAATTACCGAAATAAATAAATTTAAAAATATTTATCGATTTGTGTTCCCAATCATATCTCGTTTACCGTGTAAACGAGATATGACACGCCAGCTGCGCCATGGCTATCTCATTTACACTGTAAACGAGATCCTTAGAGTTGTGTCCCACCGGCTATAAAAGGATGTGTAACCCTTGGTATTTCTCACAAAGTTTTCGTATCATATTTCTCACAAATACGGGACATTAATGGCTAGTAGTAGTCCGTACATAGTTGTGCTTGTGTATCCCAATTGCCGTATGAGAAACGGCGACAATGGGGTGACATTTGAGTGCGAGGATCCGATATTGTTTCGCACTTAACGTGTGAATACATTGTCGGATTTGAAGAGTTTGATATTGAGTAGACTCAGTGGTACAGAAGCGAGGGAGATCGGAAGGGTGGCGTATAGGTTGCTGGCCTCCATGAGTAACGGAGTCTTCCGGTTTCGACTATTCCGACTACAAGGCGACAAGCATGTGCGAGTGATGTTTGACATCCATGGGAGGATCATGGTGGAGCAAGTGATGGAGCTGTCTGCAGAGGTGGGACACAGTGGCGGTGGTCCTTCCGTACACTCGACCTATGTGCAGGACGACCGACCCCTAGCACCACCGCCCATTCATGTCGCTATTCCATTGGATAAGGCCGAGGAGTGCGAGGAGGAGTCGGACGAGGAATACGTGGCAGACAGTGGTGATAGCGACTTGTCCGATAGTGGGGATCAAAATGAGTGTGTTCCGGAGACACCCATTCCGACTGCGGCCTGCCACGTCCTGCCTCCACCTCTTCCAATACAGGCGCTTTCGGCAGTTCCGTCTTACTATCACAGTCTGGATTTGGACGCCATACATGAGAGGACTCCGTTTCTTGACACGGGTGAAGAGGATTACAACCTAGACGGCGGTGTAGAGTTTCGGGTTGGCCACAAGTTTAGAAGCCGAGAGACAGTGCTTCAGGGTGTCAAGAACTACAGTATTCGGAGGAGTGCGTAGTACCGAGTGATCGAATCAGACCGGTTAAAGTACCATATGCAGTGCCGTCAAGACGATAATGGGTGTCAATGGAGCCTCCGTGTGGCCCTTCGTCAGAACCTCGGATACTGGTAAGCTTAAGTTTACCTGTGCCTTTCATTACTTCTATACGATATACTAAGTAGGTATACGACATGGCTGAAGCAATATTGTGTTGTTGTGTTCAGGGAGGTTCGGAGGGTGGGTGGAGTGCATAGTTGTCTTGCACCCACCATGTCTCAAGACCATCGTCAGCTAGACAGCAGTCTAATTTGTCGGGTCATCTTACCATTGATTCAGTCCAACCCCTCTATCAGCATTTCGGTTTTGCAAGGAGCGGTCCAAGCAAGCTATCACTTCAAACCGTCCTACAGAAAGGTGTGGATGGCCAAGCAGAAGGCAATTGCACAAATCTATGGGGATTGGGAAGAGTCATACAACAAGGTTTCCAAGTTGCTTCAGGCACTGCAGAGCTATTTTTCTGGTACCATTTGTGACCTACGCGTCAAACCATTCTATGATGAACACCTCCTGGTACATGAATGCAGTATGTTCGACAAGATATTTTGGTCTTTCCCGTCATGTGTCGAAGCCTTCAAGCATTGAAAGCCTTTTGTCTCTGTAGATGGTACGCATCTGTATGGCAGGTATGGTGGTGTGTTGCTTATTGCGGTGGCGCAAGATAGGAATAGCAACATCCTGTCTATTGCTTTTGCCATCGTGGAGTCCGAGAGCACCGAGTTATGGTCGTTCTTCCTAACTAATCTGAGACGCCACGTCACTCCATAAGACGACCTGCTGGTTATCTCCGACAGATCTCAGGCTATCAAGGCCGCGCTTAGCTCCGATGATAGTGGATGGAATCCCTCCAGAGCCTACCATGCTTACTGCATAAGACACATGGCTGCGAACTTCATGACTCGGTTCAAATCAGCCGAGGGCAAGAGGTACCTCATTAACGCTGCTTATAGTCCAAGCCAGGCCGGTTACAGTGGTACATGGATGCGTTGAGAGGAGTCTCGCCTACGATGGTTGAATGGGGTCTGGGATGGTCTTTTCAGGAAGGAGATTTGGTTACAACATTGCGACACCGGGCGTCGATTTGGTCACATGACGACAAATTTGTCCGAGTGCATCAATGCAGTGTTGAAGGGCACCCGGTACTTACCAATTTCTGCCATTGTGCGCATCACGTACGAGAGATTACAGAAGTTGTTCGTGACGAAGGGCAAAGAGGCACAGTCACAACTCGCTGCTGGATGCTAATTCTCACAGATACTATTGGCCGCCATTGGGAAGAACAGAGAAGGGATATCAAAGATGCGTGTCACTCACTGCGACAGGCGGGCGTCGGTGTTTGTTGTCGAGGAGCTTGAGCCGTTTGAGGGATGGGGGCGGATCCTTCTGTGTTCGGCTATCGGACGACACGTGTGACTATGGCTTGTTCCCATCCCTCCACTATCCGTGCCGTCACGCACTAGCTGGGTGTGCCGCTGCTAGCATAGAGTGGGCCCCGTACGTGCATCCTATGTACAAACAGGAAGTTGTTTTCAAGGTGTACGAGATGGAGTTTCCTCCTATCCCAGACGAGTCGATGTGGGCAGAGTGGCATGAGACGAGGCTGTGTCCTAACCCAGTAATGCATTGGAAGGCAACATGAAGGCCCGTGTCCACCAGGTTTCGGAATGACATGGACGATACCGAACAACGTGAGAAGCGGTGTGGCATGTGTAGGTAATACGATCATACTAGAAGGGGATGTCTTAATCAGCCCACGGGAGATGTGTAGGTCACCATAGGGTTGTATGTTTACCAAAGTTGGCATGTGTTGGTCTTGTTTTTATGTAGTGCGTTATCTAATATTGTAGTAACAATAGACGTGAAACATTGTAACTTCTAATGAAAGGTTTAATGACGTGCCCGTCACTTTATGATGTGTTGTTTTTTTTCCCTTGAAAGGAACAGTAACATAAACGTAAATGCTCATAAGAACACGAATTTAAATAACAGTATACACAAACTAAGTACCACAAAAGTAATTGTCCAATTAGAATCCAAATGTACATACCATACTACTAAGTAATCAAAAATACATAAATAAGGTTAATGCAACTATGGTACAGACAATACTACAATCATTGTCTCTGGTGTGGATCCTGGTAGTGGCGCCTGTGCCCAGTGCCACATGGGGGAAGCTGAGCCTGTCGTTGAGGTCTAATCGGTCGAGGATCCTACTGCATCTGAGGACGAGATGAATGCCCCCCTCCTGACGATGGACTTGTGGCAAACTGGTATAACTGAGTCTGAGTCTGCAGGTGTGGAGCGACCGGTGGGGTCACCTGAGGCTGGGACTGGGTCAGGTACATGCCATAGTCGTGGGAGGGGGTGTCACATACTGGCTGCCTGGCCGAAGGCCCGTCCCGTATGAGGAGCCAGATGCCGGTGAAATCTGTGGCATCCAGTAGGAAGTCTGGGCAGGGGCTGATAGGTGATGGTCGTCCGCGATGCCAACCTCCCTGCCTGTGCGAAATGACTCGGCTAACCTATCCATGATGGAGGACTGCACCGTGGGTAGGAAAGCGTCGTCAATCAGAATCTCGTCAAGAAAGACATCCTCCTCCTGCTGGGTCCCGGATGGACCTCCCTCATGCCAACCTTGTGGTGATGTATCCCAGGCTGGGGGAACCTGCTGCCCACCGGAACCGGATGAATGCCACGCTCTGTGTTCGGATGGAGGGGGAGGAGGTGGAGGAGTCGGTCCTGT